>NC_134537.1:36944618-37244618 GCF_050624435.1 Tenrec ecaudatus | reverse complement strand
GCCAGCCTCTGGGTCCCCAAGCCCAGCTCTCCTGAGCATGGTTCAGCCACTAGGGAAGCTGGGGGAAGCAGAGCGAGCGAATCGTTCATTGCCACCTCCCAGCATCTGTTCTGAGTCCACGAGAGGACTGGTAGCCAGATACCTTCAGGGGAAAAGAAGCTAAAAAGGCCTAAAAACAAAACCCAAAAGACCGCCCTCCCACAGACAAAAGGAAACAGCAAAGGTATTCCAGGACAACCCCAGAGGATAAGGGGCTTTCTTCGTCTTGGTTTTATTTATTGAAGGCAGAGACGTGATTTCCCCTGACGATTAAAAAAGGTGTACCATAGCTCATCCTCCAGGATAGAGTGTAGGGATCCGCTTTTGCAGCACCCCTGGGTCATTCCAGCAACCCCCCAGAGGGCAGTGTGACCCACTTTGGGAAACATGGCTATAGAAGAAAGCAAGTACTATAGATACAGAAGAGAGAGGCACAGGAAAATTTATGCTGGGTGAGCTGAAGAGCATGGACCAAGGACAAAGGTGGGCATGTTGACTGGTGTCTCAGGATTTGATGGCGATCCACCCATGATAAATTTGAGGATTGTAGATGTGATCATCAAGGAGAAGAAAATCACCCAGAGGTGTGCTGGAATCCTGGGATTTGAGCCTTTGTTGGACCATCCCCTCTTTAGGAATCTTAGGCAAGCCATTCAGCCCCTCTGAGCCTTCACTTTTCCGAGCCTTGGGCTGTACGCTCACGGAGGTGTTGGCCAGCGCTGATCATCGCACGGCTGTGCCTTATCCAGTATGGATTTGTTGTTGCTTTTGTGCTTGGGTGCTGTCGAGGGGGTTTCTACTCTGCATGCCACAGTGAAACACTACTTGGTCCTGGGCCATCCTCTCACGGTTGTTATGTTTGGACCCATCAGGGTCTTCCTCTTTCGCTGCTCCCCCCCAGGTATGATGTCCTTTTCCACCCTGCTCTCTCCTGGCAATAACTCTGAAGTACGTGAAGCAAAATCTCGCCATCCTTGTTTCTAAGGAGCACTCTGACTGTACCTTCCACGACAGGACTCTGTTTTCCTAGCATCCTGCGGGACTTTCAATATGACTCGCCAGCACCATAATTCAAATGCATCTATTATTCTTTGGTCCTCCTTAGTCCATATCCAGTTTTCATACACATATGAGGTAATTGAAAATACCATGGCTTGGGTCAGGCATACTTTAGTCCTCAAAGTAACATAGTTGCTTTTCAACACTTTAAAGAAATTGTGTGCAGATTTACCCAATGCATTGGATCATTTGATCTCTTGATTGCTGCTTCTATGAGCAGTAATTGTGGATCCCAGCAAGGTGAAATCCTTGACAACTTCAATCTTTTCTCCATTTATCTTGATGTGATCATTTGATGCCCAGTTGTGAGACTTTTTGTTGTCTTTACAGTGAGGTGTAATTCACACTGATCCTCATCAGCAAGTGCTTCAAGTTTTCCTCACTTATAGCAAGCAAGGTTGTGTCATCTGCATATCACAGGTTGGTAATAAGCCTTCTTCTAATTCTGATGTCACATTCTTTTTCATATAATCCAGCTTCATCTGGTTATTTGATCAGTATCCAAATTCAATAAGTATGGTGAGAGGACCCAATCCCAATACACACCTTTCCTGATTTTAAACCATGCAACATTCCCTTGTTCAGTTCACACAACTGCCTCTTGGTTCCCATACAGTTTCCATGGGAACACAATGAAGTGTGGTGGAATTCCCCTGCTTCTCAAGGCTATCCATAGTTTGCTATGGTCCACAGAGGCAAATGCCTTTGTATAGTCAATAAAGCAAAAGTAAACATAGTCTAGTATCATCTGCTTTGAGCCAAGATCCATCTGACATCAGCAATGATATCCCTTGTTCCATGTCCTTTTCTGAATCTGGCCTGAATTTCTGGCAGCTCGCTGTCAATGTGCTGCTGCAACTGTTGCTGAGTGATCTTCAGCAAAATTTTTCTTGCATGTGGTATCAATGATATTGTTCTACAATTTTGTATCAAAGGAATCCAGTCACTATGTCTATTACTCAAATTTATGCACCAACCAAAAGTTAGTGATGCAGAAATTCAAGAATTTTATCAACACCTTCCATCAGAAATAGACCAAATAAGCACTGAATATGCATTAATAATTCATGGTGATTAGAATACAAAAGTTGGAAACAAAGAGGAAGGAACAGTACTTGGAAAACATGGACTTGGTGACAGAAATGAAGCTGGAGATCACATGATAGAATTTTGTAGGACCAATGACTTCTTCATTGCCAATACGTTTTTCAACAACCTAAATAGCAACGATCTACACCGACTTCCCCAGATGGAATACACAGAAATCAAACTGCCTGCATCTGTGGGAAGAGAAGATGGAGAAGCTCAATATCAATAGCTAAAAACAGGCCAGGGGCTGACTGGAACAGACCGTCAATTGCTAATATGTACGTTAGGGTTGAAGCTGAAGAAAATTAAAATAAGTTCATGAGAGCCAAATCATGACCTTGAATCTATCCCACCTGAACTTCAAGAACATCTCATGAACAGATTTGATACATTGAACACTAATGACAGAAGGCCTGATGAACTGTGGAGTATATCGAGACCATAATTCATAAAGAAAGCAAACAGTCATTAAAAAGGCAGGAAAGAAAGAAAAGGTCAAAGTGGATGTCAGAGAAGCCTCTTAAACTTGCTCTTACTCATGGAGTAGCTAAGGCAAATGGGAGAAATGATAAAGTCAAAGAACTGAATAGAAAATTTCAGAGGTCAGCTCCAGAAACAAAGTAAAATATTATAATGAAATGCTCAAAAAGAAAAACGCAGTAAGCATATCTTAAATAGAAAGAACTGAAGAAAAAGTTCAAGTCTTGAGTTGCAATCCCGAAAGATAGTGTGGGCAAAATATTGAATGATGCAGAAAGCATCACAAGAAGATGTGAAGAAACACAGTGACTACCAAAAAGAATTAGTGGATATCCCAGCATTTCCAGAGGTAGCAGATGAGCAAGAACCAATGGGACTGAAGGAAGAAGTCCAAGCTGCATTGAAAGCATTCGTCTAAAACAAGACTCCAAGAATTGATGGAATACCAACTGCAGTGTTTCAGCAAGCTGATGAAGCACTGATTGGTCTATACCAGGAAATTTGGAAGACAGCTACTGGGCCAAGTGACCGGAAGAGATCCATATTTGTACCCATTCCAAAGAAAGATGACCAAACTGAATGTGCAAATTACAAAACAATATCACTGATCTCACATGCAAGTATTTGATATGGCTGCTAAGTGCTATTGAGTTGGCCCCGACCCATAGCAGCCTGATGCACAAAGAAACGAACAGCTGCCTGCTCCTGCACCAGCCTCACCGTTCTTGTGCCTGAGCCCATTGTCGCAGCCACGTGTCCATCCGCCCTGAGGGCCTTCCTCTCCTTCCTGTCCCTCTGCTTTACCAAACATGATGTCCTTCTCCAGGGACTGGCCTCTCCTGACAACATGCACAGAGTATGTGCGACAAAATCTCGCTGTCCGCGGCTCTAAGGAGCATGCTGGCCTTACGTCTTCCGTTTGTCCCCTTTGAGGAGTCCATGGTACTTTTAATATCCTTCTGCAGCACCACAGTTCACACTCTCCCATTCTTCCTCGGTCTTCCTTATCCTTTGTGGACTATTTCTTGAGCCCCTCTTGGGTCCCGTGTGCTGTGCCCCGTGCTAGGCACACAGTGGAGAAAGGGCACTGTCCTCCTGTAACTTACAGTAGACAAATGATTGCACAGACAAATATGTCATTACAAAGTATTCGAGGAAGGGAAAGCAGAGGTATAATAAGCACCTTGTGTTGCTTGTGGGGGTTGGTGAAAGGTCCTCTGACAAAAGTGAGTATTTTCTCATCTAAGAAAAGTATTCACACATTCCGGGGAGGGCATGAGGCTCCTTGGAAGAGATTCTGACTGAGCCCTGATAGTGGGCTGTGCACCAGGGTAGAAGCTCTCTCACAAATCGCGGTGGGCCCCACTGCTACCTCACATGACAAGTCTGATGATAGCGCCAGGATGGTGAGCTGACCGGGCCAATCCCCAGACTGGGCGTGAAGAGGGCTGCAGATAAACGTGGCTGCATCCATTTCTTACGCAACCCTCGGACCCAACCAGACAATACCACACAGCAGGCAGTGAATAGAAGCGCAAAGTGACTGCCCACGCATCTATTCAGTGTGTCACCTTTGCAGTGTCTGCGAACCTTAGTAATTGTAGTCCTGGTGTCTGTGGTGGGTTACTCCCTGGGCTGTGGTCCACAAAGTCAATCATTTGAAAGCACCAGCTGCTCGGGGGGAGAAAGTTGGGATGTTTTACTCCTGTAAAGAGTTACAGTCTCAGAAACCCACAGGGGCAGTTCTACCCTGTCCTACAGGGTCACTATGAGTCGGAATTGACTCAATGGCAGTGAGTTATGAACCTGAGTACCGAAACACATTTGCTTTGCAGGAAATAGAAGCAATTCTTTTGTTGTTGGTGGTAAAATTGTCTTAAATCCTGCTCCATCCTTCCAAGGGAAGAAATTAAAACCCCGTTCTGAAGGGGGCTCCTTCCTCCCCTCCCCACAACAGATTCCTGGATTGTATGCCATGCCGGAGCCTGGGGAGACCGGCATGCAGGGCTTTTCACAGAGGGACCCAGGTCCCTGTTCACTCTTTGGGTCGGCAACTCTGCTGCACTCCGGTGATGGGATGCTTCTAGGCTTCTGCCCCCACCCCTAGTCTCTGGGGAGGCTGAGAACCCCAGAGTCCTACCAAGCTAGATTTTCATAAACCCACTGCCATCTAGTTGATTCTGGCTCATAGCCTCTCTGTAGGGCAGAGTAGAACAACCCCCTTGAATTTCCAAGACAGTAAATCTTTCTGGGAACAGACAGCCTCATCTTTCTTCCAGGGAGTGCCTGGTGAACCACCACGCTTGCGGTTTGCAGCCAGAGTTCATAGACCATTACACATCCCACCAAAAAGCCACCTGGGAGGCTCCACCTCCTCCCCCACCCCAGGCCCCAGGGGAGGCGTTGCTCCTGAAGTTTCCCTCCTGAATTCTTTTTTAAAAAAAACAAAACAAAAACCAACACTTCCTCCAAGGCACCTAGCACCATCTCTGCACTTCAGTTTCTACAAAAGACAGCTACCCAGGCTCTTTTATTCTGCTTATTGCACTACCTACCTGCTTGAGCGTTTGTGAACGCTCAAGAAAATGCCCACACATCAATGCTTACTAAAGCATCCTGCCCTGAGATGGGCTCTGCAAGCAGAAAAAATAAAAAGAACCCAAACCAACCTGCATTAGTTTGAGGCCTGGCTTCCTCGCCTCCTCAAAGCCCCATTTTTAATCTTCTCTATAAAGTAAGGGAATAATAGTTGTGATCCCTTCACAGAACTGTTGCGCATTTTTAAAATGTTGCATGTAAACTACTTAGCACAGAATTGGTGCATGACAATGGCTCGATAAGTAGCATCCATTTTAATACTAAGGGAGGGTGGCATTCCGGGTCACCCATTGGGCTGCTCCTCCAAGGGTGGCGGTTCGCTCCCTCGGACTGCTCTCCATCTGCGTCTGCGTCTTCCATGAAGACAGCCTCTCAGCAACCCCGTGGGCTTAGAGGATTGTTTTGGATAGTGAACAATGGCAGCTATTGTTGTTAACTCTCGTTCCCCAGTGGGTTGATTATATATGGAGCTGCTGGTGGTCGTGGTCTCCCAGGGCTATGAAGCCCTTCACACCTTCCTGGGCTGTGGACCTGGGCTTGCAGAGGCCATGGGTGCGTTTCAAGCTCCTCGTGGAGCATGTGCAAGTCCGTGCACGATGTCTGCCCCTCAGCCTTCGTGTCAAGCCTGTGAAGAACGATTGTCCTTGCTGTATGGCAGCTTCTGAATTGTACCTCTCTTGTTCAGATAGATTTTTTTTCTCCCCTACTGCCTGCCTCTCATACCCAATCCAAAATACTACCAGTACATATCATTTACATTAATTTTTTTTATTTTAACGTACTCTCTGGGAAACCCATTCCCACCCACTAAACATCTGAAAGGCCAGCCTTTTACTATATTTCCCCACCCCACCCCACCCCCGGAGGCTAATTCAAATTTTCCCTTGTGTGGAAACATTTAATCTCTTTTTTAAGTGGCCTGAGGTCTTTTGTACAAATGTTAACATGAGCTGTGAACTCATGCTGATAACAAGGAGAGAGAGAGAGAGAAAGAGAGAGAGAGAGAGAGAGAGAGAGAGAGAGAGAGAGAACCACACAACAAACAACAAAAACAGGTTCCCTGAGTAGTTTTCCCACTGTTCAAAATAAGAAAATATTTGAAATGAGGGGTGAGATGGGTAGATAATTTAAATAGATGATCGGGCTAAGTTTTTCCAAACCTGAAAGGCAAAGCCAAGAAATTACATGAGTGTTAGTCTGGATTGGCTAGGGGAAAAAATTCATAGATGCTCATATGTGTGTAAGAGAGAACTCTATATCAAAGAGCAATTGTACATTAAGAAAACATTCCATCCAAGTTCAGATCAAGTCCATAAGTCCGATATTAGCCCATATGTCAATACCAGTCCATATATTCCTCTTTAGACTCATGCAGCCATGCAATGACGCCAAATGCAGGAAGATCACAGGCCAGTGGGTGGAAAGTCTTGTGGACCCAGTGGCGGTGGAAGCATCTCAGCACCAGCTCCAGGACTCTGGCTCTATCAGTGTAGCTTCA
Source organism: Tenrec ecaudatus (assembly GCF_050624435.1). Taxonomy (NCBI): domain Eukaryota; kingdom Metazoa; phylum Chordata; class Mammalia; order Afrosoricida; family Tenrecidae; genus Tenrec; species Tenrec ecaudatus. Next base: position 37,237,855 of record NC_134537.1, on the reverse strand, counting down.
TGTGGCTTGTCAACAGGAATGTCTCACAGGAAGAGTGTGTGTGTCCCACCTCCAGGGAATTATTTATCGCTGTAATGCCTCCAAATGAGGTCATCAGCTGTGACCTGATTGACAGGCTAAACTCTACCCCTTCACTCTTAATAGTCTCAAATTGACACCAGAGTATGTAACTACCACAATATGTTAGGATTACACTCACAGCTTCAATCAAAGGAATCCTGGTGGTGCAGTATTTAAACACTAAGTTGCTAATCCAAAGGTCAGTGGTTCAAGCCCATCAGCTACTCTGTAGCAGCCTCGTCCATAAAGGTTACAGCCCTGGGAACCCCACTGGGCAGTTCTATTCTGTCCAATAGGTTCATTATGAGTCAGAACCAACTCATTGGTGGGCTTTGGGTTTGCCTGTGGTTTGGGTCTTGTGTTAGTCTGGTATATTAGAGAAACAATCTTGTATTAGTCTGGGTACATTAGAGAAACAAATCCACAGAAACTCATATGTATAAGAGAAAGTTTTCTATAAAGGGTGAGTGTATATCAAGAAAACATCCCAACCCAGTGCTGCCCAAACTCACAGTCCAACATCAGCCCATATGTCTGACAGCAATCCACAAAGTCCTCCTCCATCTCACAAAAGACAAGCAATGATGCCGACTGCAGGAGGAAAGCCGAGTCAGTGAATGTGTAAGCATCTCAGCGCTGGCAGGGGTCTCCACATGGCTGCTCCAGCACGCAGGGCTGCATCAGTGTAGGTCCATGCGGCTTCTCCTTAGGGATATCTTGCAGGAAGTGAGCCTTGCCGGCTGAAGCAGGGAACTGGCTAAGGCAGCTGCACCATGGTCCGACCATCAGAGAGTGAGACCAGAGAAAGGTGAGGCTCCCTGAGCTATTTATCTCTCCGCCCTTCAATTAACCCCACATGCGTTTATCAGCCAGGTTGGCACAATCAACTTGAACTTTCTCAGGTCTGTTGTTAGGTGCCACTGGGTCGGTTCTAACTCACAGTGACTCCATGTACTACAAAGCTAAAGACCACCTGGTGCTGTGCCATCCCCACAGTCATCCAACTGTAGTTGAGCCTATGATTGCAATCCATCTCACTGAAGGTTTTCCTCTACCACACCAACTCTGCTTTACGAAGCAAACTGAGCCCTCCTGAGACTAGGCTTAAGGGATGTTTGTTCTTCTGTTAGTCCATACTTCCAACATGTTTCTTCAGTATCATCATTTAAAAGCATCAATTCTTCAGGGCTCCTTCTTCACTGTCCAGCTTTTGCAAGCACATGAGGGGATTGAAAATACCAGGGCTTACCTCTTCCTTGTGGCCATAAAACACACAACCTTCCTCTAGTTCTTTAATGCTTCCTCCCCACTCCCCCACCACCATCATCACCCCAATTCTACCTTACAAACCTGGCTAGACCAGAGCATGTACACTGGTACAGATGAGAACTGGGAACCCAGGGAATCCAGGACAGATAAACCCCTCAGGACCAATAAGGGAAGCAGCGATACTAGGAGAGTAAGGGAAGGGAGCAAGGGAACAGATCACAATAATCAATGTACAGCCCCCTCCCTCCCGTCACCCTGGAGCAGAAAAGTGGATGAAGGGAGATAGCTGTTGGTGTAAGACATGAAGAAAAAGAATATAAATTATCAAGGGGACATGGGGGAGGGAGAGTGGTAGAGGGAGGAAAAAGTGAGCTGATACTCAAGTAGAAAGAAAATGTTTTGAAAAGAATAATGACAACATGTGTACAGATGTGTTGACACAATGGATATATGTATGAATTGTGATAAGAGCTGTAAACGCCCTCAATAAAATACAATTTTAAAATAAAATACCCTGGCTTGGGTTAGACCCATCCTAGTCCTCAGAGTGACATCTTTGTCCTTTCCTGCTTTGAAAAGGTCTTTTGCAGTGAACCTGCCAAATACAAAGTACGGCGTTTGATTTCCTGATTGCGACGACATGGGTATTGATTGTGGACCCAAGTGAAACGACAACCTTGACAACTTCAATCTTTTCTTTGCTTATGATGATATTGCTGATTGGCCCAATTGTGAGGATGTTTGATTTCTTTATGTGGAGGGGTCACCCCTGCCGAAACCTTGATTCTTTGGTCATCATCAGAAAGGGCTTCGTGCCCTTTGCTTGGCGCTCATGTCATCTGCGTTTCACAGGTTGTTAATAGTCCTTCCTCCAATTCTGATGCCTGTGGTTCTTCATAGAGTGAAACTTCTCAGATCATTTGTTCAGCATACGGACTGAATAAGTCTTGATGAAATAATACAGCCCCGACACACACCTTCCTGACTTTACAGAATCCAGGATCCCTTTCTTCTGCTTGGATGACAGCTTCTCAGTCTCTGCATAGGATCTGTACGATCGGAATGAAGTCTCACGGAAGTCTCATTCTTCTCATTGTCATCCATAGTTTGTAATGATCCACACAGACACAGTCATTTGCGTAGTCATTAGAACACAAGCAAGCGTCTTTCTGGTATTCTTTGCTTTCAGACAAGATCCACCTGACGATAGCCCTCAGTCCATGTCCTTTTCTGCATCCAGCTTGGCTTTCTGGCAGATCCTTGTGAATGTATTGCTATAACTGTTTTGTGATTATTTTCAGCAAAATGTACTTGCATGTGTTATGTTTAAAATTATTTTAAAAATTTTATTATCTATGTAACCAGTGAAAGTTCCAAGTGCAAGGTCAAGGCTGCATTTCAGCAGCAGCATCACCATCAATAACTCTGCCAGGAGCAGAATCTCGCATCCCTAAAATCCACCGCCAGTCACGGGAAGATGATTTGGAGGGTATTCCTGTCGTTCAGAAGCAGACTTCTGAAGATGCTCTGTCTCGTTGCATGACTGTCCTGGCTTACTGTATTTAATGTCTTGTTATGGTGACCTCCATTCACTGGCCGGCCTTGCGGTTAGTAGCCCAACACATAACCAGGGCATAACTACACCACCAGGGCCCCTTCAGGAAGCTTTAGAGGGAGACCACTGTGTGGATCAGTCTTGCTGCTGTGGACCAAAGCACACATGCCAGTCAGGGTGACAGAGGGCAAGAAGTGCACCTGATCCCAAGAGTGCATCTGGAGTGGTTACATAATATCCTGTCAACTTGCGACGGGGTGGAGTCTAGCCTGTCCATCAGGTCGCAGCTTGATGACCTCATCTGAAGGCGCTACAGAGATAAATAGCTCATTGGGGGCCAGATACACTCACTCCCTGAGAGACATTCCTGTTGACCAGCCACATGGAGCTACACTGAAAAAGCCAGAGCCCTGGAGCTGGAGGAGCCACGGGAGGCCCATGTCAGTGCTGAGATGCTTCCACCGCCAGTGGATCCACAAGACTTTACACCCACTGATCTGTGATCTTCCTGCATTTGGCGTCATTGCATGGCTACATGAGTCTAAAGAGGAATTTATGGACTAGTAGTGACATATGGGCTAATAGCGGACTTATGGACTTGATCTAGACTGGGCTGGGATATGTTCTTAATGTACAATTGCTCTCTGATATAAAGTTCTCTCACACGCATGTGAGTATCTATGAATTTGTTTCTCTAGTCAACCTGGACTAGCACAGCATCGAAGGGCTGGAGGTCTAAAATGGTCCTTCAGCAGGTCAACTCTCAATCTTTGTGCTCCCAAATTGTTCCTAATCCGTTTGTTGATCCAATGGTCATCCTTAATTGGTCTAAATCCTCTTCTGGAGTCAAGTCTGTCTTTTTGAGGATGATGAGGTCAGTGTGGGCAGCCTGCCTCGTCGCTTCATTGTTGAGACTGTCCACTTTTTCTTCCACTAAATGGCAGGCCCAGGCAATGATACAAGATGCAGGAAGATCACAGGCTGGTGGGTTGAAAGGCGTGTGTGTCAAATGGTGGTGGAAGCATCACAGGGCTCTGGAAGGTCTTCTTGCATGTGTTATTAATGGCATTATTCAACCATTTCCGCCATCTGTTTATCACCTTTCTTTGGTTGGTTAGAGAGGTGGCTATCTTCCAAATTTCTTGGCATAGAAAAGGGAATCCCCCCAGCACTGCGTCTAAGGTCTGAAACCCTTCAGTTGGTTTCTCAACAACTTCTGGAGTCTTGTTGTTATTTTTCCAAATGTTTTCAGTGGAGCTTGGGCTTCTTTCTTCCATATTATTGGTTCTTGGTCATCTGCTACCTCCTTAAGTGGTTGGATATCAGCCTATTCTTTGGTACAGTGACTCTGTTTATTCGATCCATCTCCTTTTGGTGCCTCTTGCACCGTCCAATATTTTGCCCATAGAATGCTTCAGTGGTGCAACTGTGCCTTCGTGTTTTCTTTCGTACTTTCGCTTTGAGAAAGCCTGAGCATCTTCTTCCCCTTTGGCGTTCTAACTCCAGGTCTCTGAACACTTTGTTCTAACACTTTACTTTGTCCCCTTGAACTCTTTGAAATTTTGTTTGGTTCTTTGATGTCATCATTTCTTCCATTACTTTAGCTTTTCTTTCTTGTCTTTTTAATGGCATTTTGCTTTTTCACCTAGGATGCTCTGGACGTCACCATACAACTCATCTGGTCTTTGACTATAAGTGTGCAATGCATCAAAACTATCCTTAAGGTGTTCTTTAAATTCAGGTGGGATATACTCAGTGTGATACTTGGGCTCTTTTGGATTGTTTTAGTTTTCTTAAGCTTAAGCTTGGACTCTCATAATAGCAATTGTTAATCTTTTCCATGTCAGTCCCTTGCCTCATTCTGACTGATGATATTGAGCTTCTCCATCATCTCTTTACACAGATGTGGCCTCTTTGATTCCTGTGTATTCCATCTGGGAGGTCAATGAATATCCTTGCAGTTCTTTTGGAAAATAGTATTTGCAATGAAGACGTTATTGTAAAATTCTAACACGTGATCCTCAGCTTCATTTATGTCACTAAGGCCATATTTTCCAAGGACACATACTTACACTTTGTTCCCAACGTTTGCATTCTAATCACCAGTCATTATTAATGCATCTCGATTTCAGGTTTGATAAATTTCAGACTGAACAAGTTTGTAGAATTCTTTAATTCCCTCATTTTGGCTTTTGTGGTTAGTGTATAAATTTCAATAATAGCCATATTAACTTTTTTCTTATAGGCACATGGATATTAACCTATAACTGACATTATTGGACTTCAGGATTAATCTTGAAATGTCATTTTTGAAAAAATGTGACTCTATTCCTCTTCAATTTCTTATTCCCTGTTTAGTAAATCATATGATTGTTCAATTAAAAATGGCCAATGCCAGTCCATTCCATTTCACTGGTTTATGATTTCCAGTTTTCCTAGATTTATAAATCATACATTCTACATTCGGACAATAAGTGGATGTTTAGAGGTGTCCTGATAACATAGTGGGCTACCAACTGAGCTGTTAACCACAAGGTCAGTGGTTCACACCCACCAACTAATCTATGGGAGAAAGATGAGGCTGCCGGTTCCCTGAAAGATTTAAAGTCTTGGGAACTCAAGAAGTTCCACTCTAGGATGACTATGAATCGGCATGAAGTCAATCGCAGTAGTGAATGAGTGGGTGAGCAGGTATTCCTTCTCAATGTGAGTCGTGCCCCATCAGCAAATGAAGGTCCTGAAGCTTTGCTCCACTCACATCATTAGGGCCACCTCTGCCTCAAGGAGCCTTATTTTGAGTGCCTTCTGACCTGAGGGGCTCGTCTTCATTTAAGGAAATGAGTGATTTTTCAGACGTGATTCAGCTCGTCCTTCTTCCTAGTCTGTATTAGTCTGGAAGCTCTACTGAAACCTGTCCACCACTGGCGGTATTTGCAGTACCAGTGGCTTACCTCCTAGCATTGTAACAGCACACAAGCCATCACAGTATGACAAGCTGACAGACAAGCCACTCAGCATGACTAACTTAAAGACAAGTGGTAATGTTCTAGTTTCCAAAACCCATTCCAGACTCGCTGCCATTGAGTCAACTATGACTCATACAAACCCTGCACACCAGGATAGAATTGTTGCTGTGGTTTTCTGAGGCTACAAATCTTTACAGGAGTTGAACGCCTCGTCTTCCTTCTGTAGAGCATCTGTTGGTTTCGAACTGCTGACTTTGTGGTTAGCAGCTCAACATGGAACCCACTACACCACTAGGGCTCGGGGTTTGGGTTTAGAATTGACATATTAAATACACATGTTAATTTATTTCTGCCTGGGTCATTATGTAGAGTTGAATGGATTGTTTCTTTATGTGTTTTCTGCATTTTGGAGAAACAAGACTTTGTTTTGTTTTGTTTCCCCTCCCTGGGCTTTGCTAGTAATATACTTGAGGACCAGTGCCCAGTGAGTCAGAGTTGCCTCGATGGCAGTGGGAATTTTATATAACACACATTTGGAAGAGTGGGCTAGATTCAATAGGTTTCCCCCCCCCCCCAGAATTCCCATCTATCCAGAATATCTGAACTCAACCTTATGTAGAAATGCTGTCTTTGCAGACGTGAGAAAGATAAAATCACAATGGCTTCGAAGGACTCTAAATTCGATGATGGGTGTTCTTTTAAGAAGGGAAACCCGAGCCCCACAGAGAGCTGCACAGACAGAAGAAAGCCGCATGACAAAGGAAGAGCATTGGGAAGAAACCGGCAAAGGAAGGTGGAAGAAACGCACAGTCAGTGGATCAAAAAGGAGAGGTTGATTTCAGGAGGAGGCACATACGGACACGTAAGACGCACTGCTGCTAGGGCTTCCCTCATACATGCATGATTTATTCCAAACAAAACGTGTTTAAACATGGCTCTGCAAAGCTGGAGCTCATTATCAAACAGCCGCAGCAGTGCCTGACAGGGAGTTGCCAAAAATTCAGTCAGGATCCAGAAGAGGACGTGGAATGAGGGATATCATGGCTGACATCAGTGGATCTTGGCTGAAAACGGAGAACACCAGAAAGATGTTTACTTGTGTTTTATTGACTATGCGTAGACATTCAACTGGGTGGAACATAACAGACTATGCACAATGTTGACAAGAATGGAAATTCCAAAACACCCCATTGTGCTCATGTGGAAACTGGACCTGCACCAAGAGATGCATTTGAACATAGCAAGGGAATACGTTATTTCATGGTTTAAAATCAGGAAAGGTGTGCATCAGGGATGTATTATTTCACCATACTTATTCAATCTGTATGCTGAGAAAAAAATCTGAGAACTTGGATATATGAGGGGGTACCCCCCCCCAAATAGAGGGTGAGGGAAGCTCCACTGGGCACAGCTTTCATAGTATGCTTTTTGCCCTGCTAGGTGAGCATCGTGCAACTCACCCTGAGTCAGTGCACCCAGTGGTGTCAAGTGCGAAGATTCACTCTGGTCACTGTCGTACCTTTGTTTTTTGTGGTGACCAATTTTTAAAAAAATCATTTTATTAGGGGCTCACAAAACTCTTATCACAATCCATACATACATCAATTGTGTAAAGCACATTTGCACATTCATTGCCCTCATCATTCTCAAAATATTTGCGCTCCACCTAAGCCCCTGGCATCAGCTCCTCACTTTTCCCCCTCCCTCCCAACTCCCCTCTCCCTCATGAACCCTTGATAATTTATAAATTATTATTTTGTTATATCTTTCCCTGTTCAACGTCTCCCTTCACCCACTTTTTGTTGGTCATATGTAGATCCTTGTAATCGGTTTCCCCTTTCCAACCCACCCTCCCTCTACCCTCCGAGTATTGCCACTCACACCACTTGTCCTGAAGGGATCAGCTGCCCTCGAATCCCTGTGTTTCCAGTTCCTATCTGTACCAGTGTACATCCTCTGGTCTAGCCAGATTTGTAAGGTTGAATTGGGGTTATGATAGTGGAGAGGAGGAAGCATTTAGGAATTAGAGGAAAGTTGTATGTTTCATTGTTGTTACATCGCACTCTGACTGGCTCGTCTCCTCCCCTAAATCCTTCTGTAAGGGGATGTCCAGTGGCCTACAAATGGGCCTTGGATCTCCACTCCACACTCCCCCTCTCATTCACAATGATTTTTTGTTCTGATGATGCCTGATACCTGATCCCTTTGACACCTCGTGCTCGCACAGGCTGGTGTGCTTCTTCCATGTGGGATTTGTTGCATCTGAGCTAGATGGCCACTTGTTTACCTTCAAGCCTTTTAAGACCCCAGGCACTATATCTTTTGATAGCTGGGTACCTTCAGATTTCTTCACCATATTTTCTTTTTTACCCATTTGTCTTCAGCAATCATTTTGGGGAGATGAGCACAAAATGATATGATTTTTTTGTTTTTTGATGCCTGATAACTGATCCCTTCAGCACCTTGTGATCACACAGGCTGGTGTGCTTCTTCCATGTGGGCTTTTTTGCTTCTGAGCTAGATGGCTACTTGTTTACCTTCAAGCCTTTAAGACCCCAGATGCTATATCTTTTGATAGCCGGGCACCATCAATTTCCTTCACCACATTTGCTTATATGCCTGCTTTGTCTTCAGTGGTTGTGTCGGGAAGGTGAGCATCACAGAATGCCAATTTAATAGAACAAAGTGTTCTTGCATTGAGGGAGTACTTGAGTAGAGACCCAATGCCCTTCTTCTACCTTAATACTATACCTATACATATATGCACATAGATCTATTTCCCCATCCATATATATATATATATATATATATATATATATATATATATATATATATATATATATATATATATATACACATATGTACATGCCTTTATTTAGACCTCTATAAAAGTCCTTTGCCTCCTAGCTCTTTCTTCTATTTCTTTTTACTTTCCTCTTGTTCCACTATCATGCTCAGTCTTTAATTGGGTTTCAGTAATTCCTCTTGGTTACATTACCCTTGATCATGCCCTACCAGGCCTCCTATACCCTCTTTACCACCGATTTGGATCACCTGTTGTTCCCTTGTCCCTGGGTTTGTTAACACCACAACCTTTCCCCTAACTTCCCCTATCCCATGTCCCCCAGGAACTGTCAGTCCTGTTGTTTTCTCTTCTAGATTGTTCATCCAGCCTATTTGATTTAGATAGATCTGCAGAGATAATAACATGCACAAACACAAGACAGAGCAAAACCAAGCAACAATATACAACAAAACAATGACAAACAAAACAAAACACAACACGAAAGAAAAGCTTGAAGTTAGTACAAGGACTGTTTGTTGGTCTTTAGGAGTGTTTTCCAGTCCAGTCTGTTGGGGCAGCAAGCCCTGACCCCAAAGTCGGCATTCCCTGGGGACCTCATTGCTCCATCCCCTGCTGTTCTGTTGCACCCACTTAGTGTTCTACCTCCATATGGTGGGATCAGATCGGGCGCGATTCCTGTGGTGGCCAATTTTAAGAGAACAGTGTGTAGCTGTAAAATTGTGTTTCCTGCTCAGGAAAATTCTGCAGAAACTGTTGTGATGTTGAACACATCTTACAAGGACAGCGCTACGGGGAAAACTCAAGTGTAGGAGTGATTTTCTCATTTCAAAAAAAGGCGAATTGTCGATTGATGGCAAATCTTGTTCTAGAGAAGCCTGACTTGAACAGCACAGACTTACCTATCTGTGCAAGCTATTTCTTGATGTAAATCTCTTTCTGTATAAAACACCTACAAGCATTGCTGATTTTGCCTCTCTGGAGAGCCCAACCAACCTGACACAACAGCCGAGCCATACCAGTGTTTGTAACTAAGCCCTGCGGTAAACTGCGGTTCCTTATCCTCTTCTGCACATTTTCCTCCCTCCCCCTTAGAATTAGTAAGTGTCTTATTTATCACTTGTTTGTTTAGTCAATAATTAAAGTTCAAGCTCTTCTCCAAACAACTAAATCCTTCCAAGCTTATTTACACGATCAGGTTGTCTTTCAAACTCACTGTTCTGAAAAGGCTCTTCACAGCCTTGTCCTGGGGCTCAGCTGTCTGCCTCGGCTCCCACTTCAGCATCCCGTGCGTTCTGTTCTCTGCTCTTCTGTTTCCCACACACTCCTGCCATCCTCTCTCCTGGCTCGTGCTCTCATTTGCAGGGAGCACCTTCTTCAGTAACCTCATGGAAAAGCAACACAAGACGATGCCTCAGTCATTTTTCAGCTCAGTGTCCTCAGTGCCGGGCCTAGTGGTGGTGGGTGTTAGTTGCCAAAATGTTGTTTCTGATCCATGGTGGCCTTGTGCACGACAGAATTAAATATTGCCTGGCCCTGCCCCATCTTCATGATGGCTGATAGGTTTGACTCTTATCGTTGTGTCCCCCATGTCGATCCACCTCACTGGGGGCTTCCCTCACCTTAGCTGGCCCTCCGCTTTACCACCCACGATGTCCTTCTCCAGCAACCATTCCATCATGACGACATGCCCCAAGCAAGTGAGCTGAAACCCCTGACGATATTCTGTGGTCCAGATGGTTTTCAGCGACTCGTTTTCAAAAGTGGATCATGAGGCCTTTCTTCCTAGTGTGCCTTAGTCTAGAAGCCGTGATGAAACTGGTCCATCACAGGTGACCCTGGAGGCATTTTTAATACTGATGGCATGGCTTCCAGCATCAGAGAAATATGCAAGCCACTCACAACAGAATGACACACTGACAAGCCACTCACAACAGAATGACACACTGACAAGCCGGCGAGGGACCAGGCATCACGGAGGCCTGATCACTGTTGGCTGTAGTACCCACAAGATGAAAGGAAGAAGAGACCATCAGCAGAGGGAAAAGGTACCACAAATTGCTATGGGAAGCTCTTAATCACCCTGGCAATCTGCTGTTTAATGAATTGAATTTTTAATAGATGATTCATGAAAGGAATAATCGAAGTTTGCAAGGACACCTGGATTGATGAAAACCTGCTTAGCTTTTCAAAGCAATTTGACACGAAGGAAAGGAGCTAGGCTTTAGGTGAGTTATTTAACATTCGGTTTCTTTGTCCATAAAGAAATAGGAGTGATAATCCCCACTTAGGAAAGTGGTTCTATTGGATGAGAACTAATCATGGATGGGCACTTCTACCAGTGATCTTATTAAAATGCTATTTAGTGAAATAACACAACTAGCTGGCATTCCACTCCTGGGCCATCCTCATGATTCTTGGCCTGTTTGAGCCCATTGCTATGTCTTTGGGGTCAACCAATCTCATAGTGAGCTGCTTTTGTTTTTGCTGACCCTCCACGAAACACGGTGCTCTCCTTTTCAAATAACTGGTGTGTCTTGATAACATGTCCAGAGTTAGCAAGGAGCATTCTGGTCTTCTAAGGAGCATTCTGGCTGTACCCTTTCTAAGAAGAATATGTTTATTCTTTGTATAATTCACTGGATATTCTTCCTCAACATCACAATTCCAGTGTACCAATGCTTCTCCGATCTTTAAACTTTTGCATGTATATGAGAATGGAATTCCTTCTTTAGTCTCTTAAGAACTCAGGGCTCCGATCTGACCCCATCACACTGAGGCGAAGCACCAAGGGTGTGCAACAGAACAGCAAGGGGAGCAGAGCAATGAAGTCCCCAGGCAATACCAAAAATAGATTGTGGGGTCAGGACATGGCACCCCATGAAACTCGACCGGAAAACACTCATAAAGGTCAACAAACAGACCTGGAACTATTTATAGGTTTTTCTTTTTTTGTGTCATTGGTTTTGTTGTTTTTGTTTTCTTTTCTTTTGTTGTTTTTTCTTGTTTTGTGCATATTATTATCTCTGCATGTCTATCTAGATAAGATAGGCAGGATAAACAATCTGGAGGAGACAACAGTGGGGACCGACAGTTCCGGTGGGACATGGGAGAAGGGGAGGCAGAGGACAAGAAGTGGGTGTTAACAAACCCAGAGACAAGGGATCAACAAGTGATCTAAAATCGATGGCGAGGTGGGTGTAGGAGGCCTGGTAGGGCTTAATCAAAGGCAATGTAACTGAGGAATTACTGAAACCCAAATGAAGGCTGAACATGATTGTGGGACAAGAGTAAAGTGAAAGAAAATAGAAGAAAGAACTAGGAGACAAAGGATATTTATAGAGGCCTATATACAGGCATGTACATATGTAAATATGTTTACAAATGATGATCGGGAAATAGATCTATGTACATATATTTATAGGTTTAGCAGATGGACATTGAGCCTCCACTCAAGTAGTCCCTCAACACAAGAACACTTTTTTCTATTAACCTGGTATTCCATAATGCTCACCTTCCTGACACGATCACTGAAGACAAAGTGGGTGCATAAGCAAATGCGGTGACGAAAACGGATGGTACCTGACTATCAAAAGTTATAGCATCTGGGGTTTTAAAGGCTTGAAGATAAACAGATGACCATCCAGCTGACAAGCAACAAAGCCCACATGGACGAAGCACACCAACCTCTGTGATCACGAGGTGTCCATAGGATCAGGTATCAGGCATCAAAGACCCAGAACAAAAAATCATATCATTGTGAATGAGGGGGAGTACAGAGTGGAGACCCAAAGGCCATCTGTAGGCAACTGGGCATTCCTTTACAGATGGGTCTCAGGGAGGGGATGAGCCAGTCAGGGTGCAGTGTGACACTGATGAAACATACAATGTTCCTGTAGTTCTTTAATGCCCGCCCCCCCCCCCCCGCAGCATGACCCCAATTCTACCTTACAAATCCTGCTAGACCAGAGCATGGACACAGGTACAGATAAGAGCTGGAAACACAGGGAATCCAGGACAGAGAAACTCCTCAAGACCAATATTGAGAGTAGCCATACCAGGAGAGTAAGGGCAAGGTGGGAGGAGAAAGGAGAAACCGATCACAATGATCTACCTGTAACCCCCTCCAAGGGGAATGGACAACAGAAAAGTGAGTAAAGGGAGACATTGGTCAGTGTAAGACATGAAAAAATAACATAATTTATAAATTATCAAGGGTTCATAAGGGAGGGAGAGAGAGGGGGAAAATGAGAAGCTAATACCAAGGGTTCAAGTAGAAAAAAAAATGTTTTGAAAAAGAATAGCAACAAATGTACAAATGTGCTTGACATGATGGATGTATGGATTGTGATAGAGTTGTATGAACCCCCAATAGAATGATGTAAAAAGAAGAAGGAGGAAGCGGAGAAGGAGAAGGAGAACCACCACCCAGGGCTCTGAATTGCCGAACACAACGACAGCGGTTGTGTTGGGACGCTTATGACCTGCTGGGCGCTGGGGCTGGAGGTGGCAGCGAGAGCTGGGATGCTCGCTCCCTTCTTGCCTCTCCTCTAGTCACTTGCTGTGCGTCCTTTGTGAAGTCTCTCCTCCTTTCTAAGCCTCCGTGCTTTCTTCAGTACGACACGGGGCTGGGTGGGTGGTAATTAAGGCTCTTACCCCTGAAATCAGTCGCCACCCACTGCCCTTGAAGTGATGGCGACTCACTGCGATGTGACTGGAGCAACATCGGTTCCGAGGTTTTGGAGCCTGTCCATCTTCCTTGGAGTCCAGAGCGGGCTTCATCTTTCTCCGGTGACGTTGCCAGTGGGTTCGAAGCCCCGACCCTCTGGGTGGCAGCACCACTAGACTCCTTTCAACTCGGTCATATTATTATCCGGGTCTACCAATGGCCTTTCCAGAACCAGTCCAAGTCCACCGGCTGCTCTTCACCGAGCGCGCCTGCAACAACACCCTAAAGCCTACCTCCTTTCCTTCAGGTGGACCTGCGCTTTGAAAAGATAAGCAGGAGCCTCTGCCTCTGCGCAGCATCCTGCAGGGCGCTCCCTCGCAGGTGCCCTGTGAGGTTGACGCGGAAGAGGGCGCCGCCCGTCATTCTACCGCAGGGTAATGCAAACCAGACCCAGCCTTGGCTCCCACCAACACCAGGGAAGTCGACTGCATTGTACAAGCCACCTTGTCAGCGTCAGGCCTCGGTGATTAATGACTCTTTAATCCCGCAGCAGAATACCTGACAAAATATGCTTGGGCCAAAAAGGCAGAACAAACCTAATTAGCCTGGCCGCCCCACTCCCAAGATGCGGGTTGCTAAGGATCCGAGAGCTTGGAAAGGAAGCCTCCCTGCCGCTCCCCTCCGGTCTGTGAAAGACTCAAGCCCACAAAAGGGCAGGGAGTCCATTAAAAGGAAGGGCCGGCCGATGAATAAACATGCAGGTTACCGTGTTGATATTTCTCTGAATGCCCTTCTGGAGTGGGTGTTTGGGGCCTCGGAGGCCGGTGCCCCTGGTATTGTGCTGGGGGAGGGACTGGCCATTTGAAGTCAAGGTGAGAACATACTGGGGGCAGATGGAACCTGCTTTGTTTGTGAAAGAGTTTTTCTGCTATTTATGCTAATGAGTGGGAAACTCTTCTCAAGCATTTCAGATGATTCTGTAATGAGGCCCCGGCAGAATGTGCCAACATTGTTGGCCTAGGACAATTTTAACCTCCCACTCTCCACGTTGGCGGCCCCTTTCTTTACATGAAGGCCCTTGGAGGGTGAAAGGGGACAGTGAAGGAAGAGGGAAAACACCACAAAGAGGGGCTTTTGTGTCGCCTTCCTTTGAACCCTCTCAAAAGCCCAGTTCCAAGGGGTGTGTTGGGCCTGCCTTTCAACGTTACTGAACCCAGAATCCCCTGTTGTTTAGCAACATAGAAAGCTGACCTTAATTGACTCCACTTCTGAGCAGGCTTTGTAAATCACTCTGCCCCCGAGAGAAATCTCCTGATGGGTCTGGGTGTGAGAGATAACATTCGACCCCGGGACCCACGTGCCTGCGCAACACCCAGGCCTGCTGCACGTATGTGCGGCTGTTCACAACTTACAGCCGCTTTTACACACATGCAGGTCTCACAAGGGCCGGGGCCTCTCAGCACAGCAGTCGTGTTCCCATTTTACAGAAAAGAGGATTGAGGCCCAGAGAGGGCCAGGGGCAAGAAAAAGACAAACCGCTGAGTAGCACTGAGATCTGCCGGACTCTTTCCACTGTCTCATGGCTGCTCCCGGGATTGGTGTGTGTGTGTGTGTGTGTGTGTGTGTGTGTGTGTGTGTGTGTGTGTGTGTGTGTAAGAGAGCTCCAGGGTGAATGTTAAATGTTCTGTGGAGAAATAACTTCTCGGCAGCATTTTGGATGTCCCCTTGACTTCTGGTCCCGATAGCATTTTCTTAGCAAGACTTCTGCTTCCATTGTACTCTCGCCAAGCCCAGCTAGTTGGCACCCCTCTTCCTTCCTCACTTCCAGGGGTCACCGGGGTATCAGCACATAGCTCTCAGGAGGCAGCACTGGGAGCTCCAGCTGCCCTGATGGCTGACTCTGCTCGGTGCCTCTTCGGCTCCAGGGGTGTTGTGAGTCCTTAGAACTTGACTGGACCTCAGGCCTGAGAGCCACACCGATAGCCTCTGTCGCTGTCATTGACGTAGCATTGGTTCGAATGCGACATGCACAGAGTAGAACTGCCCCCACGGAGTTCAAAGGCTCTCTTATTCTAGAAGCAGGCCACCAGGCTAAGGTGACCAGATTTTAACATTGGTAAAGCGGGACACCAGCGGGACACCATTGATAAAACTCATATCCTGGTGAAATAGCCACATGGCAGCCGAAAACCATATACCCTAGCTTGTCGTGCATTCTTTCCAAAAATCAGAACTTTTTTAAAACGCCGTGGGATGTGGGAAAAATTTTTAAAAATCGGACTGTCCCACCAAAAGCGGGACGTCTGGTCACCTTACACCAGGCGCCTGTCTTCTGAGGTGCCTCTGAGTATGTTTGAATGGCCAACCTTCTGGCTAGTGGTTGAGAGTGTAACTGTTTGCATCACCTAGGGACTAGTCTTAATCAGAGTTGCCTTTGATTTCTGACCTAAGCAGCTTCAGAAAGGGCCATAAACAAAGACAAACTCACTGCCATCAAGAGATGCCGACTCACAGCGACCTTACAGGACAGGGCAGAACTGCCCCCCCGCCCCCCCCTTTGCAGTTCCGAGACTAACTCTTTACATTAGTAGAACCGCATCTTAGTGGTTTCAAACTGCTCACCTAACCGTTAGCAGCCCCACACTGACCCCCCTACAAAGGGGCCCAGGTTTGGTTTAATCTCTGGCGTAAGCTGTCTTGACGTTCGTAATAATCGCATCTTTGAATGTGCATTTTGTAAACACAGTCAGCAGCACCAGGACAGTGGTGCCTGCGTGTAAGCCACAGGGAGACGTAAGGGGGCTTTAAAAAGTTTGTGAACATTATCCATGATCTTTTCACTGCATTTTCCACGAACATTTTGAGGCGCCCTCATATACGGACAATTCACATGTCTTCCCAAACTACCCACCACTCCCAAAGTTCTGTGCATCGTGTTCCAGGAGCACAGGGCCCTGGCCTAGCGGGCCACAGTGCATGGAAGTCCACCAATCGCAAAGCAGAGTCCGTGTCCTGTGACCACACTCAGTAAGTGCCTCCCAGAGGCCGTGCTTTCTGTTCAAACCAGAAATTGCTTCAAATGCAAGAGGAAGCCAATGGCGTTCAAAGAAGCCTGAATGACCAAGGAGCCCTATCACGTTCTTCCTTACTCCCAGTACTTCCCGGGGATAGCCAACCACGGAGGGCAAAAGTGACGGCCCTGAAGCTGAGAGAAGGAGAAACCCATAGCTCCTTTTCCTGTCAGTAAAGAAGCCTGGTAAGGTGCATGTGTGTGCGCATGCATGCGTGCTCAGAAATGAAGGAGAAACGGCCCTGCGTGCCACGTTCCACAGGCATGTGTAGGCTATGGACCATACCCGCTGTTGGTCTGCTCCTTCCCCATGAAGAGCTGAGAGCTCTGCTAGTCCCCATGGTGCTGTTACCAAGGGCCCCGTCAAAACCGTGCGAACATCTCAGTTCCATATTTCTCTGGATCAGAATGATCTTCAAGAGCAAAGGCAAAGGATGGAGACAGACTGGGAGAGAGCATGGAAGAAAGGGGAGACTTTGTATTTTAGGACCTTGAGGGGCACTTTTATGGAGCCCTGGTGGTGTACTGGTAAAACATTGGGTTAAGATCCTTGTGGTCGGCTGTTCAAAACCACCAGCAACTCTGAAGGAGAAAAATGAAAGATGGGGCTTTCTACTCCCATAAACAGTTACAGTCTCAGAAACCCATGGGGAGTCACTACGAGTCAGCATTGATACGATGACAGGGAGTTGTTGTTTTTTTTGTTTGGAAGGGCACTTAAATTCTCCCTTTTGAAATAGAGGAAAGAGCTAGGGGGCACTTAAAGAGGTCTAAATAAAGGCATGTACATATGTAAATATATTTCTGTATGAGGATATCAAAATAGATCTATGTGCATATGTTTATAGGTTTAGTATTAAGGTAGCAGATGGACATTGGGCCTTGACTCAAGTACTCCCTCAATGCAGAATACTTTTGTTCTATCAAATTGGCATTCCATAATACTCACTTTCCCGACATAATCACTGAAGACAAATTGGGTGCATAAGCAAATGTGAAGAAAGCTGATGGAGCCTGGCTATCAAAAGATATAGCATCTAGGGTCTTAAATACTTGAAGGTAAACAAGCGACCATCTAGCTCAGAAGCAAAACAGCCCACATGGAAGAAGCACACTCGCCTGTGTGATCATAAGGTGCTGAAGCAATCAGTTATCAGGCATCAAAGAACAAAAAAATCATATCATTATGTGCTCACCTCCCCAATATGATCACTGAAGACAAATGGGTACATAAGCAAATATGGTGAAGATAGCTGAAGGTACCCAGCTATCAAAAGCTATAGCATCTGGGGTCTTAAAAGGCTTGAAGGTAAACAAGTGGCCATCTAGCTCAGAAGCAACAAAACCCACATGGAAGAAGCACACCAGCTTGTGTGAATCCAAGGTGTTGAAAGGATCAGGTATCAGGCATCAAAGAACAACAACAAAAAAACATTATTGTGAATGAGGGGGAGTGCAGAGTAGGGACCCAAGGCCCATCTGTAGGCAACTGGACATCTCCTTACAGAAGGGTCGTGGGGAGAAGACAAGCCAGTCAGTGTGCAGTGTAGCAGCAATGAAACATACAACCTTCCTCTAGTTCCTAAATGCTTCCTCCTCCACCCCCCCCACACACACACACTATCATGATCCCAATTCTACCTTACAAATATGGCTAGACCAGAGGATGTACACTGGTACAGATAGGAACTGGAAACACAGGGAATCCAGGATGGATGATCCCTTCAGGACCAGTGCTGAGAGTGGTGATACTGGGAGGGTGTGTTGGAAAGGGGGAACAGATTACAGGGATCTACATATAACCTCCTCCCTGGGGGATGGACAACAGAAAAGAGGGTGAAGGGAGACGTCGGACAGTGTAAGATATGACAAAATAATCATTTATAAATATCAAAGTTTCATGAAAGAGGGTAGAGCGGGGAAGGAAGGGGAAAATGAGGAGCTGATGCCAGGGGCTTTGGTAGAGCAAATGTTTTGAGAATGATGAGGGCAATGAATATACAATGTGCTTTACACAATTGGTGTATGTATGGTTTGTGGTAAGAATTGTATGAGCCCCTAATAAAATGATTTCAAAAAAATGTCTCCCTTTTTTTAGCAAGGGGCCCAAGCATTTGTGTTTTGTACTCTGCCCTGTATTAAGGGAGCCAGACCTGTTTCTGGCAGCAAAGCCGCCAACGTGAATATTAGGTGTGCGTGCTCACATACATTTGAGTGTGAGGCTGTGTGGGGCTCAGGGGAGAGCCCAGTGGACTGGGCATGCCTGTGTGGCACTTACCAGCCGTGAATATGGGCCCATCTCTGGTCCCCGGCCTCTGTGTCTTTTCTCTGCAAACGGGAGAGAATACAAACTTTGTCGATTACTCATCTCAGCTCCCTGGAAAAGAGTGACTATGAGCATGATCTGGAAAGTGGCTGTTCAGTGTTATGATTATTATTAAAGAATTACAGGGCAGGCATCCTGAACATGACCGCCTTCCTTCCCTTCCCGATGCTTTGCAACGACCTTCGAAACTAATTCCCACCAAATTTGCATGTAAAAACTGTTCAGCAAATCTGAGAATTGTTTAGAAGATGGAATGGAAGTTCTGTGGAGTGGCCGATTTTGATTCTCTTGCAATACGGGGGGTATATCCAAATTTCAAAGGCCAAAGTAAGGTGCCCATGCACACACGACAAGCAGATTATACAGTTGTTTATGTAGTATTCTATGATTACACAGCTGTCATACCTATGCAGAGAAAAATGACAAGGAAATAAACCAAAAGTCTAACAACCAGAAAAATAAACGCATGTCACAGAAGACAAATGAATTGAGCCAAATTCACATAGCTCCTAACACAACACGGTCCACTGTTTTATCACACAGTGGAGACAACTTCTGGATTACAACCTCTCTCTCCAAACTGAACCACTGCCCAGGCCTGAAAGGGACTCTGCCTCCCTAGGACACGGGTCCCTTTCCCATTGCTCTCAGAGGCTGCCTGGCGGGGTCCCGGTCACTCCAGCAGCAGCCCAGTGCTGCCACACAGGCAGCTCCTACTCGGCTGTCGGACAGTGACTCGTGGATTCGTCATTTATTAAGTATTTCTCCCTCTGGAGGCTACAATCTGGACCACAAACATCTTGATGACAGCAGCCTCAGCAGATTAATCTCTCTGGTGGAGTAGCTGCGTGTTGGGTTGCTAAGAGCAAAGTCGGCAGTTTGAAACTGTCAGGGCTCTGAGGGGACAAGATGGGGCTTCCCACTCCTGGAAAGAGCTAGTCTTGGAGACTCGGGGCCAGCGCTCCCCTGTCCAGGGGCGCTACGAGTCGCGTTGAGTGTGGTTTTCTTTGTCATCCCCATAGATCCCAGTGTCCCCACGGGGCCTAGTACAAAGTCATTGTTTGCTGTCCTCCGGGCACAGCAGCAACCCCGTGGGAAGCCAAAGGACATGCTGCCCTGCCCTGCACCATCCCCCTTGGTCTGATGTGGATCGACCCGTGGGATTCATCGCTTTTCACGGGTTGACTTTTGGGAAGCAGGTTGCCAGGCCTTTCTTTCTAGTCTGCCTTCACCTGAAGCTCTCCTGAAACTTGTTCAGCACGATAAGTCACAGCCTCCACGCACAAATGATGGTTGAGCATGAGGGGAGTCAAACCAAGTCTTCTAACTGAAAGGTGAGGTTTCTATCAGGAACCACTAATGCCCCTGTCACTACCAGTGAGCCAGTGCCGACTCATAGCGACCCTAGTGAACAGGACAGAACTGCCGCTGTGAGTTTCTGAGACCATAACTCTTTATGGGAGTATTAAGCCTCGTCTTTCTCCTAAGGGGAAGCTGGTGGTTTTGAACTGCTGACCTTGTGGTCATAGCCCAATGTGTAACCACGAGGTCTCCTTAGTGCATGTAGGAGCTCAGTATATGGAACCCAAATATTTTGAGTGGGCATGAGTACTTTTTATGAGCACTCTTGAATGTTTGCAGTCTTGTTGAAAATGACACGTAGAAACGTTCATTCAAGTACTCACAGAAGCTGTCTGCACACCACACTCAGGCTGGAAACAGCCCAGACAGCCACCAGCCCGTAAACAAATGATGCGTGTCCTTTAAATGGAAGACGCCAACAAAAGGGGGGTGAGGGGGACAAGCTTCTTGGATGAAATGGTGAATTGAGGGAACGACATCGAGAAAGTCGATTTCCCATTCAATAACTCATACACATTTTGTTTTCTGTCACTCATCACAGCCCCCACAACATAACGTGGCTTATCCCATTTCTTCCCCATGTCACCTGTTTCTGTCCTCCCTTCCCCTCTGAACTCTGTCTGTGGGTAAACGCTGCCCTTTACATCTCAAATGGTCTACTAGTTCATGGTGTGCGGACTCCCTGGGGTTAAGGTTCCCCTTACAGACCTGTCTACTGTTTGACTGAAAGGAGAGTCTGGGGGGTGAGTTCATTTCCAGACCTGTAGGGCCATCGTCCCAGGAGTTTCTTTAGTCTCTATCCAACCAGTAAGTCTGGTCTCTCTCTTTTTTAATGAAAAGAAATTTGTATCTTTTATCGTTTGCTAGATTAACCTTGCATTAAACACATGCAGTCCCAGCCCCATATTTGGCGCTGAACTTTCTCAGGCTTTCCGTGGCTGGTGCCTCCCTTCTGGATCAGATTCCGGAGGGGAGGCTGGGATTTCTGCAGCTGTGGCCACACTGCAGGTTTCCTCGCCGACGATGCAGGGCTGCCCAGGACTCGGTCCATTTCCCATCCAGGCACTTTGCTGGCCCTTCTGAAAGCTGGCGTTTCCCTGGGCTCCCTCGTATCCATCTTCTCCAGAGCATTGTTCAGTTCTCAGCTCTCCGAGCTAACCTCCCTTCCCACTCTGCTGGGCCTCCGGGCTTGTCCTCCATGCGGCTTCCCTCCCCTGGATACGTTCCAGCCGCCCAGCATCCATTGAAAGAATACCCCCAACACTTCTGCTGACAAACTCTCTTCTAGCTCCAAGTGATGTGTACGGTCGGCAGACATTGAGCCTTTGTCTGAGAGACCCATGAGCTTAAAACTTTTTTTTCTTAATGGAAAAGAAAAATAGAAATGTGTTGGCAATTCCACAAAGGCCCCTATGAGGAGTGACCAGCATTATACGCAGACAGCGTGTTCGGGTGATGCCAGGGGGCTGATGCATTAACAGAAATAATTTGTAGGCTCCCAAAGGGAGGTTAAAGAGTACAGCACTGAATCCTTTGAGCCAGCTCGGTGCGCTGCAGCCTTAATCAAGTTATCACAGCAACTCGGCGGCTCTTGGACCCCAGCTCTCTGTTTGAATGAGGAAAACATTTGCAGACAAATTTCTAGCAGCAGGAAGCTGGTGCTCTCCTGTGAGGCGGGATGAAAAGTACCTGTAACCTCCCAAGGCCCGGCTCCTGCCCCTGCTGGGAGTTCAGTTCAAGTGAGCGCCACGCTGCGACCTTTATTTGATTAGACCTCTCAGGCCTTCTCTGGGGTGGGTATCCAATTCTCCCCGCGCCCACCGGCTCCCCACAATGCAGAAAACATTAGAGTCACTCGTTTGTGAAATTATGAGGAAGCTCAGCGGGCCAGGCATGTGTGTGCATGCGAGCGTGCGTGTGCAGGCACGCTCGCACGCTCCCACGTGCACATGCCAGTCAAGAGAGGAACGCTGTGTGTTAGCAAATGCGACATTGATTTATCTTCAATTTCTCTAGGCAGAGAACCGCTGCGTGATACCCAAATGCTTGCCAGCAAAAAGGAACCAGTAGCAAGGAGGGTGGGAGTGGGGAGGGGGCTCACTGCTTAAGGGCCATCCGTTATTTCAGAGGAAGTGCTAGAGTCCTTGTCATGATCTCACACCCGAGCTTTCACTGGACGGGAGCCTGGGGCATGAACCCATTGTAGGTGGCTTTCCTCTTTTATATTCACTTCCTATTAAATGTGTTAAGGGTTGTGTCCTTTTTTCTCCCCATTACAGAAACCAAACAAACAACAATCCATTGCTATCCAGTCAGTGCCGACTGATAGGCCCCCTACAGGACAGGGCAGAATTTCCCCCTTTGGGTTTCAGGGAACACATAACTGTACTAGAAGAGAAAGCCCAGTCATCTCCCAGAGAACCAGGTATGGCGCCACAGGGCTCCGATCCTGGCTGAAGGTGGCTGCTCCGCTGGCCAGCCGGTGCGTGCACCCATGCGGCAAAAAGCAGACGTGCCAGCCACACGCCCGCCATGGGCAGAGGGGTGCAGGCACAGTGCTGGGTGGCTTGGCCTGCAAGGAGCGAAATACTCACCCTCCCAGGAGCCCCGTGTGCGGGGCTTTCTGGCTCCCACTAGGATGGGGCCTGCACAGGCCCAAGGCTCTAGGTGCTTGGGGCCAGTACCTGGAGGGGTGGCTCAGGCCCAGGGACACCCCTCTTAGTTTGAAACCAGGACTCAGAAGGCTCTCTGTCGGAACCACAAACTGGATGAGACTTTTAGTGCTTACATCAATTCATTAAAAATGACCCCTAACCCTTTGTCTAATCAGCTATTAACTAAGGTTTTGTGACTGTCAATAGACATCTCCCCTTGGGAAGTTTCCCCAGTTTTGCCCCATCCCAATCCTCCATAGATCAAGAACGCTCCCCTGCCCTTACTTATTGGATTGTATGTTTTCAGGTCATGAGCCACCTACCTAACTGCTCTGTATATTCACGAAGGGCATCTCAACTCACTGCCCCGGAGTTGATCAGGACAGAGGAGAACTCTGAGTTTCCAGGGCTGTAACTGTTTACAGGGATCGAAAGCTTCATCTTTCTTTTGTGCAGTCGCTGGTGGCTTCAAACTGCTGACCTTGTGGCTAGCTGCCTAGCGCAGGGTGGGGCTTACTCTTCCTTTGAGGACCACCAGAGTGCTGGGAGAACCCTGGGGGTGCAAGGCTACCAGCCCTCTCCCAGAAGAAAGGAATCCTGCCCCCGCCCCAGTCCATAGCACCCAGCTCGCTGCCCCTCCGCTCCCACTGATCTTGGTGGCTCTGCCTCCTCTGCTCTCCAACTGCTGCAGCCTCATCTGTCAGACCAGCCACTCACCCCAATCTGGACTTGGGATCAGGAGCCAGGACCTACTTTTCCTGACACTAGCTCCTGAATCAATCTGAGATGCCTACCGAGCCGCAGCCTCCCCTCGCCACCTCAGAGAAGAGTCAGGCATGACCCTGGTCCTCCCATGCCCACGATAAAGCAGTCCCAATGTCAATTTTACTTGTAGACGTCGCTAGGATCTCAGAAAAGCAGGAATTGGGGGCAACAGCCTGTGCTGAATAAAGTCAGTACACTAAGGTCCTGTGTGCGTATAAAGAAGCCCAATAGCAGTTTTGCCTGCCATGAAAATTCTGGGGCAAAAAAAATGGCTCTCTGTGTGTGTGTGTGTGTGTGCGCGCGCGCGTGCGTGCACGTGTGCAGCAATGTAGTTCTCATGGTAAATGAATTATTCTTGGGCAAATTTTTCTACTTGACCCTTTGTTTACGACCAACAATACCAAACGATGTTATCAAAGCCCTTTGGTGAAATGGCCAGTATTTGAGACACAGTTAAAGGCATTGGGCCTTTCAAGCCCAGTGTTGTGTACACACAGTAACTGTGTTTTGCTTTGCACATTTTATTGCTTTGTAGAAGTCCTGGCTTTGCCTACAGATAAGATCCCTCCTACAGCCTTGATTAAAGTCAGTTGTAAAAAAAATCCACTTCTTTATCAAATACACAAGGTCATTGTTTTTATGACCCTGTGTGTGTGTGTGTGTGTGTGTGTGTGTGGAGTTCACAGCAACCTAGAAAGGAGGCCTGCCTACATGAGACAATAAATATAGAGCTTGAACCTCAAGAGTTGAAGGAAGATCACCGAGTTCCGGCCCAGTCCAGTGACAGCAGCTTCCAATGCGTGTGTCCATGTCACCATGCAGCAGTCGCGCTTGTGCATGCTGATCGCGTAAGAAGGCGATGACCGTACGAACAGGGTGTCAAGCATGGAGCTTCTTTCAGATGGTCTGGACCAGGTCGGCAGACTGCGGCTCTCAAGCTGCATGTGGCTCTTTCGGTAAGTACATGTGGTTCTGAAGTAAAATTGAAAAAAAATTTAAAGGATATTATTCAGACAATGGCGATTTCATTTGTTTATTAAAATATATTTATGGCTTTTGATGATAATTTTTAAATTGTTGTGAGGAACAGGATTGGCTCTTCCATCTCAAAAGTTTGCCAAAGCCCGTTTTAGACCAACTGCCTCATGGAAGCCATTTTTCATGGTGGTGTATCAAATGCAGCCTGGAAAGAACACACTGCTTCAGCCCTTACAAGGTGTCGCCAGGGCTGGGTCCCTAACGAGGGAAGGATCCTTGTCCATGCTCCCGTGGTGGTTGGCAGCATACCATTCCTTGAGGTTGTTGGGCCAAAGGCAGGAAATTTTTTCAGAGATCGCGCTCAGTCCCGTGCCAGGTGGGTCTCTTCAGGTGGCAGCTTGCTCCATCGAGGTCCCTGGGAGACAGCCAGTAAAGGGAGTCTTCTAGAAAGAGGCCCGTGTCCACCTCTGCAGTGTCCTCAGAAGAGCACCTTTGCTGTGGTCAGTGGGCTAGAAGTAAGTTGCTGGTCTCGCTCCCACTCAAAGGGGGAGGATTTCACGGCACCCGGAAACCCGGAAGTGGTACGACAGGGGTCTCCTTAGACTTTGTCAACCATTTGTTTCACTTACAAGGAAACCGAGGCTCCAGGACGAGGTGGTGCCCTGGTCGTGTTCTCAGTAAAGTAGTGCGGGGGACTCCACTCTAGGTGTAGGTCTTATGTACATTTCCATGGCGCGCCATCCTGTGGCTGTTGCTTTTCAGTGCCAGCCGGTGGGTCCCCACTATAATGAGCCTCCCAGGCCCAGCGCGTTGAGACTGCGCTATCCTCACAATCGTGGGCATGTCTGGGCCCATGGTTGCCGTCACAGGGCTAATCCATCGCCTTGAGGGGCTCCCCCTTTCCCTGATGACCCTCTCCTTGGCCAAGCATGATGGGCTTTTCCTTGGACCCACACAGATTTACAGTCCAGGCAGTATCTGCGTCTGTTCCCTGCACAAGAGCTGCTGGTTGTTGCCTCGATGAACCTCGCAAAGTTCAAGGAGCCCCAACTCCCACGACGTCTCCTTCTCAGCTCGATGCAATCGGAACAATGCGAGAAGCTCCGGGTTTGTTTAGGGAGCCCACCCCACTCACCCTTGGTCCTTCTGACAGACGACAAGTTGAGGGTCAGAAAGCGATGTTCAAAATGTGGACACAGCTTGCTTCTCTTCTTCACAAATTCTGAGCCATCACAGAGAGAGGTTGTCTTGAGCCACCAATCACAGACGGCCCGGAAGCAAGAATCAAAGGTTCCAGGAACGCCCCTACCCCATCTCCCAGGGATGCTGGCAGCTCCAGCTCCCCTGCCCCACCCAGGCTCAGAGACCAAACGGACAGCCATCCAACAACCGGCTGTTCTGATAGACTAACATCATTAATTCCCAAGTGACCACACGTCACTGACACAAACAGCAAGTCCACCGGGACCTTGGCTTTGGCTCTGTAATCGTGTGTGTGTGTGTGTGTGTGTGTGTGTGTGTGTGTGTGTGTAGAAAGAGAGAGAGAGAGCCCACAACTTTGCTTCAGCAATGGCCTTCCACCATCTCCGCCCCTCTGCCCTGGGGATGAACAGTGCCATTGCCGGCTTTAGCTCACGCATTTGACCAAACAAAACCTCCTCCTGCCCGTGTGCTTGTGCGCATTATGCCGGGACTGCCTTCCCTGTCCGTTGTCCTCAGAGAAGAAAAGAGGCATAGGACGTAATGCAGGCTGTGCCTGTTCGGCTGGGTTTAGAAGAACCGCGTTAGCCCCTGGTTGGGGCTGAGGAGGGAGTTGTACTCACTCTCTTGGGCGGTGGTGGTGTGTGGGGTGGTGGCGGCGGGTTTAGGGCTAAGGAGGCCGATGCTCTTTCGCTGGGATAACTAATTGTGCAGATCCTGGGTTATTTTTGACTTTCCGATGGCACTTGTTGACCAACAGAAACCAAAATGATGCTTTAGAGAAATTAGGTACCATATCCCTCAGGACAGAATAAGACAAGAGCATTTATTTTGGGAATAAAACAGTCACCCCTGGGATTCGTGACAACTTTGGTGGAAGTGCTCCGATTTTAAGTCATGTCACAGCAGTGTTAGATGATCACTCGCTCCGCGGGCTCACCATTTTCCACAAGTGAACTTTCAGGCTCCGTCTATTTGCATAAGGTATTCCCTCAATTTAGGGGCCCTGGTCATGCAGTGCTTATGTTACCCAACTGCTAGTGGAAGGATCAGCAGTTCGAATCCCTCGGGTCTCTGCAGGAGAAAGATGTGACAGTCTGCTTCTTTAAAGATTACAACTTTGGAAACTGCAGGATAGTTTTGTGCCCTGCGGGGTCACTGCGAGTCTGAATTGACTACTGGCTGAGGGCTTAGTTTACATTTAGAATAGCCCGTCCTGAATCTTGCTGACAATCGCTTCCCTATTTGAGGTCTAGTTCAACGGCCCCCTTTATGATGCTTGTTATCACCCAATCTCTGTGCAAGGAGTGGGCGGGGAGGCTTCCCTTCTGAGTGCTCGACCCTTGTTGATGGCTCTGCCTAGGTGTTTACTAATTTGTTCAAGGAGCCCTCGTGGTGTAGTGGGGGACATGTTAGGCGGCTAGCCACCAGGTCAGTGGTTCAAAAACACCAGCCACTCCGTGGGAGAAGGATGGGGCCTTCTGCTCCCATAAAGCGTGCATCGCGATGAGTCGGAATGGACTTGATGGCAGGGAAGTTGGTTTGGGGTGGGGAGAGGCAGTGATGCACCTGAGTGCAGGGATTTCATCTCGCTTATTTGCAGCGATGAGGCAATGCTAACGCAACTCCAGGTAACCCAGCCCACACTTGATGAGGGGATGAGCGGTTAATTGCTTGCAGGCAACGTCTTTGACCTAGAGGACAGCCTTTTTGACTCTGCTCATTTGAGTCTGCGTTAGCAAACTGCCCCCTCGCATTCCTGTGTGTGCGCAGCCAGATCAGAGGTGATACAGAACTACTGTGTGCAGCCGTGTGTTTTGAAGGAGTCAGAAGGGGGTGCAGTGGGAGTGAGCGGGTAAGAAGTCATCTGTGGACAACTGTGGCTCATCACCAGGAGTTAGACGGGCTGTGGCTTTATGTGGCCTTCCACAAAGCCCCGCCAGATCAGTCCTTTTATGTTGATTTTTACAGACAACCAAACCGTGCACAGAGCTGCGCTAGGTCACCTGGCTACCAAGAGGCCAGCGTGAGACCCCAAGTTGTTAACTCCAGAGGGCAGCTCGGGACCTGCAAAGGACCACAGAGGCTGCTCTCAGGTGTGCGTTGGCTGTCATTGAGCGCCATATTGATTAGCCCTCTCTGACCCACCGCTTCCTGCTTCCAGTGCTGAGACTGTGCAGATAAAGGAGATGGGGTCTCAGTCCTTGCAATTCTCTAAGGAGGGGTGTGCACTGGGGGGGGGTATTTGAGAAGCACATGGATTATTATTATGCCAAACCAAAAAAAACCCGAAAGGCCCCATCCCAACCAGGTGACGCTAACTCATAAGAACCCTATAGGGCCGGGTAGAGCAGCCCCTGTGAGTTTCCAAGGCTACTGTAACTCTTTCTGGGAGTAGAAACCCTGGCCTGTCTCCACGGAGTGCTGGGTGGTTTCAAAGCGCAGACGTTGTGCTTAGCAGCCCAGCACGTCACCACTGCGCCACCAGAACACCTTGTTAGATGAAGGCCCAACTGCCCTAGTGGTTACTCACTGGGCTGTACTCTGCAAGGTTAGAAGTTTGAAACCATCAGCCACTCCTCTGGGAAAAGATGGAGCTTTGTTTTAAAATCATTTTACTGGGGGCTCATACAACTCTGATCACAATCCATACATCCATCAATTGTGTAAAGCATATGTGTGCATTCATTACCTTCATCAGTCTCAAAACATTTGCTCTCCACTTAAGCCCCTGGCAGCAGCTCCTCATTTTCCCCTTCTCCTTCCCACTCCCCCTTCCCTCATGAACCTTTGATAATTTATAAAGTATTGTTTTGTCATATCTTACACTGTCTGACGTCTCCCTTCACCCATTTTTCTGTTGTCCGTCCCCCAGGGAGGAGGTTATATGTAGATCCTTGTAATCGGTTCTCCTTCTCCACCCCACCCTTCCTCCACCCTCCCGGTATCGCCCTCACACCACTGGTCCTGAAGGGATCATCCGCCCTGGATTCTCTGTGTTTCCAGTTCCTATCTGTACCAATGTACATCCTCTGGTCCAGCCAGATTTGTAGAATTGGGATTATAATAGTGGGTGGGGAGGAAGCATTCAGGACCTAGAGGAAAGTTGTATGTTTCATCGTTACTACACTGCACCCTGACTGGCTCATCTTCTCCCTGTGACCCTTCCAAAAGGGGATGTCCAGTTGTGTACAGATAGGCTTTGGGTCCCCACCCCACACTCCCCCTCATTCACAATGATATGATTTTTTGTTCTTTGATGCCTGATACCTGATCTCTTTGACACCTCGTGATTACACAGGCTGGTGTGCTTCTTCCATGTGGGCTTTGTTGCTTCTGAGCTAGCTAAATGGCTGCTTGTTTACCTTTAAGCCTTTAAGACCCCAGACGCTATTTCTTTTGATAGCTAGGCTCCACCAGCTTTCTTCACCACATTTGCTTATGCACCCGCTTTGTCTTCAGAGATCGTGTCAGAAAGGTAAGCATCATGGAATGCCAGTTTAATAGAGCAAAGTAATCTTGCATTGCGAGAGTACATGAGTGGAGGCAAGATGGGCTATTTTACTCTTGTAAGCAGTTAGTCTTGGAAACTCAGGGGCAGTAGGGCCGCTATGAATTGGCACGGACTCCTTGGCAGTGAGTTGAACATGCTCCTGGGTTTTCAAGCGGGAGTGAGCAGCATCTGCTGGGATGGCCCGGGAAAGGCTTCCTGGAGGAGCCGGCCCACAAGGAGGGGAGCCATGAAGGATGGGGAGGGCAGGGACCGACTTGGGGAGCCCTGCGAGTTGAGGCAGAGAAGTGGGAAAGCAGACTGGGAGGGCAAGTGGGGCCAGCACGTGGGTGCTTCAGGCTGCCTGCCAGGAGGCTCAGACTAGTCTGGTGAGCAGAGCAGAGCAGGGCCAGAGACGATTTTACTGAACAAGCGCAACCTGCTCTCCAGATGGGCGTCCTGCGTCTGAAGCTCCCACTCTAGTTTAATGCCTCGGTTAAACTAGTTCCAATATGTCTCTGCGGACGTTGCTTTCAATGTTTCTCTGTTCCTCTTATTCCCACACTACCCCCATCCCTCCCAGCCCCCAAATTTACCTTTTAATGCTTATCTAAGAGTTGTGTGGGAGCTTACCCCACCGAGTGGTTCCCAACTCATAACAATCCCACCTGGATTTCTGAGGATGTAAATCTTCACCAGAGTGACAGTCTCAACTTTCCCCCAAGAAGTGGCTGGTGGGTTTGAACCACCAACCTTGCTGTTAGCAGTCCAGACTTACTTGACAGCACCACCAGGGATCTGTGGGGGGATGTATTACCCTTCATATATTTGGAGGGTGGGATAATGGTTATGCATTGAGCTGCTAACCAAAAGGTTAGCAGTTTGAAACCGCCAGCCACTGTGCAGGAGAGAGACGCGGCTTTCTCTGATCTCCTACAGAGTTACAGTCTTAGAAACCCACAGGGGTAGATCAGCCCCGTCTGATAGAGTTGCTATTGATTGGCACCCACACGGTGGCAGCCAGTTCGAGTTTGAGAATAATGTGCTACTCCATTATCCCCGCTGATAGCTCTGCACTTCAGGTGACCATCCTCTGAGCACCCATTAGCTTTTCTTTCACACCCAGTAACACTCAGCCACATGGCCCCACCTTTTTAAAAAACACCCACAAGAAAAAAGATAAATAAATGAGCAAGCAAGTGTTTGGGCCTCTGTCCATCTAGTAACCGTTATTAAAAACCTATTGTCTAAAAAGTGAATAGAAAGTCACTCATGAGAATACATTGAATGGTTTGAAAATAACGCTCTGTCCAAGAGTTCGACTTATGAGGTGTTCAGAGGAAGGGGCCTAGGCTCACGCCAGCCGTGTCTCAGATACATCAGCTTCCACCTGGGCCTGAATGTGCCCAGAGGAGGGCTCGCCTTCCAGGAGGCCGGGGGAGGCGAGGGGGATGGGGCCAGCTTTCAGGAGGATCCTCAATCCCACCCTTCCTTCCTTCCTTGGCATTAAACCAAACCCACCTGTGTTGCCCCTGCCCCTGTCCGCCAGTGGAGGACGTGGACCCTTTGAGCCTCTGTGTGTCACAGAGGAAAAGGGAACTCCACCGGGCTGTTGACCTGCAGCACCATGGAGTGGTTTCAAACTGCCAACCTTTGAAGTTAGCAGTCGAGCATAATCCCATGTTACTAGATGGGACAGGTCCAAACACGCTGCAGAGCTGCCGCCACACATCAGGAATTCAGCACACATGCCTCTCTGGCCCATGGCTTCCCTTCACTCATGCTCCAGCTTCAAAAAGCCCAGTCCCCTGCCATCGGGTTAATTCTGACTCATGGCAACCCTATAGGACAGGGTAGAACTGCCCCCTGGGGAGTCTCCAAGACTAACTCTCTACAGGAGGAGAAAGCCTCATCTTACTCCTAGGAGCACTTGGTGGTTTCGAACTGCCCAACGCACAATGCACTATGCCACGAGGGCACTTCCCAATGGCTTAAGGAGATTTTTATAGCTGACCCAAAACACTCTTTGATGGAGGTACCTTGCCGTCTTCATCGTTGTATCCACTTAGTGATGTGCTTTGCACAGGTGTTGGCTCTCTCTGCAGACCACAAGTTTTCCTGGTGGTGTCTGGTTTACAGGTTGGGCTGCGAACAGCAAGGTTTGCTATTTGAAACCACTGGCGGCTCCACGGGCGGCAGAGGAGGCCTTCTGCTCTCATGAAGATTTTCAACCTGGGACACCAACCCTGCCCTGTAGGGTTGCTACGAGTTAGATTCAACTCAATGGCAGTGAGTTGGGGTTTTTTGGTTTGGTTTTTTGTATTCCTCAGCAGCCTCTGCTCATCTCTTCCCCAAGAGTGGCCCAGACACATTGGCCCTCTCACCTGCCCCCGTAGGCCTTCTTCTCTGACTCTGTAGTCCTGTGCCCGGCTCGGACCTGAACCTCCTCCTACTTATGGCGGTCCCCTGGGGTTACCGAGCCCACGGCAGGACTCCCCCAGTGGAGATAGTGAGTCTGAACCCTACCCACACGAAGCCAGCTCTGCGGTGCGGTGCGAGTGCAGAGCACAACCCAGTGCCATCTGAATGCAGGCACACTGGCTGCAGTGGTGGGAGGAGGGGGAGGGACTTTAACACAAAGGCTAATCCCGGCCTTTCTTCACAAACATCCACGACATCCGTCGCTTCTATTCTGACTTGGAAAACAAGTTGGCTTTCTTTCAGAAGTATATTTATGAAGTCTGTTCGATCAATTTCCAAGAAGGGGCTGAGAGACTTACGATAAGTCGTCAGCCAGGAAGAAATAAGGAATTCATTATTTATTGGCCTAGCTTTAATACTGTGGGCCTCTTCCCCCACCCCAACCCCACCCCATTTCTCTGTTTGTAAAGTGAGGGGGTTGGAGAAGATCATGTGAAAAGATCTCTCCCAGCACCGACAAGCTGGCGTAGATAGGGGAGAAGGGTGATTTTGTCTTGATTTCTAACAGGGTCTGTCCATGCCCCTTGTGGCTTTTCTTGGCTTGCATCTGGCTCCGTTGAACATGGACTTCCCTGACCAGCTCCCGGGCCCTTCCTGGTGAGGTATAGGCCTCCTGAGCCCAGGGCAAGCCCAGCAGAGCACCCGACACGTAACAAACACAGAAGACAGGAAGAGGTCGGGCTAAAGAAGGGTCCCGGGCACTTGTGTACTTGGGAAGGACTTGAGAAGCCTTTGCGCTGATTCCAACTCAAAACCACCCCTCTGTGCGAGGAGACGTGTGTTCCACAGGGTGTAATGGTTGGTTTGGGGGAGTAGGTCGGCCTCTCTCCTGAGGAGTCTGTAGGTGGACCCGAAACCATGTACCTTTCAGTTAGCAGCCACGTCTATTCATCATCGCGCCACCCATGGACAGGCAGGATCCAAAAGGGACTTCAAAACCAAAGGCCAAACTCACTGCCATCAAGTCGATGCTGACTCACAGCGACCGATAGGACCAGGCAGGCCTGGCCCCTGTGGGGTTCCGAGACTGTCAATCTTTACAGGAGCAGAAAGGCTCTTCCTCCTGCGAAGGAGCGGCTGGTTTCGAATAGCTGACCTTGCAGTTAGCCTCCCAACACATATTATGGCACCAGGGCTCTGGAGATGCCCTTGGTGGGGTCAGTGCAGAGCGAGTGAAAGTGAGTGTGCTGAGCGAGGCTTGATCTGGGGGCTGAGGGAAGGGCTTCTTTCTCCTCAGAGTGGCCAGTCTCCATTTTGTCACTAATTTTTGCCCCTGGGTTTGCTTTCCTCTGTGGAAAATTAATTTCATAAAGGAGATCCGTGAAATAGAAAACATTGTGGAAGATGTAGTGGCCCGCTGTCAGCTCAATAGTTAAGATCCTGTCTGCTAACCGGCAGCTCAGTGGTTCAAGCGCACCCAGGAGAAATGGCTCGACAGCCGGCTCCTGTCCTACCGCAGCCGGAGGAGGGAGGAGCCCTGTGGGGCCGTCTGTTGTGTTGCTCCCCGGTTCTGTCTGACGGAGAGCGGACTCAGCAGCACACAGCAGCCGTGCTCATGGTCACCTGGGGCCGCAGAGACTGAAGCGCTCCTTTACTCCCTCAGGCCTGGGAAGGGCCCTGGGCCGCATGGGATCCCGGCTCTCTTGGCTGCTGGAGCCCTACCCAAGGAAGTCCACTCTGAACCGCTTTGGGGAAGGACTCGCTCTAAATCCCAGGCAAGAGCCTGGAAAACGAGCCGACAAGTGCCAGGCCTGACTTGGCTGAGCAGATAGAATGCGAAGGAAAAATAAATACAGATGAGGGCAGAAGAGATTGAAACAGCGAACTGCAGGAGTTGATTAACAGAAAGACTTCACTGGTCTAGATGAATGCGAAATGTGGAATTCAGTCCGTGGGGAATTCACCGAAGGAGGCCAGTACTCTCCTTATGTTGATAAGGAAAACTGGCTCAGAGAAGGGCGAGGTCTGCCCAAGCTGCTAACTCACAGCAACGGAGAAACACACAGAGAATCGGAGGCCAGCTCCTCCTGCCCTTTCCTTTCTTCCTTGGGTGCTAATGAATTCTCACCTGCCAAGAGCCAACCAACCAAACTCACTGCCCTGGAGCATATAGCTGCCCCGGGGAGGGGGGGTGCGGGGGGTGTCCCGAGACGGGATCTGTTTATGGTAATAGAAAGCCCAGACTTCTCTCAGAGTTGCAGGTCATTTGAACTGGTGACCATGCCATAACCACTGTGGCACCAAGGCTCCCCGGGAAGCCATCAGGAGCACAATTCGACTGAGTCAGGGTCCACTCCAGGGCTCCTGCCTTTTGATGGACAAGAGGAAGAAAGACTACTTTCTATCAAGGTGTTGTTGTCATGTGTTAGGTGCTCAGATTTCCATCACCCGTGCCATCCTCACAATCGTTCCTGTGCCCGGGCCCATTGCTGCAGTCACCGGGTCAATCCATCTCCTTTTCACTGCCCCTCCACCTTACCAAACACGCTCCTCCTCCAGGGCCGGGTCTCTCCAGCTAACGTGTCCCAAGCACGTGGGATGAAGTCCCGCCGTCCACCTGAGGGTTCACCAGAGCAGACTCTCAGACATCTTGTCCATGTTTCTTTGAGAGACTTTTTTTGTTGCCCTTAAAATTTACACATGACAATTCAAACTTCCCTAAGGAGCCCAAGCCTCTTTATTGACTTGGAGGCCGATTGACATGTCTGCTGCTAACTCACATCCAGATGTCACACAGCTGGGGCTTAATCCCGTCACTCACTGCTTCCAGGAAGGGTGTCACAACCGGAAGCAGAGAGCCAAGCTGTCAACTCTTTCCAAGCGTCACAGGGGACAAAGCCCAGAGAGCAACCAGGATGAGTTTGTGGAGGCTTCCGGTGCCAGGTGAGAGGTTCTCTCTATCCTGTTGGCTGTCTCTGTTGGAAGTCTCTGCAGGAGAGCCAGCAGGGCCAGGTGGGGTGTTTAGAACGGACTGGCCTGCAGGTGGAGGACAGTGGTAGCAGAAGGCGGAGGAGTAGGCAGGCCCATCGGTGCAGGAGAGAAGAGCCGCCCGCTGCCTGGTTGTGGTTGTTCGGTGCCATTGAGCCCATTCTGACCCCAGCGACCCTGTGCACAACAGAACGAAACACTGCCCAGCCCCCTGCGCCAGCCTCCCCATGGTTCCTGTGCCTGAACAGTTCCACAGAGCATTAAAAGGAGCTGGATTTGGTAGGAAAAATTCACGGGCGACTTGAAGGAATCGGTGTGTGTGTGTGTGTGTGTGTGTGTGTGTGTGTGTGTGTGTGTGTGTGTGTGTGTGTGTGTTGGAGGGTGGGGATGGAAGTGAGGGAAGAGGAAGTGGGCAAGGGGACAGAGTCCAGGAAGACCACATTTCTTGCCTGGGAGGCATGCAGAGGCTTCCAAATGTGGGGGTGGTAGTGGGGTGGGAAGGGGTGAAAAGATCATGGGGTTTTCCTGTAAACTTCTGAAGCTCCCTTGTAAACTCAAGAACAGAAAGGGAGGGCAGGGTGGGGGGCTGAGGAGGGGGAGGGCCGGAAGCGAGCAGTGAAGGAGTGTGAGACATGTAGTTTGATGTGCTCTTTACACCAAAGACCAACCTTGCTGGTTCTCCCACTCCCGCGCCCCACAGGGTTTTCTGGGTGGCAGCTGCTATGGAAGCTGATGGGCGGACGGACCTTCCTTTGGTGTTTCTGGTGGGTTTGACCTGCCTGCCTCTAGGCTAGTTGAGCACAAACGGTTTGCATCACCCAAGGAGCTGATTACCCTGTAACCAAAAGGCAAACTCACTGCCATCAAGTGGCTCTGACTCATAGTGGCCCTTATAGGACAGGGCAGAACTGCCCCCATGGGTTTCTGAGACCAGCTCTTTACGAGTGCACAACGTTTCATCTTTCTGAGCAGCTGGTGATTTTGAACTCCTGGCCTTGCAGTTAGCAGCCCAACACATAGCCCACTATTCCCCCAGGGAATATTTCCCTATGGATCAACCCAAACTCACTGCCATCGAGTCAATTCCAACTCAAAACAACCCTGTAGAACTGCCTCTGTGAGTTTCAGGGACATTAAGTCCTTACGGGAATAGAAAGCCGGTCTTTCTTCCTCAGAGTGGCTGGTGGTTTCGAACTGCTGACCTTGTAGTCAGCATCCCAACTTGTAACCACTATACCACCAGGGCTCCCCCCCGAAGATTGCCCTGTAAGGAGTTGGAAATGTAGGTCTGGAAAGTTTCCAGCTGACTAGGTTGACTTGGAAGCTCCACAGTGTGGGGCTCAGACTCATGGATGCAGAAACGAATATCTCGTCACAGCCTATGTGCTTTCATATGAACTGCTCATATCTCCATACAGATCTGATTAATGCAGAGACGGGCAGTCCCTGAAGTGACTTTATAAATGTGGATTGCAAACGCCCCTGCGCTCCTGACACCTGGGGCCATGTCTTCTCCTGAACGTGTTTTTATCCTTGGATTCCTTCTCATCTGTCGGGAGTCCCTCCTCCACCTCTCCCGTTGAACCCCCAGCCAATCTTTAGAGCATCCAGCAGAATCTTTCTGGTCACCTTCACAGTTTATCTGTAGGATTCTTACACTTCTTTGTTTGAATTGTGATCAGATCCATTTGCTCTGTGACGTCTGTCCACCCACCACTACCTCTGAGATCCTCACTGGCACCACCAAATTAGTAGGTCAAATGGAATACTTGGTCCTTGAGCAAGAGACACTCTTGTGTCTCAAAGGCCATGGAGAAACCTGCGCACCAATCTCCGCGGCAGCACTACTCACAGTAGCACAAAGTGGAAACAACCGAAAGTTCCATTCACAGACACGTGGCCAAGCAACCGGGGGGCCATTCGCACAGCCCACTCCTGGGCTGGGATCAGAAGTCCTGAGGCTCTCTGCACCTCGGATGGATGGTCAGTCCTCGCACCCGTCAGAATGAACGAAGTCAGTCAGTCCCAAAGGCCCAAGTGCTGTCTGATTCCTCTTTCATGAAATGCACAGATATACAGAACCCAAAGCTCTCTTAGGGGTTGCCAGGGGCTGGAGGGGAAAGAGGGAGCTACTAGATAGGAGATGGTGAGTTATGTTCTCCCAAGTGGGCAGTACTTCCCCCTGGGGTGCAGGCATGGCCCAGGTGGGCTGCAAAAGCAGATGCCTATACTTTATCCTGGGTTATGGACTATAGTATAAAAGTTGTTCACTGCCAGGGGGCAGTGAGTCATTTTTTTAACTGAAGAGGGGGCAGTATCTCAAGTAATTTTGAAAATCTATGGTTTATGTTAATGGTGGTTGTGTTCGTCTGGGTAGACTAGAGAAACAAATCCACAGAAACTCATATATATGCAAGAGAGAGTTTTATATAAAAGGTAAGTGTATAATCGCTTCTCGGCCTTTGGGCTAAGATCAAGTGTAAAAGGTAAGTGTATATTAATAAAGCATCCCAACCTAGTCCAGTCCCAGCTCATAAGTCCGCTATTAGCCCATATGTCTGACACTGATCTATAAAGTCCTCCTCAAACTCACGAAATACACGCAATGGCACCGACTGCAGGAGGAGAGCTGATCAGTGAATGTGTAAGCATCTTCTCGTTGGCAGGGGTCTCCACGAGGCTGCTCCGCTACCCAGGGCTGCATCAGGGTAGGTCCATGTGGCTTCTCCTCAGGGATGTCTCGCAGGAAGTGAGCCTTGCCAGCTGAGGCAGAGAACTAGCTAAGGCAGCTAGCTGCAACTGGTCCCACCATCAGAGAGCATGAGACCAGAGAAAGGCGAGGCTCACTGAGCCATTTATCTCTCCACTCTTCAATTAATTCCACATGTGTTCAGTGGCCAGGTTGGCACAATAAACCTTAACTTTCAGAGTAGTGAAATTAATTTGGAAAAGTATAATGAGAAAAGTTATATAACCTTCAGGGGTCCTCAAACTAGGGCCTGTGGGCCACATGCAGCCCACCGAGGACATTTATCCAGCCCGCAGGGTGTTTTACCCCTTTTGTTTTTTTACTTCAAAATACGATATGTACAGTGTGCATAGGAATTTGTTCATAGTTTTTTTTTAAAAACTACAGTCTGGCCCTCCAACAAGTCTGAGGGACATGAACTGGCCCCCTGTTTAAAAAGTTTGAGAACCCTTGAATAAAATTGATGTCACTGAATGACATGTAAAAAGTATTGAATTGGCAAATACTTTGTTATGTATATATGTTCCACAATATATGTACATACATATATAATCTGTATTTTTTCTTTTTCTCAGCCAAGGATGCGGAGTTAAGTGAACCTGGACTTTGGAGTTTGCATTTTATTCAGTGAATCATTGATTCGAAAGATTAAATAAAAAGCCATTCCCTTAACCCCAGATTAGATGCAGATTCTCCAGAGTGGGAGAGAAGGGAGGCAGGCGAAGGGAAGGTGATGAGCGGGGGCGGTTTATGGGGCTCAGGATGGGAGCATGAGGCCTGGAGGGACACACAGATAGAACAGGAACCTGCTTCCAGGGTCCCAGCAGGCTGTGCCCAGATGGGCTCTGGCTGGCACTGACTGCTGAGTGGTGCCTGCAAACTATCCAGTCTCCACCCCAACTAGTTCCCCACATCACCTGCCATAGAGTCAATCAGTATAGTCCTGTTGGCCTATACATCAGTCAGCACTTGGGTTGTTTCCCCAAGACTCCGTGCAACCCCTTCCTGGTTTTCTCATGCAGACCGCTCCCTTTCAACATCCTGGGACCCTCCCCAGACACAAGAGAAGGCATGAGGGCGGGAACATCCTGAAGACTGCTGGTGATGTGCAACCTTCCACTCCAACATACCTGTCCTTCTCGGTACAGAGATTGCTGGAAGTGTCCTTGCGGAACTGCCCTCCTCCTACACACACCTCCCTTGGCCTTGGAGTATAATCTTTTTTTAAGTTATTTATTTTTGTTGTTGCTGAGAATATGCACAGCAGGACATGCTTCAATGCAGTGACGTCTGCAGGTGAAGATGAGTGACATTGTTTACAACCACCCTCACCTTCCTTCCTGATGCTTCCTCCTCCATTAGCATGGAATCTCTGCCCTCAGGGCCTTACGTAAGCTTCCCAAGTTGCTGGTGTCCACGTGATCCCCGTACAGATAGGACTTGAAAGCGCATGGTGCTCAAGGCAGACATTCTTTACGAGTTACTTAGCTTTCAAGAACACTTCAGGGGGATATATTTGGCTTAAGGCTTCAAAATGATCTGGGGTATTAATTTTGAGGGTGTCCCTAACCTCCATGGCTCCATAATATCGGGGTTCCCCGTGGATTTGCAATTCTGTAGCTACAATGTAAGAAAGGATGGCGTCTTTCTGGTAGATGATTATTTCTGCTGGGTGTCTTTGTACTGCTTCTTCAGATGCCCTCTCCACTCTTCTCCACTCTGCTTTCTTCCACAGAGGGTGGTCACTGGGAACTTCCTATTGGCTTTGGTCAATGGGGAGGTGTGATGGAGAGAGAGATGATGGCCGGGACTGTACTCCCTAGGGTCCTCTTGACTTGTTACCTATCAAGGTATTGTCCCCATGCAAGTCTTTCCTTCTGGGTCCCAGTCAGCTTGTTCCTCTGGAATGGGGGTGGGGACACTTTCTCGATTAGCAGTCTCCAACGTCACACGATCTTGTAGCTTCCTGATACCCTGCCTGAAATGCCGTTACGGAGCTCCCTAGAGTCATCGTAATTCCATGTGGGCTGTTTGCAACAGGACCTCCTTGCAGACTAGCGTTTCCGGCAATGGTTCCAACCCGTCCCACACCCTCTTCTTACGATGTGACTGACAATTCTCCCAGCAAGAGGAAGTGACCCTGTGACTTCTGAGCGCGTCAGGAAAGATGACTCAGCTTCTGCCTGATTCTCTTGGGTTACTGACCTGTGGAGTCGCAGGGAAGCAGTCTGACTGCCCTGAGGAGGCCCAGTTGTGAGGAAACTGGAACTGGCGTTGGGAGAGGCCGCACGGAAGAACCCGGAGACTGCATGGGGAGCGAGATGCCTGGCCATGCTCCTGCTGCCATGGCAGCTCCATCTGACTGTAACTACAGGAGAGAACTGAGCGCAGCTGAGCCCTTTCCAAATACTGTGTGGACTATGCAAGATACAGAAGCGATTGTTGTTGTTTTAAGCCACCAAGATTGGAGGGCCCTGTTAGGACGCAGCCTAGATATTAAAACAGATGCTGGCTGGCATGCTCTTGGCTGCAAGTTTTTGGTGGTGGTGGTCGGCGGGGGCGGGGGGTGCTCATGCTTTATTGTATTCCTAGAATGGTATTCCATAGCATTCCGTTTATTAGTATTCGTAGAGGCGTCTAGAGCAATGTTTCCCACAGTGGGTGATCTCGATCCCTGGGGGCACCTGATGATCCAGGGGCGAGGCTGAATCAGACACCTACATGTTGGCCCGGATTAAGGGCTACAGCACAAAGTTTTTCATGGCCAAGGGGGTGCTGAGGTTTTGTTTTTTTCTGACACGGGGGCAGTAAGCCAAAGAAGTTCGGGGCCTGTGGCCTAAAGGATGTGACTACGTTGTGTTTGGGTCAACAAGTCAACCAAGAAG
Source organism: Tenrec ecaudatus (assembly GCF_050624435.1). Lineage (NCBI taxonomy): Eukaryota > Metazoa > Chordata > Mammalia > Afrosoricida > Tenrecidae > Tenrec > Tenrec ecaudatus. The sequence continues at coordinate 37,197,645 of NC_134537.1, read as the reverse complement.
ATTTGGTCGGTCAGCTCTCCTGGGAAACGGAGCAGTGGGACAGTGTGCCACGGAGCATACAAAGGGCAGGTGTGGCGAGGCCAGCTCTCCCACATGTCAGAGTACCTGTAGGAACCCCGGGCACCACGAGATGTTTTTCTTCGAGTAGACAATAGTTGCTGGGAATGCTGTTTGTGCTGAGAAGTGGATCAGTAGAATACACTGAGTCACAATGTATTATTCATCATGGACTTTCCTCAAGGCTTATCTGACACCCCACGCTGAACATAGCCTCCTGACTCTCTCGCATGGGTGTGTGTGGGTGGGTGTGTGGGTGCGTGGGTGTGTGGGTGTGGGGTGTGGGTGGGGGTGGGGGGGCGTGTGTGTTCCAGTGGCCCGTCCTGAACCAGGAAGTGGAGTCAGATGTGGGGAAAGAGACCTCTGCTTGCATAAAGCTCCAGAGATGATAGACATGAAAACCAAGAGGGCGAGAAATTTCCTGGAAAGTTTATTTTTGCTAAGTTGTAAGCCTGCCTTCAGACCATTAGAGCTCTTGGATAATGCCAGTTTGTCCAAACATGTGGAGAGCCAGCTGTCCCTAGAAACAAGATTATCTCTTGCCAACCGAGCTTTGTGGTCTGGCTGCCCTGTGTATTTAAGCACGTAGCTTTCAGAGCAAGCTGCAAGTAAAGGTCAGGGAGAAGCTTCGTTGCCCACATGCAGAGCTGATAGGAGCACAGGGTTCATCGGAGGGGCCTCCTTCCAGGGGCCCCCTTAGCATGGGTGACCCGAGGACGCTGAAGGCCTGCCCTTCTGACAGGCTCCCAGGTGAGGCCCTGGGCTGGCAGGTTGGTCAGACTTTGAAGAGGGCAATGTGTGCATCTCAGTGGCATGGTTCCTCATCCTGGGGAGGTCTCGGGCTGGTTTTTTGGTTTGACTGGTGTGGTAAATAGTAGGTCGCGAAACACTTGCCATTTCTACACTCTTCACCGGTTTAGTTTCATCTGCTCACTGCCACCCAGTCAATGTCGATTCTTAGAGACCCTGTAGGACAGCCTAGAACTCCCCCTGTGGGTTTCCACGACTGTACCCCTTTATGGCAATAGAAAGCCCCATCTTTCTCCATCAGAGCGGCTGGTGGCTTCAAACTGCCGCAGCAGCCGCCCAGTGTGCAATCGCTCTCCCACCTGGGCTCCCTGGACCAATCTCCTGACATTTCATCATCTTTAATCTTCACCACGAGCCACTCCCAGATGTTCTCAACAGAAGAGAACATGTAACAGCCCTTAACAGAAACTCGGTGTCCCCTAACTATTTTGCTCCCTCCACCCACTCCTCTCTCCCTGGGAACCACGGACAGACCAGGTCTCCAAGGGTTTGCCTGTTTGTTTGTAAAAGGTAGCCTTCATTTTTATGTGCTGGAGGGCATTCAGGAAGGGTCTCCACCTGAATCTGGTCAGCAAAGACACCTTTGTCATTTAAAATCAACATGAATTCTAATTGTCCACAGAGCATACAGTGGCCTCCCCACTCGAAGGGTTTCCAGGTGCTTGCAGCCAATCTGCACAATAGCCTAACAAGGCCCAGAGGGGTGACGCATCTGTCCAAGGCTAGACAGTGGGCTTTGGGCTTGCTCTGAGGTGTGGTGTCAGACACCAGAGCCTCCCCCCCATCCTGAGGATGAGGACACGGGGACCCTGTGCATAGCAGTAGAGTCCAAAGGCCAAAAAGTGCTCCAAAGGAGGTAGAACAACAAAGCCATAGTGGGGTACTGTTTGCTCACACAAAATCATTGATGGATTGGCAATGAGAGCAAAAAAGTACGGAACATGTTTCCAACTAAGCCGTGATTGATTAGAGGACTCTCTGACCTCATGACATCCTGCTATGCAACCTTTCTCATGATCCGTCCCTGAATGATCCCCGCACCATTCACATCAACTCTGAGCCCCAGAGGAGGAGCTCCCCTCCCTGCTCCTGCTCACCCTGGGCAACCCAGAAGCACCTTGGGTCTCTCTCTAGCTTAGTCCATGGAAGTGAGGCCAGACAGGGGTTTCCTTTGGTGGCTTATCCCACGCAGCCCAATGTGTTCCAAGCTTCAGCTGTGTCGGGCCACTAATTCCATTCAGAACAAACAAACTCACTGCCATCAAGTTGATTCCTACTCATAGCGACCCTACAGGACAGGGTGGAACTGTCCCTGGGGGGGGGGGGGTCCAAGAAAGCCCCATCCTTCTCGCAAGGAGCAGCTGGCGGTTTTCAGGTACTGACCTTGCAGTTAGCAGCTGGACTCATAACCACGACACCACCAGGGCCGTTCATCGGCTGAGGGCCCTCTGGATTGCTTCCTTTTACCGTGGTGAGCTGCAGCGAGCTCCAGTGTACCCATCTGCGTTCCTGCTTTCACGTCTTCGGGTGCATCCCTGCGATTAGGGTTGCCGGTTCATGTGCTACCTCTATTTTCATCTTCTAGAGGAACCACCAAACCGTTCTGCACAGCGCTGTGTGGTTCACATTCCCACCAACCTTGGAGGTGGGGGAAGTGGGGGGTCCAGTGACCCCACCTCCTTGCCCACACCTTCTGTTTGTTGCTTTTATTGGTGTTGCTAGAGCCGTTCTCCTGGGCATCTCATTGACCCAGTCCTTTATTTAGCATCTCCAGGGCACCAGTGATGAGCCCAACGCTGCGCTAGGCGCTCGCGTTACAATGCTGAGGAAGCCACGTGCCTGCTTCCAGACCGCAGAGCTTCCCAGAGGAGGCTGAGCCAGTCCAGCAGAGAGACAGTATCTGCCAGCGCAGGCTGCCGACAGCACAGAAACAGGCCCTTCTCAAAGCGGCTGAAATTCCGAAGCCTCTCTGTCCCCAAGGATCCTCTCAAAGATTTCATCGGTATCTTGGTTGGTTTCTTTCTGCTAAAGTTCCTTTCTGGCCCTTCCTCAGCTAAACTCCATTCTCCTGGATGAAGCCACCTCGTCCCCCCAGGCTGCTGAAATCTCCCAGCATAAGTTCCTATCACTTCCCCCTTAAGGACACATGACCCTTGGACCTGTGCCCATCTAGAGTGGTCAGGTGCCTCTGTTTGCCCCAGAATTTCTGAGTGGCACAAGTAATTTGCAATTGGTTGTGAATGGTTTGGGTTGGTTTGCCGTTCCATCCCACCCAGACACCACTCTGTAAAAATTACCGCCAAGAAAACCCGACGGTTGCCCGCGTGAAGAGATCTCTGCAGACATGGGAGCCATAGAATAGTGTGGTGACGAACTAGACAGTGCCCAGCTGTCAAGAAGAATCGTGTCTGGGGTCTTAAAGACCATCGAAGCCACCGTCTAAGTGAGGTGTCAACGAAGTCCACATAGAGGCACACCAGACTGTGTGAGCCAAGGATTGTAAATTATATAATCCAAATCCGAAGGAGGGAATGGCATCAGAGCTTGAACTGTGAACGCCTGGTGTGCAGAACGCGGGGACGACGGTGGAAGCCCACAATGTGCAGGGTCCCCACATAGATGAAGCCCAGCTGAATCCCCTTTGAGGGCAGTTGAGGGGTGTGAATGGCCTTGCTGTCATACAGAGAGCATCGTAGAGACGATTATAGTAAATATCAAAAACCAACTCACTGTCTTCAAGTCAACGCTGACTCATAGCAACCCGCTACGGGTTTCCGAGACTAACAGTTTATGGGAATAGAAAGCCCAGTCATTCTCTCCTGGAGCTGCTAGTGGTTTCCACCTGCCCCCCAGGTGGATGGCAGCCCCGTGCAGACCTACACCACCACCATGGCTCCCCAGAGTAGTAGAGAGAGTTAGGTTAAAGTGTCATGTCTTAAACCTTGTTTCAGGTAAGAAAAAAATGAAGGGGAAATACACATGGCTTAAGCCCCCCATGCGCCCCCTCTGAACATAGACCAGGGGTGTGGATAGCCTGTGATCTCTCATGCACAAAGTGGATGATGGCGCATGTCGTGAAGTTGAAACTTAACACCTTATCACTTGATCTCCCTTTTGACTGATTTTTTTAAAAAGTTTATTAGCACTTGGCACATATGTCATACAATATGTCACACAATTCAGTCACATCGGGAAGAGGTGTACAATTGTCATCATATTCAATTCTGGAATATTTTCTTCTTTCTTGTAGTCATTATGATTCATGTAATTTTTTTCTAATGGTGGCAAAAATATACACAACAGAACATGCTCCAATCCCACAACTTCTACTTGTATAATTCAGTGTCATTGGTCCGACTCTGCGCTGTACAGTCACTATTGGGATCCTTTCCCAAATTATTCCACCACCATTGGCATAAACTCTATGTCCCTGCTCAGTTACCCTTCCCTGCTCCTATGGTAACCACGGGTCAAGAATGGTTTCTGAATTTTACATTTTTTTAGTGGTTTCCTTGATATTGTATTCAAGTACCATATGCTTCCATGGTTAAATTGCTTTTAAGGTGAGATGTATAATCTCAATCAATTTTAGTGCTCCCTCCCCCTTTTGATTCATTTTAAAGTTGTTCTAGTCTTTAATATTTTCGCTCTCCTTTCAATTGAGGTTCTTCTCTTATTTATTTTTCATTGTTTTAGCTCCTTTGTTTCTGTATGTTTTTCGGTATATGAAATCCAGGGTGAGTGAACATTGAAACAGTAACTGGATTAATGGCTTCTTGGGCGGATGGCTGGGAAGAGGAGGGACAGGAGGAGCTAGTGACAGTGAGTGCAAGACAGAAGACAGTGTTCTGAAGTTGATTGTGGGGATGACTGAACAACTCTTCTTGATATGAATGAATTTTTTTGATTGCATGATATGTACCGACTGAACCGTAAAATAAATAAAACAAACAAAAAATACCCCACGGAGCAGTTCTGATGTAAAACACTCAGAGTCACCATGGGTTGGGGCTTGGGGGAAGAGAGAATGACTCAATTTCGGCTAAGATCTTTTAGTACGGATAGCCATAACCAACCAACCGAACAACCTCACTGCCATTGACGGTGCTGGCTCACAGCGACCCTATAGGATAGGGCAGAACTGCCCCTGTGAGTTTTCAAGACTGTAACTTTTTAAAAAACATTTTATTAGGGAGTCGTACAACTCTTATCACAATCCATACATACATCAATTGTATAAAGCACATCTGTACATTCTTTGCCCTCATCATTTTCATAGCATTTGTTCTCCATTTAAGCCCTTTGCATCAGGTCCTCTTTTCCCCCCTCCCTCCCCACTCCCCTCTACCTCATGAACCCTTGATAATTTATAAATTATTATTTTGTCATATCTTACCCTGTCCAGAGTCTCCCTTCACCCCCTTTTCTGTTGTCCATCCCCCAGGGAGGAGGTCACATGTAGATCCTTGTAATCGGTTCCCTCTTTCCAACCCACTGACTGGTGGGAGCAGAGCAGCTGGTGATTTCAAACTGCTGGCCTTGCATTTAGCTGCCCAGTGTATCACAGCTACACCAAAGGAGCCTATATATAGGGTTTCTGAGGCTGAAACTATGTTCAAAAGCAGTTCATCTCTTCACCCCCCCCCCCCCCCAGAAATGCAGAGCAGGGTTTGAACCACCAATTTGTGGTTCTCAGTCTATGGCTCTTACAATCCAAGCTCCAAGGAGCCCAAACATCTGTCCTTAACAGATTCTTTGGAGAAATGTGCCGTATCATCTTTCACTGGCTGGGGTGCCTCACCCACCCCTTCAGGGGCTTTCGGGCGGGCTTGCGCACCCCGTGTCCCGGCCCCCACCCCAGCCACACACAGAGTTGAGGGAGTTGTGTGGTTCTCGCTTTACCTCAGAAGTTACGGGGGGCTTTTGGGGGATTGTGGAGAGGACCACCTCAACCTCCCTAATGGCCGGGCGCCCCCTGCCTCTGGCCCGTGTCTCCATGCCACTGCCAGCGACTATCACGATGCACTCTATGACTCGACATTTCACCGCCATCAGTTGATTCGGATACGTAACAAGCCTGTAGGACAGCGTAGAACTGCCTCTGTGGGTTTCTGAGACTATGCAGCTGCATGGGAATAGAACACCTCATCTCTCGCCTGTGGATCGGCTAGTGGTTTTGAACTGCTGACCTTGAGGTCAGCAGCTTCAAAAAGTGTATGGCAGAGTGGAATTGAAAGATAATGGACGTTTCAATGAATTTCTTGCGGCCCCTTGCATAATGAAACACAACGCTGCCTTGCTCTGTGCCATCTTCCTGACCGGTGGTCTGAGGGAGTCCGTCCCTTGCTGTGGCTCTCATGCCAGTCTACACTCACTGAGCGTGCCCTCGTTTTCGCTGGCCCTCTACTTTACCAAAGTACTTTACCAAACAACTGGCAACTGGCCTTTCCTGATATCATGCCCCCAAATAAGTGACCCTAAGTAGCACCAGGAGCATTCTGGCTGTATTTCTTATAAGAGAGATTTGTTCTTTCTTTTGGTATATCCACGATATGTTTGTTCGAGATGTCTCTTTCAACACTACAGTTCTCCTGCCCTTCTTTTTCATTATGCAACTGTTTCATACAGGTGAGGCCACTGAAAAGAAGTGGCTTGGGTCAGATGCACCTTAGTCATCAAAGTGGCATCTTTGCTGTTAAAACATGACCGTGGTCTTTCGTGCCTGTCTCTGTTTATCAGACTGGTGGCTTGTGTGTTGCTGGAAGCTGTACCGCTGGTGTTGCAGAGGTCAACACGGTCACCTATGATGAACAGATTTCATCAGAACTTCCAGACTAAGACAGACTAGGAAGAAAAAGTTGGCCATCTACTTCCTAAAACTCGCCAGTGCAAACCAGCTGAATGACGATTGTTACTAGGTGCTTTTGAATTGATTGCCAACTGTTAGTGATTCTACGTGACAGAGTAGAACGGTGTTTTCAGGGATTTCTAGGTGGGTTTCAACTGCGGGCCTTCGGGTTAGCAGCCAATCACTTAACCGCTAAGACTCCATATTAAGACTATATTAACCAGCAGCCGCCCACCAAAACCCATTACTGTGGAGTCACCTCTGAGGCTCAGTGACCCTACTGGGCAAGGTGGGGCATCCAGGGCTGAAATCTTTACAGAAGCAGATGGCCTCGTCTGTCTCCAGCAGAGCCTCTGGTGAGTTCTAATCACTGGCCACCCAGTCAGCAGCCAAGCGTGTACCCACTCCATATACCAACAATGCCCATCGAAGAGTGTTGCTATGAGGATTAAGCCAGATAAGGTCCACTCCCCATCGAATGCAAGGCCATAGCAAGCAGCCAGTGAAGCCACTGCCAATAGTATCCACGACAGCATTGCTGGCAAACAGCGGCTGCCTGTGATACCATCCCTAGGACAAGATGCAGGGCAAAGGGTTACCTGCCTGGTCGTTCGCTGTTACTTTGAATAATGGAACACTTTCCCCCTCTGAGGTGGCTTGGCCTACCTAGGTAACTGAGCTCCACTCTGTAAATTCCTTTGGTAATTGAGCGCAAGCAACACATCTTCCTCCAATTTAAACCGTTTGGGTGGTACGGCAGTACAGATGTTAAATATTTTCTGTGTGTGACTGCAGAGTGGAGGGGGTCGGTCATTCGGGATCCTTTGAACATCTTGGGGGCTCTCTGGATGAAAGGTACGTGTTGAATGTGACATCTTATAAAATGAAGAGAAAATCATTTTCGGCTAGAACGGCTGCAGGGTCTCTGCAGACCAGAGGGCCGCCTCGAAGCCGTCGGTATCTCTGGGAGCACAGGCCCTTGTGGGAAACATCTGGAAACCGCACCTCCAACTTCACCCCGGGCGAGTCCAGGATGAAGCCGCTCACCCAGGCTTTCCTCCATTCCAGGAGCACTGCAGCCAAAAGGAAGGGGCACGCATGCGCCCAGACTGAGCGTGGCCGAGGGGCTTTCTTGTTTTCATTAAGATAGCTTCAACTTTAAAGGATTCTTTGCAAAACAGCACACAGACACAAACAAAAGACAGCCAAACATCCCCTTCCCGGCTTCTTCCTCCTAAAGTACACGGCTTTCACCTTACAGCAGGGATTTATTGCCTTTGTCCCGGATCCAACAAGCCAGGTGGTCACACAAGCAGCAACGCAGTGACGATCACAGACATGACAATTTTCTACTCCGCTGCCATAAATAAACACCGCGACGTGGGGCAGAGGGCGCCGGGAACATCGGCAACTCCAACTCGGAAGGAAGACAAACAGAATGGGGTCCCAAGATTTAGACTTGGCCTCGGGCATCTCCAGACCTTAAAAAAAAAGAAAGAAAGGGAACATCCTCCTCCCTTCCTTCCCCCGCCCTTCACCCTTCGGCAGCACAAAGGTTTCGCGGGAAGGCGCCCCTAATACCTAAGCTCAGTGGAGCTCAGCAAACGGGAACAGGCCCCAACAGGGGCCGTCATGCTAGTGACTCCCTGGGGTGGGGAGACTTCCCTTACTCCCTGCCCCCTCCTACCCGCCCCAAGATGACATCCGAGCATTGAAAACAGATACGGGATCGTTAAATCCTCTTTATTCCCACAGATGGTATTTTCCAGCAAGAGCATTCGTATTGTTGTTGTTGTTGCTGTTATTTGAATGCTCTTATATCTGTGAACCCTCCTGCCCTCCTCTCCCAGTTCACTTACAGGAAAGTTCCTAGGCCTGCATTCCCCTGGGAGGGGTTCGTCTACTGCCAGGCATGCATTTGTATGTTTCCTCAGTTCCATGTCTTATTTAAATAGCATTCTACATGTGACTCCCTGGATGCCAGTGTGAGCTCACGCTAACGGCCGCTTTCATCCAGATGACGTGTCTGTGGCTTTGTGTTGCCTTTGCCTCTTCTAAGGCTTAGGTAAAAAGTCTTCCTCCTTAAATTAGAAAGCAAGCAAGCAAAGACCCTTCCCCAAGTGACTTTGACACCTTTTTGTCAGTGGTAGGGGGTGGGCCTTGCTTTCCCAACTGTCTTGGGCAGGAATGCCGAATGAGAGAGCCAGAAAGGACTCTGAGGGACGTGGACTCCAATGACTCTCTAGCTTGATTGAGCATCAGAACCACCGCTGAGGTTGCATGGACCTATCAGAACCTGAGTGCTGACTCAGAATACTTGTCCAGCCTCCACACCCACCTTGGGGAACCTGATAGAGTTTATTGTTAGGCCTATGTCTGAGAAGCACCAAACCAACACTTGGACTTGCTGCTGGTGAGTTGATTTCCACTCCGGGGGAACCCATGCCTGTGCTGCTGAGATCAGCACTCTGCAAGGTTTCCACGGCAGAGTGGCCCTGCCTTTCTTTGGCGGCAGCATTGGGTGCATTGGAAATGCCAGCCTCTGGGTTAGTAGCTGATCTCTTAAGCCTTTGTCCCAACCCCCCAGGGAATCCTAAGACCCACAGGTGTCTAATTTAACAACTACTCACACCTCCTTTGACTTATCGATGTGAAAATCGTGTTCAAGATCATCTCATAAGTTAGTGGCAGGACTCTCCTAGCTCTCAGTCACAGACCTTCCATGCTCCTATGCCCCCAATAGCTCTCTGTTTGCCTATGGAGGGGGATGCTGTGTGTGTGTGTGTGGTGTGCAACGAGAGCATCGCTCATCAGGCTGCAGATAAAGCCTGGGCCTCTGCCCCTGAGGGATGCTGCTGTGCCAGCTCAGGACAGGAATGCATGGAGAAGGTGCCCTGGCTGCAGGGCAGGCCATGTCACAGAAGCTCAGACCAAAGCCAAACTCCCTACCTTCAAGTTGATTCCGACTAAGAGCAGTCCCTAGGCCAGAGTAGAACTCCCTCAGGGAGTTCCCTACACTGTCACTCTTTTTTTTTAAATCGTTTTATTAGGGGTTCATACAGCTTTTATCACAATCCATACAGACATCAATTGTGTAAAGCACATTTGTACTTTATTGCCCTCATCATTCTCAAAACATTTGCTCTCCACTTAAGCCCTTGGCATCAGTTCCTCATTTTTTCCCCTCCTTCCCCACTCCCCACTCCCTCATGAGCCCTTGATGATTTATAAATTATTATTTTATCATAGCTTTCCCTGTCCGACATCTCCCTTCACCCACTTTTTTGTTGTCCGTCCCCCAGGAAGGAGGTCACATGTAGATCCTTGTAATTGTTCCCCCTTTTCAGCCCACCTTCCCTCCACCCTCTCAGTATAGCTACTCTCACCACTGGTCCTGAAGATATCATCCGCCCTAGATTCCCTGTGTTTCTGGTTCCTATCTGTACCAGTGTACATTCTCTGGTCTAGCCAGACTTGCAAGATAGAATTGGGATCATGATAGTGCTGGGTGAGGAAGCATTTAGGAACTAGAGGAAGGAAAGTTATATTTTTCATGTTGCTACATCACACCCTGTCTGGCTCATCTCCTCCCCGAGACCCCTCTGCAAGGGAATGTCCTGTGGCCTAAAAATGGACTTTGGGTTTCCACTCTGCACTTCCCACCTTATTCACTGTGGTAAGATTTTTTGTTCTGGTGATGCCTGACACCTGATCCCTCCAACACCTCATGGTCACACAGGCTGGTGTACTTCTTCCATATGGGCTTTGTTGCTTCTGAACTAGAGGGCCACTTGTTTACCTTCAAGTCTTTAAGACCCCAGACGCTATATCTTTTGATAGCCGGGCACCATCAGCTTTGTTCACCACATTTGCTTATTCACTCGCTTTGTCTTCAGCGGTTATGTCGGGAAGGTGAGCATCATAAAATGCCAATTTAATAGAAGAAAATATTCTTGCATTGAGGGAGTACTTGAGTAGAGGCCCAATGTCCTTCTCCTACCTTAATACTAAACCTATAAATTTATGCACATAGATCTATTTCCACATCTACATATATTAATATATTTGCATATGCACATGTCTTTATCTAGATTTCTATAAATGTCCTTTGCCTCCCAGCTTTTTCCTCTATTTCCCTTGATTTTCCTCCTGTCCCACTATCATGCTCCATCCTCACCAGGGTTTCAGCAATTCCTCTTGATTACATTATCCTGATCATGTCCTACCAGGCTTCCCATCCCCTCCTCACCACCAATTTGGATCACTTGTTGTTCCCTTGCCCCTGGGTTTGTTAATACCACTTCCTTTCCTCCCACCTCCCCCTATCCCATGTCCCCCAGGAACTGTCGGTTCCGTTGTTTTCTCCTCCAGATTGTTCATCCAGCCTATCTTATTTAGACAGACCTGCAGAGATAATAACATGCACAAAAACAAGACAGAGCAAAACCAAGCAACAATATACAACAAAACAACAACAAAAAAACCAATGACAAAACAAAACAAAAAAAACAACAAGAAAGAAAAGCTTGTAGTTAAAGGATCATTTGTTGGCCTTTAGGAGTGTTTTCCAGTCCAGTCTGTTGTGGCACCATGCCCTTACCCCAAAGTCCACCTTCAGCATTCCCTGGAGACCTCGCCACTCCATTCCCTTGCTGTCTGTTGCACCCCTTAGTGTTTTGCCTCGGTGTGGCGGGATCAGATCCGGTGCAGTTCCCACGCTGTGTCTCTGGTGTTGTCCCTTTTAGAGCTATGGGTCAGTGAGGGGCGTCATGTCTCATAGTGGGGCTGGCCATGTGGTCCTCTCTGTGGACTGGCTGCTCTAATTGGGATCATCATCCTCAAGGGCTGGTGGGCCAGGACGTGGTCCACTCTCTCCTCCTCCCCCTTCATCAGCACCTGTGTGCTCTGATCAGATATGTCCCTCTCCCGGAGCTGCAGATTCAATGCCATCTTTTGAAATAAATTCTTCTGGGGGAAGAGGCAGGTGTCCGCTTTGTATTTGGGATTGGGGCCAGCCCCCCATCCTCTCCACTGGCTCCCTACTCCACGCCGGCATGTTGCATTCATAATAGTGGAGCACTGGGGTGAAGTCTGGGTTGAACTGTGGTCCCTCTTTCTCAGTGGAGATATAAACAATACCCTCCCCTTAGATGGGTAAGCGCCCTGTGCCCCTGCTACCCATTTATTTTTTAGATTTTAGTTTTCCTTTCCCGACCTCATTTTTAGTTGTCTACCATGTGGATCCCTGTATTTGATCTGCTCCCTGCCATATTCCGTGGTCCTCACCCCAGGAATGTTTGTATACAGTAGCTTTTTCCCTATGCCCCTTTTTCATATTTTTTTAAAGCTTACCTCAGTGGACTTATGTTGTACTTGCCCTTTTGTGCTTGACCCACCTCACTTAGCATGATTTCCTCCAGTTCTTCCCATGCCGCTATGTGCCTCATACGTTCATCACTGCTTTTTAGTGATGCGTAGTACTCCATTGTATGTATATACCACAATTTTTAATCCAATCGTCAGTTGATGGAAATTCGGGTTGCTTCCAACTCCTTGCAGTTGTGAACTGTGAAACAATGAACATTGGAACACAGATGCCTGACCTTGGTTTGTTTCTTGCTTGTTCTGGTTTTATGCCCAGTAGGGGGATTGCTGGGTCATATGGTAACTCGATTTCCATCTGTTTTAGATATTGCCAGATCGATTCCATAGTGGTCGTACATACTTACAAGTCCAGCAGCAGTGGATGAGAGTTCCTGTCTCCCCACAGCCCCTCCAACACTTGTTGCTTTCTGATTTTTTGAATTGGGCTACCTTTGAGGGTGTGAGGTGGTACCTCATTGTTGCTTTAATTTTCATTTCTCTTATGACTAAAGATCAGGAACGTTTTCTCATATGTTTGTTGGCCATTCGGATTTCTGCCCCAGTGAAACTTCTGTTCAGGTCTTTTGCCCACCTCTTAAGTGGGCAATTGGGTTTTTTGGAAGCTAGCAGAGTATTGTAGATTTTAGTAATAAGTAATAGTACTAAGCCTCCCTACGGGCTCCAAATGGTCTCGGCTCCAGCAGAGACAGTGGCAGGGCCAAGGTCAAGCCCCAGCTGGCTTCTACTGAGGTAATACAAAAGCCCCCAGCCCCTTAAAACCACATGGACTGTGCCTACTTATCTTTATGATGCTCCTCCTGCGTCCCAGCCACCTTGAATTTCCCTCTAAGCAACTCTCCTGGGCTGAATTCTGCGGAGTCCCTCTGGTGTGTGTTACTCCGTCACCATCTTCTATACTGTCACTCTTTACAGGAGTAGAAAGCCTCATCTTTGTCCCGAAGAGCAGTTGGTGGCTCCAAATTGCGAACCCATGTGGTTAGCAACCCAACACATAACCACTCCACACAGAACTCGTGAGTGGAAGAAACCGCCCCTCGCCTGACTCACTCCATCTGCTCAGCACCCTCCAGGCCGTTTCTCCTGGGTGTTGGTCTAAGAGCAGCCTTTAAAGCTAAGGTTGAGATTCGCAGCAGAAGGGCTATCATCTACACATTTGGACTTCTTTCTCTCTCTTTTTCCCTTTTTTGTGTTTCCCTTTTTATTTAAAAAGAGGGAAGCCGTTATTTCTTCCAGCCACCAATCTCTGGGGTATATATTCTATTCACTGAAATGTAATGAGCATATGCAAGGAGCTTCAAATCCCATGAGCACTGAAGTCAATGTTTCCACTAACTTTTTTGGAGCACCCTGGTACAGAGACTAAATGAAGGCACCACCTCTTTGCACAGTAGCAAAACCACCACTGTAACAAACAGAAATCTGTTCTCTCGTAGTTTAGGGGGCTAGAACCTCAATTTAGGGTGCCAGCTCCCAAAAAAGGCTTTCTCTCTTTGCAGCTCTTGGGGAAGGTCTTTGTCATCAATCTTTTCCTGGGTCTAGGAGTTTCTCCGCTCCAGGTCCAAAAGACATGCTCGGTCCTGGCTATTCCTTCTTAGTGCTAAGTCCTTCTCTCTCCCTGCTAACTTCTCTCGGCTCTTGTTTCTTGTAGGTCAGTGAAGGGTGCTGACTCAAGATACAGCCTACCTTAATCCTGCTACACTCACATAACAAACACATATCCTCATTAGCATAACTCGATCCACCTCATTAATATTAACATATGCAACTCATTCCCTGGCCTCTCCCCCACAAAAACAAAACCAAATCAAGAAGCCTCCCTGCCATCGAGTTGCTGCTGACTCACCATGTCCCTATAGAACAGGGTAGAACTGCCCCTGTGCATTTCTAAGCCTGTGAACCTTAAAAGAAATAGAAAATTCAGTCATTCTCCCAAGAAGTGGCTGGTGGTTTAGAGTGTGGCCTTTCGGCTTGCAGCCCAACATGTAACCACTACACCGCATAGGCTCCTGACCACAGGCAGGGAAGCTCGGCTTCACAACACACGGCACAATGGATGGGAAGCGGGGCGCAAGGCGGAGGGCAACCACACGTGGACACACACTTTGGTGGGTGAGGGGTGGGCACAGTCTAATGTATGACACACAGGAACTCCATACCCTTCCATCATCCCTTTGCTTGGGAAGCACCAGTGGAGGGCGGCCCGCTGTCTTGTCCTGGAACCTGTCTTTACGTAAAGCAGCAAACAAATCCACTGTTTGACTTGTCACCATGCTCTGCTTTGGGCCGCTGCAGCCCGGGTCGGGGCTGGTGAGGCGAACGCTGATGTGGCAAGGTTGATGCACAATTCCACAGGCCAGTGGTCTGGCATTTCTTCTCTTCTGCCCTTTCCCCTTCCCCTTCCCCTTCTCTTGTCCTTGTCCTCCGGTCTCTACTTTGAAGTCTCTTTGTGCCTGCCTCTCCTCTCCTCTTCCCCAATTTCCCCCATGCTCCAGGGCTTCCTCTCGCAGTGGATGCTCACTCAGGACATGCTGACTGAGGAGGGGGCGGAGCCTTCTCATGAGAGAAGGCATGGATGCATGCAAGAGAGCAATCATATTACGTCCATAGATTTGGTCACCTGGTTGAGGTGTGGGAGGGTGTCATTCAGACGGTTTAAAGAGCCTGGAATGCCCTCCGGCCCATTGCTATTTGCTGTGGGAAAGCCCAGAGGAACATGAATGTGTTGGCCATGGTAACTAGCTCAAATGTTCCCCCTCTTTTTCCCAGGTTCAGGGGTACACAGACAGGGATGTTGTTTGGTTTTGTGTGTCATCAAGTTGATTCTGACTCAGCCACCCTGTGCGGTGGAGTAGAACGCTCCCCAGGGCCCCCCAGACTGTGACTCTTCATGAAGGGAGCCTCAGCTGCCCGACGGCGAAGCACTCAGCTGCTTTGTAGGAGCTCGCTGATTGGAGCCCACTGACCGCCCTCTCCGGAGAAAGGTGTGGTCTTCGGTTGCCATAAAGATCATTGTCATTGTTGTTGTTGTTGTCAGGTGCCCTTGAGTCAGTTCTGACTCATTGCAACCCTATAAGCAACAGAATGAGGCACCATGTGATCCTGCGCCAACCTCACAGGCCGAGTGTGGTTAATGTGTGAGCCCATTGCTGCAGCCATAAAGTTCCACTCTGCCCTACGGGGGTCACTATGAATCAGTGGTTTGGTTTTGACTCTCTCTGCTATTGCGTTGATTACGTCTCAGAGTGACCCTGTAGGACAGAGTAGAACGGCCCCTGTGGGTTTCTAAGACTGGAACTCGTTACAGGAGTAGAAAGTCTTCTTCTGCTCCAGCAGAGATGCTGGCGGTTTCAAACCGCCGACTTTGTGGTTAGCATGGAGCCACCCTGCCACCAGGGCTAAACGGCTTATCTCCAACAGAGCTGCTGGTGGCTTTGAACTCTGGACCTTTGGGTTAGCGGCCCAGCGCTTAACCATCGTGCTGCCCCGGCTCCTTCCAACTAGCGTCAAAGAATTCACAACAATGGAACCTCTTCGTGAATAGGCACTGAGTGACAAAGCAGATCAAGGAGCCAGTACATTTGGAAATAGTTGCCTCGTCACCCTTTCTTACAGATTCAAAATAATTATTACCAGATTAAAGTCTCTGAGAAGACTCGGGTTAAAAACAAATTTCACTAAAATCAAATTTGAAACATTAGCTACTGTTGAGTCTCTTCTCGGCCATAGTGGCCTGCGTACCACAGTGGACCTGCTTTTCCACGTGGCTGCCTTTTCTAAAGCAGGCTGCCAAGACTGTCTTCTGAGATACCTCTGGGTGGCCTCGAACCTCCAACCTCTCTACGAGCAGCTGAGCGCATCAGCCATTCGCATCCTCGGAGAGGTGAAGTGAGGGGACCAAGGCCACATAGAGAGTGTGGCTGGCAGATGGGAAATGGAGGTGCCAGCTGTCAACTTGGAGCCGTGTGCCCGCCGCTGGCCTGCCCCAGACCCGGGGACCACCGTGTGGTGGGGCTTTTCTGGATGGGCACAGCCTCTGACAGCTTCCAGTCTGTGCATTTCATGTCCCCTGCCTGCGCACAGCCCGAGACAAAGGGAGAGGAAATAACATTAGAAATGGAGGTGAGCCCTTGGAATTTGTGTCTCCACACACTCGGCCAGGCGTTGATCTTCTCGGGAGGAATCCCCCCTTCCATGTTGTATTTTCTTCCTACTACCTCTCACTTCCTGGAATATCATTTGTTTCTATTGACCATGTATCATGCCCCTGTGCTATGGGTTAAATCATGCCCGTGTGTGTGTGTGTGCGTGTGTGTGTGTGTGTGTGTGTGTTGGAATCCTAACCACTATGCCAGTGACTGCAATGTAACCGGATGTAAAGTACTCCCATTCTATAATACAACCTCGCTTTGGAGGGTAAAATCTTAGAGCTAAAGAAAGAAATGCTCAGGTTTTCATGCATAAACTCATACAGCTAACTAAATGAGCCCCAAACCAAACCACATTCACTGCCGCCGAGTCGGTGCTGGCTCATAGTGACCCCCTGTGAGTTTCTGAGACTATAACAGTTCATGGGAGTAGAAAGCTTAGCCTTTCTCCCTCAGAGTTCCTGGTGGTTTCGAACTGCCAACCATGTGGATCACAGCCCAGCACGTGAGCATTACACCACCAGGGCTCCTTGACTGCAGGATAGTCAGGGAAAAGCACACAAGCCAGCATGTATAGCTGTTCATGGATTTTTAGCTTTGATCCTGCAAGCTAAGGGCTAGGTGATACGATGTTTCCAAAGATGATGTTCACCTTCAAGATTCAAGGCTAGAGGTTGTTTGTAATTTACCTGGTGTCTAAAGGCCAATCTAAGAGAGATGTTCTGACACTATCATTCTTACACCTTCAAGCCCTTTGCGGGAGGTTTCCACCAGATCATGTATTAGATGAACCAATTTAGGGAGCTTTAACACTACGTCCCCAATGAGATGGCTGACACAGCACCCCCAACAACAGGCTCAAACATAGCCACAGTGGGGAGATGCTGAGGGACCGGGCAGTGTTTCCCTCTGATATCTGGAGGGTGCCACAAGCTGGCACTGACTTGACAGCACCTAGCAACGCCACTGCATGTCGTGTTATCCTGAGATCTCTCACATTTGGATTAATAACTTGGAAATCATCTACCTTATAATGAGGAAGGAGCACTGTGGCACAATGGTTAGAGCGCTCAGTGCCCTTGCAAAGCCTGTGATTCTCCCCCGCCTGCTGCTTTGCAGAACAATGATGTGCAATGTGCTTGGGACTCCTCACGGGACAGCTCTGCGCTGCCTGCAGGGTCGCTGTGAGTCAGCATCCATTGAGCAGCAAGAGCGAGTAGAGAGTTGTAATTGCTGTATCACAGTAAATGGATGCAGTGCCAAATTGTCTAGAGGGTGTTTGCTACATTTTTCTATTTGTGTTTCTAAAGTGAGACATTTTCTAAATAACTAGCTGATCATTTATATTTTCTAACAATTTGTAAGCTCCAAAAAAAAAGAGAAAGAAGCGAAAACCAAACTCACTGCTATTGAGTTGATGCTGACTTACAGCGACCCTACAGGACAGCGTAAAACTGCCCCTGTGAGTTTCTGTGACTGTAACTCTTTATGGGAGTAGAAAGCCCCATATTTCTCCCATGGGTGGCTGGTGGTTTCTAACTGCTGACCTTGCAGTTAGCAGCCCAACACATACCATTACATCACTAGGCCTCCTATTTGTAAGCTACTACTAACTGAGAAATTTCTGGTTATAAATCACAGGGAGAAAAAAATATATATATATCTCAGACATAACACCATCTGTTTGTCAGTTTAACCTGCTGTGCTGGGAGCTCTGTCATTGGAATTTTAAATATCAGCAGGGTCACCTAAGGTAAAGAGGGTTCAGCAGAGTTTCCAGACTGAAAACAGACTACGGAGAAAGAATCAGCTGTCCATTTTGGAGGGACTAGCTACTGAGAACTTCATGATGCACAGGGAAGCAGTGTCAGGTATGGTGATGGAAGATGAGCCTCCAGGGTTGGAAGGCTCAAGATAACCACTGGGGCAGAAGAGCAGCCTCCGCTAAGCAGCCAACCATGTTCTAAGTGACACACCAACCACTAAAGCCAGTGACGAAGGGATTGAAGAATTCTACCAACTTCTTCAGTTTGGAATTCATCAAACACAGAATCCAGATATGTTAATAATTATTAGAGATTGGAATGTGAACGATGGATACAGAGAACGGAACAAGAGTTGGAAAATAGGGCCTTGGTGATAGAAATGAAGCTGGAAATCACAGGATCGAGTTTTTCAAACCAATGGTTTTGCTATTGAAAATCCCCTTTTTCAACAGCATAAAAGGTGCAGGTATCCATCGGGTAGGGAACATTCAGCTGACAGCTATAAAAAGCCCACAAAATCTTCAACACCACCTCATAACTCATGCCTCACCACAGAAAAGAAGCCATTCCAGCCACCACATAAGGGGTGAATTCATTAAATGTTTGACTAAGTATAGCAGACTAATTTTTAAGTTGATAATTTTGAATGTCCAAATAGTCTTTGGCAGAAAAGATTTCCCACTTCTGGTATGAGAGTGGAGAGAGAGGGGGCAGGGGGGTTGGGAGAGAGAGAGAGAGAGAAGGCTTTCTCTTCTCACAAAGAGTTACAATCTCAGAACCCCATAGGGGCAGTTCTGCCCTGCCCTCTAGGGTCACTATGAGTCTGGATTGATTTGATGGCAAATAGAATACACAAGGATCAGATGAACTACATTTGGGGGAAGAAACTAGAAGTGCATTTATCATCAGTCAAAAGAAGGCCAAGGGCTGCCTATGGAACAGACTGTCAATTGCTCATATAGAAGTTCAGGTTGGAGTTGAAGCAAATTAAAACAAGTTCACAAGAACCAGAATATGACCTTGAGTATAGTTTATCTGGAGTGAAAGGCCATCTCAAAAACAGACTTGGCTCAGTGAGCACTAATGACCCAAGCTGTGGGATGACATCCAGAAATCATCTGTGAAGAAAGACTTGAATGTAGAGCAGCTAAAGCAAATGAAGATGAATTCAAAGAGCTGAATAGAACATTTCAAAGGGCAGCTCAAGAAGGCAAAGCATTATAGTAAAATGTGCAAAGACCTGGGACTAGAAAGGCAGGAAGGAATAACACACCCAGCATATCTCAGGCTGAAAGAACTGAAGAAAAATTCAAACCTAGAATTGCAATGTTGAAAAGTCTTATGAACAAAATACTGAACAATGCAAGAAGCATTAAAATGAGATGGAAAGAATGCACAAGGGCACTGTCCAAAGAAAACTGAAGACCTTAAACTATTTTAAAAGATAGCAATGATCAAGAATTTAAGGAAGAGATCCGAGCAGCAGTGAATGCATTAGTGAAAAACGAGGCCCCAAGAATGGATGGAACACCGATTGAAATGTTTCAACAGGCTGATGGGGCGCTGGATGCACTTTCTCATCAGGCCAAGAATTTGGAAGACAGTTACCTGGCCAACGGATTGAAAGAGATTCGTATTTGTGCTCATTCCAAAGAAAGGTGACCCAACAGAATGTGGATATTATCCAACAATATCATTAATATCACATGCAAGCAAAATTTCCCCCAAATCATTCAACAATGGCTGCAGCATAACATTTATGGGGAGCTGCCAGAAATCCAAGACAGATTCAGAAAAGGACATGGTATGGGGAATACCATTGTTGAGGTTGGCTAAAAACAGAGAATACCAGACATATGCTTACTTGTGTTTTATTGACTATGCAGTGGCATCCGACTGTGTGCATCATACAAACTATGGATAGCATGAGAGAAGAATGGCAATTCCAGGACACCTCGTTGTGCTCAAGGACAATCACACAAGTGACAGCCACTTGAAAAAAACAAGGGATGGTTTAAAATCAGGAAAGATGTGTGTCCGGGCTGTATCGTCATATCATATTTACTCACTATATAGACTGAACAATTACCATAATCTGTGAAGCTGGACTACAGGAAAAAGAATGTGGCATCAGGAAGGCGTTAACAGCCTGTGCTTTGCAGATGACACAACTGTGTGGCTGAAGGTAAAGAGGACTTGAAGTTCTTGCTGATGAAGATCAAAGATGGCAGCCTTCAGTCTGGATTGCAACTCAATATAAAGAAAACCAAAATCCTGGCAACTGGACCCATAGAAACGTCATGATAAACCAAGACAAGGTTTGCCTTGTTGTGGATTTCATCTTCCTTGGGTCCACACTTAATGCTCATGGAAGCAGCAGTCAAGAAATCAAAAGTCGGATTGCACTGGGCAGATGTTCTACACAAGACCTCTGGAAAGTATTGAAGAGCCAGGATGTCGCTTTGAAGAGTAAGGTGTGCCCATTCGAGCCATGGTCTTTTTAATCGCCTCATATGCATGTGACAGTAGGACAATGAAGAAGGAAGACTGAAGAAGAATGGGTGCATCTGAATGATGGTGCTGGGGAAGAATATTGGAAGTATGGCAGATTGCCAGAGGAACTCTGGAGATTACCGGAGTTCCAACGCACCAGCAGCTCCACAGGAGAACGTTGAAGTTCTCTACTTCCATGAATGCTTACAACCAGGGAAATGTTGCATAGAGTCACTGTGAATTGGAAGCAACTCACAGACAGTGGGCTTTTTGTTTTGTTTTTGTTTCTTGATAGGCCAGAAGAACAAACAAATCTATCTTAGATGAACTCCAGAATGCTCCTTAGAAGCAAGAATGGCGAGATTGCATCTCCTGTACTCAGGAGAGACGTCCTTACGAAGGACCTCGTGCTTATGAAAGTAGAAAGGGAAGTAAAGAGAAAGTAGTAAAAAAAAAAAGAGGAAGCTCCTCCATGAGGTGGGTTGACATGTGACCACAGCACTGGACTCAGACCTAACTACTGTGAGTGGGATGGTGCAGATGCGGCAGTGTCATGTTCTGTTGCACATGGAGTCGCCATGCGTCAGAACCAACGTGATAGCAACGACATAGTGATACATAACAAACTTATGTAATATGATCAATGTGTAAGTCTGGGTTGACTACAGAAACAAATCCAGGGAGACTCATATGTGTATAAGAAAGAGCTTTATATTAAGGAGTAATTGTATATTAAGAAAACATCCAGCCCAGTCCAGATCAAGTCCATAAGTCCGATATTAGCCCATATGTCTGATACTAGCCTATAATTTCCTTTTCAGATTCAGGCAACACATGCAACGATGGGAATGCAGGAAGATCACGGGCCAGGGGGTGGACAGTCTTGTGGAAACAGAGGCTATGGAAGCATCTCAGCACTGGTGTGGGTGGGTCTCCATGTGGCTCCTCCAGCTCTGGTGCTCTGGTTCTATCGGGGCTCTTCAGCAGGAAGACAAACAGAGTGTCTCTGTGTATCTGGCCTCCGGTGAGCTATTTCTTTTCATGGCACCTCCAAATGAGGTAATCAAGCTGCGACCTGATTGACAGGCTAGACTCCACCCCTTCACAAATTGGCACCACATTATGTAACTACCATGATCCATCAGTGGAGATCGTATTCAGGTGGATCCTACAACTAGCCACTCTCAGAGGTTATATCAAAAGCAGCATGGGGTGCAGAGACTTGTGCAAGCACAGGAGAAGACAGATGCCACATGAGATCATCCGTTAATCAACCCACAGCTATGGAGTTGATTCTGACTCAGAGGCTCAATAATCCAGAGTAGAACTACTTCTTAGGGTTTTGGAGACTAATTCTTTTTCTTTTTTAAGTGAGAAGAAAAAAAAATTATCCAGCATATGGGTCAAAGAGAAAAGAGAGATGGGAAATGAACTGACATACCATCAAAACTGAATCCCAAGATGCCATCTTTCTTGAAGCAGAGAGCCTCAACTCGGTTCCTCGGAGCAACGGGTGGGTTTGAAGCACTGAGGTGGCAGTTGGCCGGCCATTGCTTATCCCATGCACCACCGGCGCCTTTTGGTAAGTCACGGGAACAAGAACTGGTTAGGGCTACTCGCAAAGAAGGATTCGACAAGGCTGAGACCCCAACTTGGACTTCTTGCCTCCAGAACTAGGAGATAATACATTTGTGTTTGTAGCGCTCCCCACTCCTTCCCCCCGATGCCACCTAGAGTGGGGGCTCCCTGAGGACAGAGCCTTGTGGTGACTGTATCGCCAAGGGCTTAGCACCGTGCCTGGCATACCGGAGATGCTTGATGCGTGCTTGTCGAGTGGCTGAATGTAGGGAAAAACTGAGGAAGGTCTTGTGGGTTTGTGGCCCATTTCTTCAGGGAGATGTGGAAGTTGAGACCAGGGAATGTCACAACCCTGCTGGAGGTGTGGATCAGGTTGGATTGGAGAGACAAATAGATGTTGAGAATATAATCTTAGGGGTCTGGGCACCAAGGCACCCAGTTTCCCAGGAAACAGCCTCAGGGGTGGAAAGCACAAGTCTTCATGACTCAGCGTCCCGGGGGGTGGGGGGGGGCGGGGGAGAATGGGGGGGTGGAGGCGCTCAGAGTCCACCTAGAAGCACCCCAGAAAACAAAGGCCTACAGACCGACTTTACTAAACTCAGACCCTGAAACCCTACAGAGCACAATCCCACTCTGACACACACAGTCAAAGCTGACCCACAGCAACTGGGTTTTCATTCTCCACTGAATTTCTTCTGAAAACTCCTAGTATTGAAAGGGGAACAAAAGTAGAGAGACTGTATGCTCTTTGCGGTTTTTCTTCTTTTTAACCTTGAAGCTGAGTGGCATAAACAGCGGGGTTCACTCCACAAGAGTGATGTAAGTTGTATTTGGTGGTTTCACCTGAGTTTGTCCAGCTGTTTAAAAGTGAAGGAGAAAAATCTATCATGGATTTTTGTTAGCGGCCATTGGTTTAGTATGCGTTCAGCCAAGGTCAGGGCCATCTGTTATGCATGGCTTGCCCCCCTCCTCTTGGGGTCATAATAAAGTCACGATAAATACCTGGAGGACATGGTAGGTATGTATTGGAACTGCTAACTGCAAGAGCCGAAGTTCAAAACCATCAGCCGATCATTGGGAGAAAGATGAGGCTCTCAATTCACATAATGAGTTATAGTTCCAGAAACCCTGTCCTGTAGGGTGGCTGTGACGCCTTGAAGAAGTACAGCCAGAGTGCTCCTTGGAGGCAAGGATGACCAGACTTTGTCTCACATTCTTTGGACATGTTGTCAGGAGCAACCAAGCCCTGGAGAAGGACATCATGTTTAGTGAAGTAGAAGGGCGGTGAAAAGGAGGACGGTCCTCCACAAGATGCATTGCCACCTTGTGACAGTGGGTCAAACATAGGACCGGTCATGAGGATGGTGCAGCACCAGGCAGATTTTCCTCCTGTCGGGCTTAGTAAGGTCGTTAGTGCAAGCACCTAACAACAACAATAATGACTTATATAGCAGGAAGACGGACGGAGATATAGATGTGGGATTGTTCTGAATGCCTTTCTCCTTTTAATCTAGGAAGATGGGTAGACCTTGGGGCCCTAAGACTGTCTTATGGGGATTGGAAGTACTCCAAGACCTCTCTCTCTCCCTTTTGGCTTTTTGATAAGGCGATGCTCGAAAAGCGGGAGTGGGGTACAGCTGGAGAGCCAGAGCAGGGCAGGAAGTGGGCTGTAGAGCTTCTCCCAGAACTAAGGAGGGATTTGGGGTTCCCTGCCCCTTGGGAGGGAATGGCTGCTGAGTGGTCCCAGGGCCTCCCATTGCTGCAGAAGACCTTGGCCCCAGCACAGCCCCCGAGTGAGGGTATCAATGTGCAGGCAGACGCTGAAATCCAGAGGCCCCCACTGAGGAGGCCCTGCCCTTGTCCTCGGGTGGCATCCCTGCTCCATTGTTTCCTGATGAGCCCTGCCTACTAAAGACAGAATGGGTGTCTTCACCACCACCCTGTGGGTCTGGGGCTCTTGATCAGAATTTATTTGTTTCAGTAAAATAAGATAGCATTGATTCCCCGCCCAAATCTGCGGAATGAAGCCCACACTGGCTCCACAGAGTACCTAACATTTTATCAAAACAATATTAAAAATCAACAAACAGCCTACTGCCATCGAGTCAACTCCTCCTCACCGTGACCCGATGTGAGGTTTCCATGGCTGGACGTCATGGCAGGAGCAGACAGTTGCGTCCTTCCCCTTTGAGCCCAGGTTGGCGGGCTCGAACCACCCACCTTCCAGTTTATAGTCCAACGCCTAGCCGGAAGAGCCTCTTACAAACAATACACTTGGAGAAGTGTTAGGTGAAAGCTGCTTTGGGGAAGAAAAATGAAAGGTAAATAGAAGAGGCACGTCATGAAAGAATCAGAACATCTCTGTCCTATGTTTTTTTCTGGCAGCAGCCAACTATCACCTCCAGTGAATGGCTCCACTCAGTGTGATGAAGTGCAGAATGAATTCCAGAATCTCCTGTCCATGCTCCTGAGACGCACATGCGCAGGGTAGCCAGGACACCATACTCCGAGCTAAGGGCCCAATTTCACAAGTTGTCTTGTACCTGTTCATTTGCACCTCAAAAACTGACGTTTGGTCCAAGCAGAGCATGTGCATTGGCAGAAGCCCCTGTGTGTAGATGCGGCATTGAGTGTGTTACCTGCGGGCTCTGGGCTGGGATTTGTCTCTCTGTGGACACTTCTGGGAATTTCCCTTTTAAAAAGAGCCTTTGGGGGAGCGCGGGGAGCCAGCCCTTCTAACAGGCTCACCATTCACCAGGGCCTGGTCAGTGTGAACATGACTGGGGTCCCACACTATGTTTCTCAATGACTTCCAGATCGAATTGGTTGTGTTTACG
This sequence comes from Tenrec ecaudatus, assembly GCF_050624435.1. Taxonomy (NCBI): domain Eukaryota; kingdom Metazoa; phylum Chordata; class Mammalia; order Afrosoricida; family Tenrecidae; genus Tenrec; species Tenrec ecaudatus. The sequence goes on along the minus strand of NC_134537.1, from coordinate 37,172,726 downwards.
AATTGGAGACACTTCTTCTAACCGCTGGCAGTGTGAACATGAACGGGGCCCGACACCCCAGTGTACCCTCTCTGCATGACTAACACAGCAACTGCATGCCGGCACTGGCGTCTCCTACTTGAGTCAAACCAGGAGGCCGGGTTATTGCTGTGTCACTTGAAAAGGTAAGTCTGGGCCCAGAGCTCAGACACTGTCTGAGGAGGTGATCGCTTTCTGGACTTGACAATTGATTGCATTGTTCCTGTGCCTCCCACAGTTCTTGCCTCATCCGGGCCCTGCGAAACAGACTTTGAGGTTTCTCCTCATTTCTTGAATCGTCATTGGGGTTAGCAGAGTGCTGCAAAGCACCTGGTGCACTGTGAAGTTTGTGGGCCATCTACTGAGGTTCCCAGAGTGCTGAGTGAACCATCAAACACAAAGCCCTTCCACCTACTACTTGAAAAACAAAACAAAACATGTCCCTTTAAAACAATCTTCCCTTGACCTCAAGGAGCCCTGGTGGCATACTGGGTTACCACTGGGCTGCCAAGCACAAGGTCACCAGTTTGAAACTACCAGTCGCTCCAAGTGAGAGCCATAAGGCTTTCTGCCAAGACTTCACAGTCTCAGAAACTCGCAGGGAGGCTACTCTGTCCTCTGAGCTTGTTAAGAGTCGGCATCAGCTTGATGGCAGCGACGTTGAGGTAGGCACTTTCCATCTCCTTACTCGATGCTTCCTGAGTATAAGAAATGGTGGTCTGACCATTTTGCTGGGGCTCCGGACCCACTGTCGTCGGGTGCTGTTCTGCACCACGGTGAGTCCAGACGTCTTGCCCTTGTGGTCCTAGTTCATACATGGACAGGTTTACTGCAAACAAAACCTGTTTAAACATGCCTCTGTGACCTGTCGCTGGCTACAGACAAGTTCTCTTAATAATACATTTGTCTTTGTTGAATTAGGGAGCCTTTAAAAGGCATGCCAACATTAGTGAGGGAAGGATTGTAAATTATATAATCTGTTCTGATGATGCCTGATACCTGATCCCTTCGACCCCTCGTGATCACACAGGCTGGTGTGCTTCTACCATGTGGGCGTTGTTGCTTCTGAGCTAGATGGCTGCTTGTTTACCTTCAAGCCTTTAAGACCCCAGATGCTATACCTTTTGCTAGCCGGGCACCATCAGCTTTCTTCGCCACATTTGCTTATGCATCCATGTGTCCTCAGTGCAGAGTGGAGACCCAAAGTCCATTTGTCGGCTACTAGAGATCCCCTTGCAGAGGGGTCTAGGGGAGGAGACGAGCCAGTCAAGGTGCCATGTAGCACTGATGAAAAATACAACTTTCCTCTAGTTTCTAAGTGCTTCCTTGCCCCTCCCCCCCCCCGCCCACTATCATGATCCAAATTCTACCTTGCAAGTCTGGCTAGACCAGAGAATATACACTGGTACAGCTAGGAACTTGGAACACAGGGAACCGAGGGCAGCTGATCCCTTCAGGACCAGGGGTGTGAGGGGCGATACTCGGAGGGTAGAGGGAGGGTGGGTTGGAAAGGGGGAACAGATTACTAGAATCTACATATGACCTCCTCCATGGGGAACGGACAACAGAAAAGTGGGTGAAGGGAGACATTGGACAGGGCAACATATGACAAAATAATAATTTATAAATCATCAAGGACTCAGGAGGGAGGAAGGAGGGAAGGGGAAAAATGAGGACCTGATGCCAAGGGCTTAAGTGGAGAGTGAATCGTTTGAGAATAATGAGGGCCATGAATGTACAAGGGTGCTTTACACAATTGATATATGTATGGATTTTGATAAGAGTTGTATGCGTCCCTAATAAAACAATAAAAAATAAACTAAACATAGAAACATAAAAAATAATAATTATATCATCTGAAGCCATTGTACCACACTGCTGGATGGGATTGAACCAGGGATGATAGGATATCAGCATTACCTCCCAATTAAAAGGTTTGAGGGGGGGAAACCTGAAGGTGAAGGAGGGAATATTATCAGAACCTAAACTGTGAGAATCTGGTTTGCAGAAGGCTATGGATGACAGTGGGCCCAAGATACATTTGTGGGAACCACATAGGAAATAAGCCTTTGGTGATGTCACTGAATGCATAACAGAGGGAGGGAAAGAACTGGTTACTGAACAGTCCATTGGAGAGATGGCCATAGGAGAACCCAAGGCCAAACCTGACTTGAATGGTTAAAACCTGGTCAGCTGATCCCTTCTCTGATGCACATTAGACCTGATCTGGTTTTCAGCAGTTTCTGTATTTTTTTGTTAGTTCATATTGGGGTTTATCTCAGATGTATTTTGTCATTGGGGGTGACCCTCTTCAATTTTTGTTGTTTTTCTGTTTTCCAGTATATGAAACCCAGGATGGATGAACCTACAGGGACGGCAAGTAGAACAAGGGTTTCTGGAGGTACGGCGAGGCAGGGCAAAGGGGAGCTGAAGTCAAGGAGTTCAAGTGGAAGAGAGTGTTTTGAAGCTGGTGGTGGTTACAATTGTACAATACGACTTTGTACGATTGAACTATGGAATGATATGATATCTGTACTACCTGCCAATAAAATGGCTTTGGGGGAAAAAAAGACGATGAAAAAGGAGAAGGAAAAGGATGAGGAGGAGGACGAGACCGTCCAACACAAACAGTGGTTTCTCAGGAATCTGCTGGGCCAGTGAACTCCAAGGCAGAGGTCAGTTCCAAAGGTTATGGCACGTGGCTTTGAAGACCCCACCCATTTATCGATTGAAGGATACTGGATGTTCAGACAAAGGGGCTTATTTATGAGGGGGTGTTTTCAAAAACTTGAAAACTTCATTGGTGAGAACGAGGCCAGGAAAGCTATGCCAGAGAGCTGTGCTTTCTTCCCCTATCACAACCACACACCTGCCCATGCTTTGAGAGTCCCAAGGGGTCTCCTAGGCAAATCCCACCCCGCTCCCCTCCAGCCCCACTCTTTCCCCTGCTGATATCAGAAGAACACTGAAAGAAAGCACCAGCTGAGTCCCCAAGGGTTCCACATGTGTGGTTTTGATATGGTGTAAGAGAGCAGAATTCTTTGGGGGAAAGGTTCAGACGTGTATAGAGCTAGATGGAAAGATATTCAAGAGGTGCCCGGTTCTCAAAAGATATAGTGTCTGGGGTCTGAAAGGCTTGAAGATAAACAAACGACCATCTAGCTCAGAAGCAACAAAGTCCACATGGAAGAAACACACCAGCCTGTTTGATCACATCAGGAATCAAAGAACAAAAAAATAAAATCATTGTGACTGAGGGGGAGTACAGATTGGGGACCCAACACCCATCTGTAGGCAACTGGACATCCCCTTACAGAAGGTTTGTGGGGGAGGAGATGAGCCAGTCAGGGTGCAGTGTAGCAATGATGAAACATACAACTTTCCTCTCATTCCTAAATGCTCCGCCCCCCCCCACTAACATGATCCCAATTCTACCTTACAAATCCAGCTACACCAGAGGATATACACTGGTACAGACAGGAACTGGAAACACAGGGAATCCAGGACAGATGATCCCTTCAGGACCAGTGCTGAGCGTGGCGATCGATACTGGGAGGGTGGAGGGAATGTGGGGGTAGAAAGGGGAGCCAATTACAAGGATCTACATATAACCTCCTCCCTGGGGGACGGACAACAGAAAAGTGGGTGAAGGGAGACATTGGACAGTGTAAGACATGACAAAATAATAATAATTTATAAATTATCAAGGGTTCATGAGAGGGGGGAGCGGGGAGGGAGGGGGAAAATGAGCTGATGCCAAGGGCTCAAGTAGAAAGCAAATATTTTGGGAGTTATGATGGCAACAAATGTACATATGTGCTTGACACAATGGATGGATGGATGGATTGTGATGAGTTGTTTGAGCCCCAATAAAATGATTAAATTTAAAACATGTTTAATTAAAAAAAAAGATATTCAAGAAGCAATAGCTTCACACTTTGGTATTTTTAATAAAAGTTTCTATTATTTTGCAGCAGTGTTTGCTGACTACTTTCTTATAACAGCTCTGTTAGGCCCGTGCACACACACGCACACACATTCATGTTCTGAATGACAGATGAAGACATTGCCCTAAGCAGTCCCAGGCTGGGAATGGTTGGTATCGTCGAATCTGCTGTACATTGCAGGGTGACTGTCAGTCCATCTCCTTGAGAGCAACGCTTGTGTCTGCTGCCCCTCTCACTTACCAGCATTGCCTTCTTCTCCAGCAATTGGTCTTCACTAATGCTGCATCCAAAGTGCACCGAAGGGGCTACAGTCTCATTATCTCCACTTCTAAGGGGCATTTTCATTGCATTTATTTTTTTTAAATCATTTTATTGGAGACTCATACAGCTCTGGTCACAAGTCATACATCCATCCATTGTGTCAAGCACATTTGTACAGTTGTTGCCCTCATCATTCTCAAAACATTTGATTTCTACTTGAGCCCTTGGCATCAGCTCCTCCTTCATTGTATTTCTTTAAGGCAATGTATTCCTTCTCCAATGCCACCATTCTGTTTTCTTGTCTCATTTTTACACACATGTGAGCTTGTTGAGAAAGCCATGGCTTGGGTTAGGTGCACCTTAGACTTCAACGTGACATCTTTGCTTTTTAGCCTGACCCTCCAGTTGGCACAAATACTCTTTCAGGTGTTTCACTAGAGCAGTGGGGTGCAGGGATGCACCCATGGTTGTGGAGAGGTTGTGGGAGGGAGAGGAGGCTGGATTTGGCATCAGGGGCCTGAGCTTCTGGTGCCAGGGCTCCTGGTGAAATGGTCACAGCGTTGGTTGCAGGGTCTTGACCTAGTCTATTTCTCTGAAGCTCCACTTTCTTCTCTACTAGTGCTAGGTTGTTCGGTTTGATCCTCAAGAGAAGCAAAATCTATAAGATGATAGATAGATATTTCTACCAAGATAGAAGCACACACGGTTGCAGCAGGGGGTAATTCCAGTCCTGACCAGTCTGTGGTTGGCGATTATGCTGGAGGCTTTTCCTTACTCATGTAGCTCCTGAGACTAATGGACCAGGAAGCAGGAAGGTGAAGCAGGAAGACCACAGGCTGGTGGCTGCAGAGGCAGATGAATCCAAGGTTGGCAGTTTCTGATGCCTCTCAGGGTCAGCAGGCAATATGGTGGGCCATTGGCTCAAGTTCAAAGAACCAGAGGTTGATAAAAACAGCTAGAAGATCCAGATAAACAAGACATGAAACTCTCCACAGCATCTACATATATATGAAGCAGGCCACATCTCACAGGGCTCTGATCTGAGTGAGGGGTTGCACTCCACCCTAATCTTACAACTGCTTGGCTGCTCGCAGCAGATCCTATCATGGAATTGATTACATGATAGTTGATCACATCATGGGGAAGGCCCTAACTGCCAACTACTGAGAATCCTGGGCTAGTCGAGTTGAACAAAGCCTAACAAATCATGCTGCTCTTTGCTCAGTTCCATGGGATGTGGCAGGTGTGAGAGGTTTTGTACCTAGTGAAGCGCCATGAAAATAAAAAGTCCCTTTCTATCAGGCCCAAGATTCTTGGGGAGATGGATGATAGGATCCGGGATGCTATGTCTATTGCAATGCCACTGGGGAATACTTGAGAAATAGTAGTTTTTCTTTTCTTCTTCTATCCCCTTCACCCCAAATCATTAACATCCCTGAAGCTCACCCCTTAGCCAAAGATGATACTAATAAACCTCACTGCCATCAAGTCGATTCTGACTCGCAGTGACCCTATTGAACAGGGTAGAACTGCCCCCTTTTGAGTTTTCAAGGCTGTAAATCTTTACTGGAGCAAAAAGCTTCATCTTTCTCCCTAGGGACCCCGGGTGGAGATGAAAGTATAAAGATGGTGTGTGTGTGGGAGTGGAGGGGGTGTCACCTTTGACTTCCTCCTGACTCTTAGTGGGAAAGAGGAGAATCACTTTCTGCTCCCGTTCCCTTGGAACAGAGGTCAGACATGCCACCACCCTCGTTTCTCCCTTAGCAGTTGGCACCCACCACCCCTCCCAAGGCATTCACTAATTCTCTGCTGGATTGAACAGCTTATTCCCATGGCTGTACAGAATGCAGAAATGCTCATAGTTGTGAGGTTTACTGGGGAAGTTAGTAGATTACATTTCATGATCAGAAGTGTTAAAGATATAGCTGTTTGGTCTGTAGTGCCTCTTTTTTCAGCCACACCTGCAGGTATACGGTCTCTGGTCCTCGGCCCCTTGGCCTCGAACCTGCTCAGGTCAGGATTACAGAGCTCCTCAGGCATTGCCAAGAAGTGCCCACGAGGCACCTTGCTCTGAGGGTGAGCTTCCTGTCCAAAGGCGCACGGGTTTATGGGAGAAAGAAATCCACTGCTCCCATGCATGCTAGTTCTTGGCTCAGCGCTGCTTGTCAGCCACTCCTCAGTGTCACCACTCTGGCTCCGGGGTGAAGAGGTGCCGTCCTAGGAGCTCGGCTCCTGCTCATAGCTCCTGATAGTAACGAACTGCCCCAGCCTGGCTGCTGAGATGGCTTGTTTTAAACCCAGTAGGTTTAAACTAACCAGTCTCCATTTGGAGTTTCATGTGCCCCAGCTGTGTGCTCTCACCCCATCAGTTGGTGGGCGTGGTAGAGATCAGGGCGACAGGAGCGCAGAGCAAGGCGCCAAAGACGAGGGCCAGGACGGGTCCAAGATTTCTCCTTCCCTTTTATGAAACCCAGCCATGACTGCCACAAATTCCCCCTGTCTGCGTTCCCACCTGTCAACTTGAAGGCAGGGCGTGGGGGTGTCTCCTGAGTCTCCTAGCTCTGTCAGGCTGCAGTTCCACTCCACGCCCTCGGTCTGGCACGTGGGATCAGTGGGGAGAAATAGGGTGCAGGATAGCACGTCCTGCTCTGCCACCCCATAACTTTAAGACAGCACTCCCTGGGGCTCACAGGCTGTCTCCAATTGCCAGACAGCCAGGCGGCCATTGGAAAGAAGGCACCAATTACTAACCCGGACTGCTCCGTGAATGCCACCTCTTCCCGCAGCGCCTTGCACACTCGTTAGCCCAGCAAAGTCACCTGTATTGCTTTTAAGAACCAGAGAGCAAGCAAGAGGGGACGTCCCGTCATGAGCGACCCTCCCTCAAAAGCTGCCGGGGCAGAGATGCGAATCCTGATTACACACCCCACTTTGTGCCATGGGCGAGGGCTTCAGTGGCGCCCCACTTTCTGCCCGTCCCCCCAGCACACATGACTCCTCAGGTGGGCGGTAAACATCGGAGCTTGTGCCCTTTGCCCTTCCCGCACCACAGGTGAGGAGTCTCAGGAAGCATCCTCTCCCAGCGATGGTATATCCGCAGCCTGTATCTCTTACCCCTGCAAACAAACACCGTGCCACCGGTTCCCTCCCCTGGACTTCCTGAGGAGGGGAGCTGGTTCACCCCACAAGTGTATCTTTCTAACCTTGCTTATCAACATCAAGTCTCCATGTGGGAGTGGGGGATGAAGGTTTGTTCTGAGGCCCAAAGATGCCACAGGGAACAGGCCATCTGAGAAAGCTACTAAGAGCCTCTCCTAAAGTAGGAGAGTCTCTGTGGGATGTTTGTTTTTTTGGATGGGTGTGGTTGTGGGATGGGGGCGCGTTTGGGGAGGATTAAGAAAAGAAAAACTTTTAGACTAGGAAACTTAGATCTAAATTTGACAGTCAATATCAGCAATGATTTTTTTAGTGCAGATTTTGATTCCACCTAAATTATGTGATCTTTTAACACCAACACACACACACAACAATACTATTACTTCTGGTCTTATTGAAGTATCTTATTGAAAACTGCTTAAAATATTTCTGTGTAAGTAGGTAAGTTATGTGTGGACAGGTTTAAGTAAACAAAACTCACTATTATTGATAAAGGACTAGCCTTTGCCCCTCGGCATTTCCACGACTGTAATCATGCTCCTGCAGTGTCGGGGGGTGTGCCTGGCAGGGGAATCTCCTAGGCCTGCTCTGAGCTGGGAGCCTGGTGGTATTGTGGGTTATGTGTTCACGGGGCTGCTAACCACAAGGTCAGCTGCTCAAAGCCGACAGCCAACCCTCCAGAGAAAGGTGAGGCCTCTCACGTCCCCCACAATTGCAGGCTCAGTAACCCAGAGCGGTGGTTCTACCTTGTCCTGTAGAGTTTCTATGAGTTGGCATTGACCTGATGGCAGTGAGTTTGGGTTGTTTTTTTTGGGGGGGGGGTGTTTTTGGAGTGGTGCTGTTGAGTGGTGTGTGACTCTGGGATAATTATGTCCCCTCTCTGGACCGCAGCTAGCTCCCTCTGGAGGAAAATGAAGGGGTTGGAACAGAGAGTCTCTACAGCACCCCCCCCCCGCCCCCCGCCCCGGATTTAAAGCTACTCTTTGACTGCGAAACATCAGTAAAACGTTACCAGGTTTCAATCCTTCTTCTCAAGTCCTGGGCTCACCCACAAAGCAAGCTAGTAAAGGCAGAACTCTCCCCCTTACCCAAAGGAGATTTTACACGCAGCTGCTTCCTTTGAGGAATCATTTGATTTACAGGTGGCATTTCAGGTCCTCTCCCGCCTGTCATTGCTGAAACTACCTCTAACTGGGCATTTCCACGAAGGTTCTTTATTCCTTGAGACTGACCCTGCCACATCCGTCAGGCGAATTCCCAAGGAACCACCCATATTGGTGAGCTGAGCTCGCTAATGCGTGTGATCCAATCAGGCTTAAAGCTCGCTCCGCCCAGCAGGCACTTTGAAAGCATGTGCTGCGCTCTCATTCTCATTTCATTTCCGCCATTAGCCACATGAAGACATGTAAATCACTGCGAACATCCTTCAGGATGGAGGTTAACCCTCTCACCTCAGAGCTGATCACACGCTAAGCAAGGAGGGGGGCGCATTGTGGAACGAGGAGGGGACTCAGAGTCAAGGGGTAATCTGGGGTGTGACCTTGAGGAAGCCACTTCCCTTCTCTGGGCCTCGATAAATGCAGGGTTGATTAAGATCCCCACGCCCCCCAAAAGGGCCTTTGGCCCTGACCTGCAGGGATGTTGTCCAATAACCTGAGCATTGCCCCCTGTCGCTGTGCCAATTGCCCCTCAAAGCATTTTTGATGGCGTCCTCTCTCCATTTAGATGTCTTTTAGCTTTGGGGGGAGAGGGTTGATTCTTTGGACCCATGACCACCTCCATCAGGGAGAGCTGTGTGCAGTCAACCACAGGCCTAACTTACACAACTCAGCACAAGTTGAGGCCATTCCCCAGCCCTGGGCCCACGTCAAGTGCACCCTTTGGGACTGGATTATAGGTTGAGGCCTGGTTTCCCTGCAGGGAAGAGGACACGTCCGTGTGTGTGCAGGAGTGCTGGTGGCACAGTGGAAAGGAAGGACTTGGCTTCTAAGCGGCCTGAGGTTCAAACCCACCAACCACTTGGCAGGAAAAAGCTGTGACCCTCCACTTCCACCATGATTCACAGCCCTGGAAACCCCACAGGGCAATTCGGCTGAATCCTCCAGGGCCAGTGCGGGCCCAGATCAACGCGCTGGCCGTGGACCATGGGTCTGTGGGTCTCAGGTCCACGAGGAGCAGGCAAAGGCGCGAGCTCCCTTTGATGGGCTAGGGTAGGGCTTTCGAACTTCCTATGATGAGCCGGTCTCTTTTAAAGAAGGAAACTGGTGTGGAATCGGAAAACAAAGCAGAGGAAAGTGCTCTTTCACGGGCACATTCCAATGGATGACATATTGCTACAAACTCCACAAGAAGCAGCTGGGGGTTTACCTGACAGACTTTGGAAGGCAGAGCCTCCGGGTGGGCACTTGCTGCCTCAGAAGCCCCGGCTCTGAGAAACGTGGGTCTTTCGCTTTGCTGGGCGACGGGCAGGTTGTCCATGGAGACGGTGACGCGAGGGAGGCACTGCGGTCCCCGGCACTCTGAGCACACAGAGGGAGCACGCGTGTTGTGCTCGGGTTGGCGCTGCAGGAAGTTCCAGGTGCTGTGGAAGAACACCCTGGTGGCTGGGGTCTCAGAGATGGCAAAGGATCCAATGGAGGGATGTGATTTCTGGTTTGTTGTAAGCACCGTCTTAAACTGTTGCATAAAAACATAAATTTGGGCTCTCTGCTCCTCCTCTCGACTCTCTGCAGCCGCCTCTTCCCATTCCCGTGCAGTCCCAGCCGCATCCCCGAGACACGATGGTGAAGGTCGGAGTACACTGATTCGGTCGCATTGAGCATCTGGTCACCAAGGCTGCTTTCCATTCTGGCAAAGTGGACATTGTTGCCACCAATGACCCCTTCATTGATCTGAATGACATGGTCTACATGTTCCAGTATGATTCCACCCATGGCAAGTTCAATGGCACCGTCAAGGCTGAGGATGGGAAGCTTATCGTCAATGGGAAGGCCATCTCCATCTTCCAGGAGCGAGATCCCGCCAACATCAAGTGGGGGGAGGCTGGTGCTGAGTATGTTGTAGAGTCCCTTGTGGGGCCTTTTTGTTCGTTTCCCTTCGTACTCTGGCTTCCCCTTAGCAGGCACCTGGCCTTACCTGGAAAGGTCCTTGGGCCCCTGTGCTAAAGGCAGCATCCCTTCCCTGCACCCACCGTGACGGTGAGCTCGCTGGGTTGCAGGAGACTCTAAGGACAAGGCAAATGTAGACATGGAGTCGGGGTGTGTTGAGCTGCCTTAAGGACCCCCGCCCCCCCCCTCCCCACTGCCAAAAGTCTCCTTCCAGGGTCCACCCTGGAGGCTCTGGATATTATGGTTAGTAATAAAGCCATGTTTCCTTACTACAAGATGTGCCAAGTGCGGTAATCACCTAATCTGGTGTCTATTTAAGGATTCAGAGTCTAGGGGTGGAGTCTAAACTGTCAATCTGGAGATAGCCAATGAGACTTCTGTGGGCATGGCCTTCTGAGAATTCTGGGAAATCTGTTTCTCTCTCTCTCTCTCTCTCTCTCTCTCTCTCTCTCTCTCTCTCTCTCTCCCTCTCTCTCCCTCTCTCTCCCTCTCTCTCCCTCTCTCTCTCCCTCTCTCTCTCCCTCTCTCTCTCCCTCTCTCTCTCCCTCTCTCTCTCCCTCTCTCTCTCCCTCTCTCTCTCCCTCTCTCTCTCTCTCTCTCTCTCTCTCTCTCTCCATACTAGGTTATTTCCTAGGGCTCCGTAAGATCTCAAATGTTCGTCGTCGTCCGCCCTCTGCCCACTCCGAGATGTTTGGCTAGCGATGGGCAGCCCAGAGAGCGCGTTGTGCTCTTTGTCCCATCAACTTAGATCCGATTGTCATCTTGGAATGACCAGAAGCCACCAGCATGTGGCATCTCCAAAATCTTGAAAGACATCAGGTAACATGCTAGTAACACCATATGACAGAAGAAATGTCTTTAAAAAACAATATGACTCTCTGATGTTTGTTAGTCAAGGTGTAAGCTGGCACTTCTGGGGCAGAGACGGAGCAGTACCCGCAGAGAAAGTCATTTTGCAGTGAAGAAAAGTAAACAAGAAGCAGCATCTTGCCTAATCTCTCTGGTTCCCTAGGGGTCGCCAACATGGGAGGGGAGCCAGGAGGCTGGAAGCCAGGCCATTCTTGTCCTTGTCTCTGAAGTGAGGAGGTGAGAGAGACATAGAAAGGACCCTCCATCTAAGCCCGCGGACTCCAAGAGACGGTGTCAATGGCGTGAGGCTGAGCAGAGTTCCAGCGTCTCAAGGAGCTGGGCAGGAACCCCCCATTTGTCGGGGCATGGGTGGTTGGGCTGTGCAGGCTGAGACCGTAGCCCACCTGCTTTGCCTTGGGTCTTGTGGTGGCACTGGTGAGTAAACACAAGACAGGCGCTATCAGGTTCACTCCAATGCGTGGGGCCCCAGGCACGTCAGGGTGGGGCTGTGCCTCCACAGGGTGGTCAGGGACTGACAAACACTGACTAAACCTTCATCGCCACCTGTTCAGGGAGCAGCCAAAGAGTTCATTTGATCTCATAATAAAGCCAAGTTCATGTTCACCACGGAGGAACTCCGCACCCATGGCTCTTGCATGCCAATCGGAATCTCAACAAATCGTCTCCAGGTGGGAGCAGGCAGGTGGGTCTGTGTCGAGTCTGTCCCTGTCTGCTTCCGGGCCGCACCACTCTAGACCACGCTCCGTCACCTCCTTGACCCTCAGTGTCTTCATGTGCCAATCCAAACGACATTACCTACCTCAGGGGGCTGTTGGGACTGGAACACAGTAAGCCCTGGGTAAATGCTTTTGTTGCTGGCATTGGCTAATGAAAACAAATGAGAAATTGAATCATTCTTTAATCAAAATAGCATATTGAATAGATTAAAACCTTTCAAGATTTGCATCTCTGAGGGGTTCTGGGTGATGAAGCATTGGGAGCCTTTGTACCCAGCAATGCAAAGAGTTTCGGGTTTCAGTGCGGCTGTGGGTAATTACAATGCGTGTGCATGGTTAAGATTTAATTGTGAGACTTGTCACCTTTATTTCATTCTCTTGGGCTGACTCTGCAGACCCTCTGATGTCATGAAACTCCAGCCCAGGATATATCGGCAGGCCACACGCCCTGTGGTGACCTCCTTCTAAGCCACCTCTGTGTCCCCTCGATTGAAAACTGTTGATTGAAGAGGTCAGAAAAATGCAATCTGTCATGAAGATGGCGGGGCATGGCCAATCAAGACGGCATTCTGTTGACTCAAAAGACACGCTTGCACGCAGATGGTGACATCTGTGACCTGGGCGGCAGGAGGGAAGACTGGAGGGAGTATCACCTGAGGAAGAGGTTTCAATCATACCACCACCCAGTGGTGACTGGCAGTAACATGGGTCCAGTGAGCCTTTCCCAGCCTGCTTCACGCGCTTCTCAATAATAGGAGCTGCTGCACCACAATCGGTAGGCATTGCTTGGCAACATAGTGGAGCTCGTGTGTGTGTGTGTGTATGTGTGTGTGTGTGTGTGTGTGTGTGTGTGTGTGTATCTTCACAAAGTTGCAGTGTTAAACAATTTATGGAATATCCCCAGAAACTTTGTAAAGTTCATGTGTGGGGGGCATATGTGAGTGTGTGAGTGTGTGTGAGAGTGAGTGTGTGTTGATTAAAATATTAAAATAGTGTTATGAAACATAACATTCAGTGCCCAGTTTTTCTTCATCTTACTGTGTTATATGACTTCAGGGCTTTGTATTGCTATAATCTTTCTCTGGAAATGGCTTGTAGAAAGAAAGTTCCTGATGAATGACAGTACCACACACACACACACACACACACACACACATCAACACACAGTGAGAGTGTGTTGGGAGGTCTCTGTGTGATGGTCTTTTCACCACCCAGGGATCTTGTCCTCAATGCCAGGAGCTCTCTCCTGCAGTCAAAGCCTTCAGCTTTGTGAAGCATGGGAGAAATGCATTTTCTTCTTCATCCGCCCCTTGAAATACCAGCGTTGCTTGTGTGGGGAAGGGGAAGCTCCATTTTGTAATCCATTTCACCTCAGCCCAGACTGAAATGAAAGGGCCAGAGATGAACAATTCAAAACCAGAGCCTGTTAATGAAAAAGAACTGCAACTCCACAACTTGGCCCGTGGCTCCCGGCGGGCCTCTTCCCTCTGGCTTGATTAAGATGATGAAATGATATTTTTACCAGGATAAATGAAATCATCCTTATCAGAGGGAAAAGAGTGCTCCCAAGGCTGGCTGCAAAGTGTTTATTTTTCTAGAATGAAAAAACGTTCCCAATGTGTTACTTGCAATAAAGTTTGTTTTACGGAGTTCACAGCCTGTCTCTGGTGAATGTATCCGTCCAGTGGGGCTGTCTTCCTGTTGTGACTCCAAACTTAAGAAGCCAAGGGCATTTAGACTTCTGCACTCTGAGTGCATTTTCAGAGTCGTCGGTCCCTTGCCAGGTGCATAATTACAAAAGAATCCTGCCATTACTGACACCCATCCTCAAAATGTCCACTGTGTTACAAAACTCCCTAACCCCAAACCAAACTCACGGCCCTCGGGTCTATGCCAGCTCACAGCAACCCGGTTGAATAGGGCAGAACTGCCCCTGTGGGGTTCCGAGGGTGTAACTCTGTACAGGAGTAGAAATCCTCATCTTTCTCCCAATGCGTCCGCTGGTGGTTTCAAACTGCTGACCTTGCAGTTAGCAACAAATGCATTACCACTATGCCACCAGAGCTAGAAATGGTGATTCGTGTGCTCTGTAATCCCTACGCCACTCCACAATCCACCCAGTATCTGTTGCCGTCCAATCGAGTTCCACTCATAGTGACCCTATAAGACAGAGTAGAACTGCTTCACCAGGTTCCCAAAACTGCATAGCAGGATGGGGACAGATAGCCTCATCTTCTTCCCATGGACAGACAGAAGTGGAGAAATTCCAACCCCGCAATAAGGGAGCGCCAGGCTCCAGCCCTCTCCACAGGGAAGCTGCTGGCCACCATGGCCACTTCTTATACCCACCACAGTTTGGGGACTACCTGTTTGTAAGCAAAACAATGATCCTTTTAGGTTGAAATCTCACTGCCTCAGAAACTACTCTTTAGAAACCCTCTCTTTCCCATTCTCTCTGTCCTGGCAACACTAAATCCTTTGTAAGCATCCTCCCAGAAAAATCTCTGTAGACCTGGCTGATAACTTTGATGGGGGGGAGAGTTTAAAGTCCTGGCTGATTAATTGCTCCCTTTGGGGAGGTAGCAGAAATCCACGAGCTTGAAAGAATGTTCAGAGAGTGGTGCAAATGAGCCGATCCTGTCTGGTCTTTCTACGTAGGAGTTTTTCCTTTTCAAAATTCTTAGGATACGTATTACTAAATCATAGGAAGGAGGCTCAGGATCCCAAATTTAGGACACCTAGGTGGCTTGATGGTGTAGCTGTTATAAGTTGGGCTGCTAACCACAAGGTCGGCAGTTCGAACCCACCAACCGATCCGAGGGAGGAAGAGGAGGTTTCTACTCTCATAAACAGATCCAGTCCCAGAAATCTGCAGGGACTGTTCTATCCTGTCCTAGAGGGTCTCCACGAGTCTGAATCTACTGGATCGCAGTTAATTTTTTAGTAAGGTGGCTTAGTAGAGTTATGCATTGGGCTGCTACCCATAGGGTGGGACCTACCAGCCACGCCTCAGGAGAAATTGGGGCTTTAGATTCCTGTGAAGAGATGTGGTCTCAGAAGCACACAGGGGCAGTCTGCCCTGGCCTATAGGGTGGCTAGGGGTTGGGATTCACTCCATGGTAGTGGGTGGTCGGCAAGGAGCTACATTGAAATCAAGGAGGGGGATCCTGGTGGCTTTCAGAGACAACTCTCTCAACTCCCCTTGTCACATCCTGGTTTCTCTCCATACAAACAAACGGAGTTGCTTTATTTGCAGTCAACAGTGGGAAGTCTCCATCCCAGGAGACAATGTCAGAGACTGGGTGATGATTATTACAAAGTTGGGGGGGATTCCTACTCTACAGGGGAGGTGGAGTGGAAGACCCCAAGTTCCCTTCTAGTTCTAAGGCCAGAAGGACCGCCCTCCGTATCTTACCCCTGAGCGTTAGCTGAGGTTTGGAAGCAATAGGGTGCAAGCCATGAGGAATCAGGCTCGGCTGTTTATCCTCCTGCCCTGCGAGAGCCGATAAGCCTGCAGGTGCGGACACTTGGGAGGAGTGGCAGGACACGTGAAGATGGCTAGACCAGATGTGGATTGTGGTGAATGCTAGACTCGCTGGTGCTGCAACAAAGCAAACCCAGCCTTCTACTCTTTCCTGCAGTCTTGCTTCAATACCACCATGGCTCTGCATTCTTAGGTCACATCCCGCATCTTCATTATGGTTATTTTCATAGAGCTTGGTTGGAGTGAAAGAGCCCTGGTGCCAAGGTGTGTTACACATTGGGCGGCTGACCGCAAGGTCAGCAGTTTAAGTCCACCAGCAGGTCGCGGAGGAACAGACAGCTGTATCCTATAAAGACTAACAGCCCTGGAAACCCTAGGGAGCAGTCTGCTGGGTCTTACAGGGTCACTGTGAGTCAGAATCGGCTCAGTGGCAGTGTTGGGGTGGAGTCCTTGGTCAAGGGTAAGTCACAGAAAGTGTGTCTATTTACAGTGCTTCAGTGGGGTTTGTTCTGGCGTGTCTTTACATGATCAAGATGGTGACTGCTCACCCCCACGCAAGTCTCCTCACCACCCGGGGAATCTTTCTGCTCTTTCTGCCACCTCCCACCAAACCAGTCTCTGGGCGACTCCTGATGGGTCTTTAGATACGACAGACAAGTTTGTGTTCTGTAAAAACATCTGTGTGGCTGCTGTGCACCGCCAAATCCACTGTGACTCAGAATGATGCTCTGGGACCGAGCAGAACTGCCCGAAGGTTTCCAAGGCTTGATTCAGGCCTCTCTCCTGAGAGCTGCTGGGGGTTCTAGCCCCTGCTTTTTCAGTTAGCTAGTCCCCCCAACTGCACCACTTGGGCCCCTTAGAACGTCATGTAAATGGAATAAGAGACGGTATTCTCTGGCTCTGGCTTCTTGCACCCCATCTAACAAGTTTGAGATTCATCCCCACTGTTCCACAAGGCAATAGTGGGTTCCACTTTATTGCTGAGCGGTCCTCCATTGTATGGATAAGGCCAATCTATGGATCCATTAACTTACTGATGACATTTGGATTGCTTCCCCTTTGGGACTATTACCAAGAACGTTGCCTTGACCATTCCTGTGCAGTTCTTTGTGTGAACATATGTTTTCGTTCTTGTGGGTAAATACTCCGAGGAACATAGCCGGGTCATATGTTAAGCATATGTTTGAATTCTTTAAAAAAAAAACAACTCTTTTCAGAGATGGCAATAGCATTTCGCATGCCCACCAGGGGTGGAAGAAAGTTCGGGTTACTCCACATCTTCATCAACGCTTGGTGTGGTTAATCTTCTTTTTTAATGTTAGACATTCTAATGGGCGTGTATTGTTGTTTGAATTTAAATTTCTCTTTAGATGAACATTAAGTCATCATATCAAGGCAGTGAAAACATACTGTTTGCTTGTTTCTGGAACTAGTAGAAGGAGCCCTGGTTGGGCACTGGTGAAGGAAGGGCGTGGCTACTCACCAAACGGCAGTGGTGCAAACGCCAAAGGCCTGAGCAGGCTGCTTCCCTGGAGATGAATACGGCCGTGGAAACCCTGTGGGCAGTTCTATTCTACCCGGCAAGGTTGCCAGGCGTTGGCACGACCTGCATGGTGCACACCAACCTGAAGTTCTAGACATCTTCTCACGACCTTTGCGCTTTCCACATGCCCTTGTGTACGAGGTGTCTCTTTAAATATTTTGCCCAGCTTATAGTTGCATCATTTCCTTAAGCGGGTTTGAGCGTTCTTCATATAGTGTCAGTGTTACATGTTGTTAATAAAATCAGAGATTTGCAAATAACTTCTCCAAGTGTGTGGCCTGCTTTTTAATTCTCTGAGCAGTGTCTTTGGAAAAATAAAGCCTGAATTCTTATGCAGTTTGAAGATATTAGTTTTTAAAATAGACCGTGACTTGGGTTTTGTAATGTTGACCACAAGGATGTTGCTCTATGTTTTATTTCTAGATATTTTATTGTTTTATATTTATGTCTACAATTCATTTGGGGTTACTTTTTAAATATGATGCAAGGTATCGCTTATCCAATTGTTCTACCACACGTTGTGAAAAATACTATCCTTTCTCCCCTGAGTTGACTTTGAACTTTTGTCAACCAGCAATTAGGTACATGAGGGGGCTTCAAAATGTTCTTGGGAAAAAAAATAGCATTCAAAGATCATGGAATTTGTCCATGAACTCTTTGAAGCCCCCTCGATCATGGGGGGAAAGGGGGATTTGCTGAGCTCTCTAGTCAATCTCTTTGCCTGTTGCTATACTAGTACCATACTGTCTTGGTGATTGCCTAAAACCAGTCTGAAAACCAGAGACTGAACTTCCTCCAACTTTGTTTTTTCTCAAGCATGTTTTCACTATTTTATTTCCTTTGCATTTTCATGAATTTTAGAAGCAGCTTACCACTTTCTACCAAAAGAAAGAGAGAGAACGCTTTCTGAGGTTTTTCCTGGGTCAACTGAGTGAGAATTGACAGACAAATCCAATTCTCAAGCATGACATATCGCACGCCAGTCAGTCAGATCTGCTCAATAATTTCTCTCTGCAGTGCTTTGTAGTTGTCGGTTTCCACCATGTTCATTGTGTAGGTCTTACATGTCTTTTTACAGATTTGTGTTTAAGCATTTTATATTTTGTGATCCTATCATGAATGGCTTTTGTGATATTTGTGTAGAAATACAATCAATTTGCATATGTAGATGTTGTATTCTGCAACCTTGCTAAACTCACTTGTCAGCTCTTAATAGCCTTTGTGGTAGATTCCATAGGACTTACTCCCTAGAAGGAACCCGAGTGGAGTCGTGGTTCCTGTTGGGCTACCAAGCACAGGTCATCGAGCACAAGGTCATCGTTTGAAGTCGCAAACCACCCTGGGAGGTACATGGGGCTTCATCCCCCAGTAAAGAGTCACGGGCTCAGAAACCCACAGGAGCAGCTCTGCCTCATCCTGCAGGGTCGCTATGAGTCTGAATTGACTCCAGGACAGTGAGTTTGGTTGGGGTTTGGGTTTAGTCCACAGATAATCAGGGAGGAAAAGGAGAGACAAGTTTCCTTCTTCATTCCCAGTCTGAATATAGTTGATTCTTGTTCCTTATCTCATTACACTTATTAAACAAGAACCCGTGGTACAATGCTGACTAGAAATAGCAAGAGTGTATGAACACCTTGCCTTGTTTCTGGTCCTAGGAGGAGAGCATTCCATCTTTCTGCCTTCAGTGTAAGGTGGCCCGGGCTTTGTCATAACTCTCCTTCATCAAAGTGAGGTCATTTGCTTCTATTCTTAGTTGGCTGAGCATTTTTTAAAATCAGAAATGGGTGATGGATTTTCTCAACTGCTCCCTCTGCATCGACTTTTTGTGTCTATATATCCGATATACATTTGTGTGTCCTATGTTCATATATAACATAATATGATATATTGCTGTTGTTATGTGAAAGGGCCCCAAGAAGTATGTGGGGATATGGAATGAAAAGATAATGGAATTTTCCCAAGGAAATGTTGAGGCCCTCTTGTAGTTTTCTTTCGTTTCGAACCAACTGAAAATTGGGAGAAGCAGGAGGCTCTCTGCCCCCTGTAAAGCTTTACAGGCTTGGAAATACAAAGAGGCGATCCTACTTTGTCCTATTAGGTTGCTTGCTGTGAGTTGGAATTGACTTGATCAATGATCGTGGGTTTTTATTCTTATATCTTTTTGTTTCCTCTCTCCTCATCTTACTTACCCCTTGGGGACTCGGTTACACTTACACTAGTCCTCTTGAAGTTTGTGAATAGCTAATGCTCTGTGGGTGGTGCTCTGCCTGCCCCCCGCCCCCACACACCCCAGGTTTCATTTGGAATCGTTCCTATTATTGAGTCCTCACTGTCACTCATCTTTTCCTTGGCAAGTG
The DNA here is from genome assembly GCF_050624435.1 of Tenrec ecaudatus. Classification (NCBI taxonomy): domain Eukaryota; kingdom Metazoa; phylum Chordata; class Mammalia; order Afrosoricida; family Tenrecidae; genus Tenrec; species Tenrec ecaudatus. Next base: position 37,153,267 of record NC_134537.1, on the reverse strand, counting down.
TTCACCCCGTCCAGGATTGGTTTTCTTTCTTTCTCTTTTTAATCTATACCATTACATTTTTTCATCTCTAGAAGTTCACATTAGATTTTTTTTAGCTCTTCTGGACTTAACATATTTCCTCGAGCTTATTACTGAATTTGTGAAGGTCATGCTAAAGTTGATAGGTTCAGTAAATGGATGGAGCTGGTCTGCCGCGGCAGCTTTCCTCTCCGACATCATCGCATCCCTTCTGAAAACAAGCACTGAGGGTCGCCATAAACACTTCACCCCGCATCGATGACTTCACCCTTCTTCCACCCACACTCCACCCTGCACTGGATGTTTGTTGTTGCTTCAGTTTTAGCAGAGTTCATGATTCTTTGTCATGGGCTGCATTCAATCTAGAGTATAGCTTGTCCTCTTAGTGCCTCAGACTAGATCCTGTTCGGACATAAGTTGGCCTGGGTTATTGAGTGGGGGGGGGGGCGGGGGGGGGGAAGCTGGGGTGGGGAGAGTGGGAGGATGAAACCCATGCCTAGTTCTCACATGAGACACATTTTCTGAGATATGCATATGTGAATTGGACCCAACCGGGTAGCAATGGGCTTTGCTTTGTGTTGATAGGCGCCCGTAGGGTGAGATGGTTAAGCACACTCCGTTGCTAACTGAAAGACAGACAGTTTGGACCCAGCAGCAGAAAGATGGGGAGAAAGCTGCAGCAGTGTGCTTCTGTGAGAGTCACCGTCTTGGAAACCCTACGGCAGAATTCTACTCTTTTCTACACAGTTATTGTGGAGCACCTCACAGAGCAGAGCTGTGTGTAGCATGTGCATACATTTCATTTTACACAGGTGAGAGCAAGTATTGTGTCGGGGAGGGGGAGAAAGGGCGGGAGATGGAACTTTGAATAAGTACATAACTAAACACTGAAGAGCTCCATCATCGAAGTCCTGAGTCAGGAATAAGGCACCCCAGTACAAACTAGAGGAGCCTGGAGGTTTTGCATGGGACTGCTAATGGCAAAGTCCGCAGTTCTAACCCACCAGCGACTCTGAGAGAGATAGATGAGGCTTTCTACTCCTGTAAGTCTATAGCCTTGGAAACCCAAAGGGGCAGATCTACTTTGTCCTATAGGGTCGCTATGAGTCACAATTAACTTGAGGACAGTGGGGTTTTTGTTTGTTTGTTTTTAATACAAACTGGATGAGACAAGCCTAGTGCATGACATACAGAGGCAAAGCTAAATTTTTCTGAGAACAGAAAACAGAATTTTCTGAATGAGACTTTCGGCACTAAAACCTAAACATTTTCTCAAACTGAACTTGTAAGCCACCCTGATGCTGAGCTCTGTCGGAAAGAGGGTTCAGAGGTGGTGGCAGCATGGACTCGACCCTCCTCGCTGAGGAAGGGCAGCCTGCCAGTGTGCTGCCAGCAGGGGTTCATGTAACCCTTTCCTTGCTTGGTGCTGCTGTAGCAAGATAGGCGACCACCGGAGGTGGCCTAAAATGATAGAAATCCATCCTTTGACATTTTTTGGCAGCCAGGAAGATCAATCTGGGGTGGTGGCAGTCGCTTGCTCTCTGTGAAGTTTCTGGAGGAGAGAAGAACCTTTCTTGTTTTCCCCAGCCTCAGGCATCCCGTGGCTGACAGCTGCAGCACTCTGCCATCTCTGCCTCCAGGGTCACACTCTCTTCTTCCCTGTGTTTATCTGCATTGCTCTGGACCCACCTTTTATCCTCAGGACCCAACCCAGTTGGGATGAGAGCCCACCCTACTGATAACATTTTCAAAGACTGCATTTCTCAGCAAAGTCACATTCCTAAAAACTCTTGAGTTAGGGCTTCAACATATCCAGGGAACAAAATTCAATCTGTAAATAAGTCCGTTGAAAGAAAAGATGGGAACTTTCACACGGTCAGTTACAACGCAACTATTGGTCTCTTCCTGTAGCACAGGCCACCTTCCAGTTTATAAACCAAACAGCACACGGAAAGAATGTATTTCCCAGAAGAATCGACCCAAAGCCAAAGTTGAAAAGATAGGGAGGGGCAGGGAAACCAGGCAAATGGAAATGGGGAGCCCAGGGGGAGCATTAACACATCACGGAGATTGTAACCTATGGAGAAAAGGTTGAAGTTGTCAAGGATTTGGCCTTGCATGAATCCGCAATCAGTGCTCCTGGAAACTAAGTAAGGTGCTGCATTGGGCAAATCTGCTGCACAAGGCCCCTCTTTAAAGCACTGTAGAGCAAGGAGGTTACTCTGAAGACGAAAGTGCACATGAGCCATGTCCCGGTCTTTCCCATGGCCTCCTACGCATGTGCAAGTTGGACCTGGAAAAGAAAGACAAAGAAGAATCGATGCATTTGAATCATGGTGCTGGTGCAGAATATTGAAAGAACAAACAGATCTTCCTTGGAGAAAGTGCAACCAGAATACTCCTTAGAGGAAAGGATGATGAGACTGTCTCCCCTACTTTGGACATGTTGGTGAAGTGGAGAGGCAGCAACAGAGGAAGGCCCTGGGCACGCTGGATTGACACTGCGGCTGCCCTGATGGGCTGGCGCATAAGAACAACTGTGAGGGTGGCACCGGATGGGGCAGTGCTGTCCATGGGGTTCTGTGAGTCAGAATCTCTCACTGGCAGGGGACGACCACCACCGCCACCAGAGTCAAGGAGCGATTGGTGGATGGACTCTTGATTGGAAAAACTCATTGGCCATGTCAACTGTGATATAAAAAGACACCAAAGGCTTTTAAAGGCTTATTTTACATACATAGAATACATATTAAATAGTAATTTATAACAACAGAAATGATTCCTAATCTCAATAAAGAAAAAAACCTTTTTTTTTTAATGAAAGAAAGAAGAGAGGAGAAAAGGCAAACGTCACGAAGCGGTGAAAATGTATTGCTCTGGCTTTTATAAGTAAGGAGTAACTAGAACATGACTGAGGACCGAGGGAGAAGAAATAACGTCCACCCAGCAAGCATTCCAACGAGGCTGTTAATGAGCATCCGACAAGAGAAACAAGGCTGAACCGCTGACTTGTCTCCATCTCGCACTGAGTCTTGAGGTGCAGATTGAAATGATCGTCTTTCATCCTCTTGCCTGTGAGGAGCCATGGCGATTCTTTTAAGGGTGGGAGGTCGTCATGGAGGTTGACCCAACACCACCAACCTAACCGCTTCGAGCTCACATCTTTGGGTAGACCTCATAGCACCTTAGCTGCTTGCTGTTGGGGTCACGAGGTTGAGGAAGGGAGAGAGAAAGGAGAGGTGGGCTGGGACTGTGGGAGAGGGGTTGGTTGGCAGGAGGGCTTCCATGTCAAAAGGCATGTGATCATGGCATCGCCTTTCCTGTCCTTGGGGGGGAGCGGAGTTCCTTGGGAGTATGTTTCTTTGGGAGTATGTTTCTTAGGCACTTTTATTGAGTTTCAACAGAAAACACAGGAGGTTTTAGGTGGAATTGCAGCTCGCCTCCAACACTTCTTCGAGATTTTATCCGTCTCGTCTCACCTTTCAAATGCTTATCAAATACAGAGTTAGAAAATGCTAAAGCTGAAGAGAGACCATTGTTACCATCTTATCCTCTCATTCCCAGTGTCCTGTGAGTACGCTAAGGTAGGAGAGTAACTCAACTCCAGTAATGTACATCTGATCCCGCTGTGTCCCGCTGTAAAGGCCCTCAATGGGAGCCCATACTGCATTGCTCAGAGGGCTACATGTCCTAGTTTGACCCCAACATCCCAAATTCTTGCTGGCTGCCCTGGGGTTGTTATTGGTAGTGGCTTCTTTCATTTTCAAAAAAGAATCCATTTGGATGATAAGTTATGTGGTCACCCTAAGTATTGCTTTCCAACCCATGAGCCTCAGGGTAGAAGCAGGCAGGGGCAGAGGCAGGAGCAGGGGCAGGGGTGTTCCTGAGTTACCGGGGCACCTGGGGATCTGCGACCTCATATGTATACACATTTTCTCACTCCACAGATAGAAAAGTAAACACAAAACAACTGCTCTCTTGTAAGAGTATGAGGAACAGTGCTGACCCTAAAGAAATAGTTGAGGATTCCTGGTAGCATGGTGGTTGCTTGCTGGGCTGAGATCCATATGGTCACTGGTTCAAAACCACCAGAAGTTCCTCAAAATAAAGATTGGGCTTTAAAAAAAAAAAAAGAAATAGTTGAAAATATTGGAACATAATAACCTACCGGAAAAAAATAAAAAAATACAAAATAACCTACCGGATCCATTCCCCTTCACCAGCCATCCTCCTCCCCTACCTTCACCTCTCTCCCTCCAAACCCTACGCCCCATTGCAGACATCAGGTGGATCTTGGATAACAAAAGAATCCTGGAACGATGCACACTTGTATGTCATTGACGGTACAAAGGCACTCAACTGTGTGGCTGCTGGCAAACCTTGGGTAACATTGAGCGTAGGAATTCCAGAGCACTTCACTGCCCACGTGGAACCTGCACATGGACCAAAAAGTAGCTGCTCAAACAGAACCAGGGAGTACTGGATGGTTTAACACCAGGAAAGATGTGCGTCCGGGTCGTATCCTCTCCTCCTACTGATTCGATCTGTGTGCCGAGCCAGTCATCAGAGAAGATGCACTAGATGAAGAAGAGTGAGTTCGAGATTGGAGGAAAGCTCATGACGAGCCTTCAGCATACAGATGTCATGACCTTGCTTGCTAAGACTGAGGTGGTCTTGAAGCATCTGCTGGTGAAAATCAAAGACTGCAGCCTCCGGTATGGATTACAACTCAATGTCGAGAAAACCCACATCCTCCCAACTGGACCCATAGGTCACATCATGGTCAACAGAGACAAGACAGACGCTGGACCCATAACCAATGCCCGTGGCAGCAGCAGGCAGGAGATCAAATGCTCTATTGCCCTGGGCAGACCTGCTGCACAAGACCTCTTTAACGGGTGAAAGAGCAGGAGTGTCATTTTGAAGATTAAGGCGCACATCACCCATCCATGGCATCTCCCGTTGCCTCGTGTGCATGTGAACGTTGGGCACTGAATGAGAAAGGCAGAAGAGTGGACGCATGTAGATGATGATGATGATGATGGGGAAGAATATTGGAACACCATGGACTGCCCAGAGAACAAGCAAATATGCCTTGGAATGTTCCGGAGAAGTGAGGATGGCGGGACTTTGTCTCATGTGTTTCAGGCATGTTGCCCGTGAAATCCAGGTCCTGGAAAAGGGCATCATGATTGATAAAATGGAGAGCCAATGCAAGGAGGAAGACCCAGCTAGGTGGCCCGATGGAGTGGCTACAGCCACGGGCGCACACACGGTACTGTGATGTGCGCACGCAGACTTTCCTCATGTTGGACGTGGGCTGGCTCGGAGGCAGAACCAGCTGGAGGGCACCTAAGAGCACCAGCACCACGTGCTCTGCCTTCTGGGTTTGGGTCCAGCGGTGAGCAGCGACATTTCTATCCCTTTGGCTGTGCCCTGAGGGCTCAGGACTTTGAATGAGTCCCCCCAGCCTTGTCTGACAGGCACATGCAAGCCCTTCCTTCAAGATCAGTGGCCTTTCTCTTGAAACCTTTCCTAGTAGCCCTGCTTCCCTGTCCCACCTCCAGCACACACACACACACACACACACACACACACACACACACACACACACCCATTCACGCACTGCGGGACAGAGCAGATGGTGCAGGGCCTCCCTGTGCCCGACATTCGTCCCTGCCCTGGCGCCCTTTCCCAGGCTGACTAGGCTGTGCTTACCTGCTTGTCTCCCGCCCTGACTGTGAGACCCTTGAGGTCCAGGTCTGTCCTTAAGCTCGGAGCATGGTTTGTGTCACTGGGAAGGGACACAGGCAAGCTTTTTCAAATTCCCTCATTCAATAAATATGGATTGAGCACAAGCAGGGCCACCCCGACGGCAGAGTGGCTGCCTGCCTCCATCTGGCTCAGTGCAGAGCGGACCTGCACCTCCCTCCAGAGCATGGACCCGGGTCTCTGGGCTTGGTTGGGCTTCCTGTAAAGGCTGCGAAACAAATCAGCTTTTTCCACCCAGTTTATTTGTGAATTAAGCAGCATAAATCTCTGCTCTATTTTAAACAGGGAAAGGGAAGTCTAGGGAGGCTAAAATAACTTTCTCAAGGTCCGTGAGTTGAGTGGCCGGTCCCCCGGGGGGGAAGGCCTTGTGCCTTGGGCTCCCAGGGTCAGCTGGGGGGGGGGGGGGCGGAGGGGGCAGCTGTGCACGCAGACTGACCTTGCGAGCCCCATTCCCACTGGCTGCGCCCTCGGCTGTTTACCTGGAGACGAGGGGCTTCTCCCTCAGCAGCCCCGTGTTTGTGAAAGGCAGGGCTGTGTTTGTGCTTGTAGTCAGGCAGGCCTCGTCCAAGGCCACGGAGGCCAGCCGAGGAGGGCTCTGTTCACAGTGATTTATTTGAGAAATTCCTGGCGCGGGGAGGAAGATGGGCACAGCTGGGCTGAAGTAAATACCGGGTCTTGAGCAGCTTGGCAAATGGGTCTGCAAACCCCTGCAGCCAGGCCCAGGGAGAGCGAGAGGGGAGCAGAGAGAGGGCAGGAGAGAAGGGGTATCCTGGGAGTCTGGGCTCACGCTGAGGCCCCAGAGCCTTTGGACAGGCACGAAAGATGCTAGCGCTCTGGGCTGTGTTCAGAAGGAAACAACTCGGCTGCCTTCTGCCTCTTTTGTCTTCTTCACACCCAGTGCTCTCTCCCCAACTCTTTTCGGCCTTTACCCACCCCCCATTCTTCTTTCATTCTGAAGTTACAAACCCTTTGGGGTTGCTCTGGGTTCCAGGCACACTCCCCCTCCCCCGCCTTCACCACCTCCTTAATTACACACCAGACTGAGGGCAAGATGTGACCTCCCAAAGGACAGAGGCCAGCGCGCCCCTCCCGAGGGTGGTGCTGCTCTGTGGTCTGACTGCAGCTTAACCCCAGCAGGAGCCAGGCCGGCCTGTTGGCTCAGCAATCTGGGGAGCTTGCCCTATCTCCCTCCAGGTAGGGCTTCCTCCAGCTCTGAGCATTGATTACATTCCTTGACAGCCCCTCCCAGGCCAAAAGCAAATAAGCAGTCTTTGGGAGGGGGCAGAGGGTGACTTGGAGGTGACAGAGAAACCCATTCTGTCTGGGGCCGGACCCCTCGCTCCCAGCAGCCCCTGCTCCCCACCATCTGCTGTAATTCTCCTGTCCCTCACCCACCCACCGCACACCCTCCAAAGACTCACAGACTAGAGGTGGAGAGGGCACAGACCGAAGGTGGCTTTTTCTTGAGAGGCAGAGAGAGGGCAGGGTATGCCTGTGAATGGAGGAGAAAGGGATGATGGGAAGGGAGGGAATCACTAATTTGGTGTGGAAATAGTGAGTGTGGGTGGGTGAGTAACTCCCTTCACACTCCCGTCCGGGCAATCTGCAGAAAATCCCAAATGGCCGCCATCTCAGGGACCACCCACAGGGGAAAGGCCCCCTCCTTCAACCTGAGACAATCAGGGTCTTGGGACCAGACTGGAAGCAGTCTTTTTCTCTTACCACTTAGAGACCATCCACACCAGAGTGAGGCTTGGGCTAGATTTTGGTGCCCAGCTGTTATGGATTGAATTGGGTTCTCCCCCACCTGCAATGTATCCAATTGGCTGGGCCATGATTCTCCATAGTATGGAGTTGTCATTTTTGTGATCTGATGTCAGTAACCCATATGTTGTCAATCCCAACTGCTGTGATGAGGAGGCGCGGGGTCTACCAGATTCTCATGTATCTTGAATCAACCTCTTTCTAGATAGAAGAGAGATTAAGCATGGGAGCAGAGAGACCTCTTACCATCAAGGAAGTAAAAAGGCTAGCTCAGTTTCTTTCAGACCCAGGTCCCTGTGCAGAGAATCTCCTAAACTCTAGGGAAGATTGATGCCAAGGCCCACGCACCTCTCCTTGGAATGTGGGCCCCCAGATGCCGCGAGGAGACAAGGACCTTCCCCCAGAGGCAAGAAAGAGTAACCCTTCTCCATTTACATGTGGTGTTTCTGTCGTAAGCCACGAAACAAGATTTCAAACCATCCAGCCAATTTCAACCCAGAGTGATCCTATAGGTGGGAGTAGAACAACTGCCCGTGCAGGTTTCTGAGAATGTAACTCTATAGGAGTAGAAAGTCTTCTCTTTCTTCCTCAGAGCAGCTGGTGTATTCAAACTACTGACCTTGTGGTTAGCAGCCCAACATTTAATCCGATTAGGACACCAGGACTCTTGGGAGAAGACTGGAGGGAGAGAAAGAAGTGGCAATGAGGATTGATCAGAGTCGGGAGGAAGGTGGATACAATGTATCTTAAGGCTCTGTGTACTAGGTGTGACTAGCAGCTCATGTAGCTGAACCATCTAACTGTAACCTCCGGCTCCAGCCATTTAAAGGATCCCAGAGGCAGGACTATTGGGGGAGCAGTTCCCAGGATTCCAATCTCAAAGTCGGAGGCCTCCTGGGACCCTCTGATCCAACACCCCCCTTTAACATTGAGAGGAGCTGTATTTAAAGCAGGGCAAGTGACATTGCCACAGCCACCCCACTGCGAGCTGAGCTGCGGCAGGGCTGCACCTCCAGGTCAGGTTTTTCTGGCTGCGCTAGCCGCCCTCCAGCGGGGCTTAGGCTGTGGCTTTTCCGTTTTTCTATTCAAAGATTGATTGATGCCTGTGACTCACCAGCGCACGCAACCAGTCAGACCTGGGTTCGCTCTGCCCTTCCTGTCTACATCACGCCCACCCTGGAGCCTCTTCTCACCGGTGGCCCCTTGCTCTCAAGCTGTCCCAGAGCCCCAGCCTTTGTATAAAGAAGCATTGGACTTGGATCACCTTGGGAGGCCTCTACTGTTTTGATTTCCAACTTGTCAGTCAGTATTTATGCCTGCATTTCCCAGACATGGTCTCACTCTCCTGTCTCCAGGCAGCCACACACATAGTAGGTGCTTACTTGAGAATTGACACAGGGCTGCCATGGTGGTGAGCTGCCAAAGTGGGAGTAGACTCACAAATATATATATATGGGTTTGAAAAAGTATATATACATATGTATGTATATTTTGTGTGGATATATAATATTTATATATATGCATACTTTTTTTTTTGCTACAGATAGAGTTGTAGGTGTGGTGGAGCCGACAGGATGCAAAGCTATGACTACTTTTTAGACATATCCAAACATCTTGAGGCGTGAGCCTGGGAGACCAGGACCATAGTCACAGGGGACACCAAAAAAGAAAGAAAGAAAATAATTTAGTATTGAAAGAACGTGGGAACAGAAGTCTACATTTCCTATAGAACCACAGGTCTTATGAGCTTTATTTGTACCATGCATGCCTGCTAAGGAGCCCTCGTGGTACTGTCTGCTCAGCGTTGGACTGCATACTTGACAATACAACTGCAAGGTAAGCAGTTCAAACCCACCAGCCACTACAAAGGATAATGATATGTTGTCAGGTCTTGTAACAATTGACAGCCTCGGAAACCTTCTATAAGGTGGTCATGAGTTGAAATTGATTCAACAGCAATGAGTTCAGGGCTTATGTGCCTGTTAGCTGAGTAACGTGTGTCATTAAATCTTCATTTAAATTCAAATATATGTGAAGGATTGAAGTAGAGCTTCTAGGCTGAATTAAAACCAAGCCAAATCAAGATGGTAGGGAATGGGGGTTTCAGTTAGAACAAGTTGAGAATCCCTGGCCTTTTAACATCCATTTCTCAAGACACAAATACAAGCTTCCTTAAGTACCAACCTGGGGCCAAATTTGCTCCCTGTCCTATTCTAGAGTTAATGTGTTGGGTTCAAAACCAGTGACATGCACTGGTTGGGGACATCATGCAGGTTTTTTGATAGACGGTGCTTTTGAAGTGGGGTCCACACATATTATGTATTCAGTTCCTTGACTATTTCACCCAAGGGAAGAAAGGGAAACCTACGGCGTGGCCTTCAACCGTACTTCAAAGATGGCTCTAAGGAGCTCTGATAAGGCCATGACTAAAACTGAGGAGGATTTTAAAGATTCCCAATCTGGACTTGTAATGTCCCATAGTGTTTCTGGGAATCCCAAGTGATGTCATAGGTTGCTAACAATACAAGTCTGTAAATTTTGGTTTGTATGTTGATACAGACTCACACACACGGACACCCATGCTGGTGATCTCAGATTGCAGGCATAGCCCCTGCTTGATGTTCACGAGGAATTTGCTTGTGGAAGAGGATTACCAAGAAATCAAGTCACGAGATGGTCTTTCACTTCTAAATGTTCCAAATCATTGGATTGCCTTGAAAAGAAAACTAGTTGGTTACCAATCGAACGGATCACATAAGACACAATAGCAAACACTGTGTACAGAAGCAAAAACCGTGCGAAGGGCAGCAACAAGAAACAGAAAGGAATTCTGAAGGCTTTCAACGCCTGGCTACAACTAGTCCATGGTGCTGAAGGGTAATCGGAAAAAAATGTCACTGTTTTCAGTCCTTCCATAAGTCACCGGGGTGGGGTGATGAGGGGGGCCGGGGTAGGGCAAATGGCTGATAGGCTTGGCTGGTCAGTGACAGGTCAGGGGTTCGAGCCTACCTCGATCGGCTTCCCAAACCGTTGGCCTCTGTCAACCCCGTGGTGTTGACTCTGACACCCAGGGGGTCACCGCGGTGGGGACTGTTAGGAATAATTGGTATGGAAAATGTTACGGAGTCTCATGCTGGAGTCATGAGGTACTTGGATGGCATTGCCCAAGCTCTTGGTGAAAGCATGCTCTTGGCAGCCAGGCATGAGGGGGAGGGAGCGACGAAGGACATCTCTGAGCCGAGCCCTTCAAACCCTGCTGACCTCGGTGGTCAGTTTCGCCGTTCTGCTGGGTGTACAACGAGCCATCTTGGAAGCAGGAACACTCTCACGGCCACCAGGCCAGAAGCGCCGCGAGAAAAGCCTGGCTGAGGTCCCTGCGTGGAGCAGCTGTGGCAGCAGAGGCACCAGAAACTGCCTCGTGGAGACCATGAAACGAAGCGGCAGGATTTGGGGTCCACCGAACGAGTAAAGCTGAGTGTCTTCGGGCAGGAGGCAGGCTTACCGAGTGGGGTGCTCTTTGGACCATTATCAAGGCTAGAGAGTTTTTGATAAACATTGCCCAGGCCGGCCAGAGGTCACAGTTTCCGTCTTCCCTGGCTGGTGGCTCAGAACTCTGTTGAGCTTTTGTTGTACCAGCATCGCTCTCCCGACCACCAAAGCTTCTGAAGCCACCTGCTCACAGAGGTCTTTCCTGACCGTCCACTGGAAGCTAGGAGCCCTCTGCCCCTTCCAGAATCCCTGTGTGGTGGGCACCAATAAGTGCCCCCGACTGCCTGCCAAAGGAACAGTTTGAACCCCTTCGGAAGTACCTGAGAAGAGGGTCTTGGCGATCTACCTCTAACGGGCCAGAGCATCGCAAGCATGTGCCGAGCAGGGCAAAGTCTGCAGGAGTGGTGGCCCCTGCTTCAGGCGGCTTCTGTTACAGCAGCATCCATTTCATTTCTTCCTTGCTTTTATCCTGAGTGGGCACTCTCCCCTGGTCTGTTTTCTCTTTTCTCCGTGCAGGGTGTGGTCCATGAAGGCACCGAGTGACCGATCTTGATCTGGCACAGGGCAGGCGCTGTTCAAGTCCCCGGGAATGAACAGTTAGTCAGCCCCACCTGGGATTCATCTGCAGACCAGTGGCCCCCGTTGGTGGGGGAGGCCTCCCCATCTTGAGCTGCCCTGTGGGCTTTCTTCTAAAGAAACCTTTCACATAATCAATGCTTATTTTTGATCTACCACAAAACAAGTAAGAAAAAGCCCAAACAAATTATATCTGAAAAGTCGGCAACGGCTTTGTGGCTAGGGAATATTTGGCTCACGGAGATGGTATTGATCGAACAGCAAGGGGAACAGAGCAACGAACTCCCCAGGGAGTGTCAAAAATAGACTTTGGGGCCAGGGCTTGGCACCCCATAAGACTTGACCAGAAAACACTCCTAAAGGCCAACAAATAGTCCTTGAACTAACAAACAAACAAAAAAAGAGATGGTATTGATCTTGTCACAAACAGCCTGGTTGTATTTGTGGCTCTTTGGCTGTGGCCTCACCCATAGCTGGTACTTTGGACTCATTTGTCACACCCGTATGTGCTCTACCAGCTGGTTCCTCTGGATCAGTGTGACGGCTTCTTTGTCCAGTAGGAGACGACTCAAATATGAGCGCTCTTTCAAAATCTGGTACTCTTACTTCTTAAACTTTACAATGTGTTTCCCCGCGCTTGCTGATCTAACTTGTGATTCTGGTCATTCCAGTGTTCCAAGGACCATTGATCCCTTTGATTGCATGAGTTCTGATGTCAGTTGGGAGACAGCAGGGTGGCAGCTGCAGTTCCCATCTGTGATGGTTAGGTTTTGTGTCAACCTGGCTGTGCCAGGCTTTTTCAGTACAGTAGTTGAAATCTCCCTCATGAGATGATCTAACACAATGTAGTCAGCTCCACGATGGGATCTGCTTTGATCAGCCAAGTAATTGTGGGAAGATCAGGATAGAGTGCTACTCCTTAATCAGGACATATTCCTGATGCAATTGGAAGGGAGCATATTCAGAGGTGTGGCCTATTCCTATATAAGTTGATTCGGTGGGGAACTTAGCTCACTTTTGCTAGGTTCACCAACCTCCAGTTCTTTGGACTTGAGGCAAGAGCCTGCCATCCTGTCCTGCTGATCCCAAGCCTTCTGACCTTGGTTGGATTCATTCAACTCTGCATCCACCAGCCTGAAGTTTTCCTGCTTCCTGATTCATCAGTTCCTTCAACCACAGGAGTTAAGAGATGCCTCCAGCTTAACATCTGACCCACAGGCTTGAAATGGACTAGATTTACTCACTCTACAACTGTGTGAAGTCATTTCTTGGTATAAATTAAGAAAATGGAAACAAAACCAGTGACATGCACATTTATACATATTATATCACCCTTGAGAGGTTGCCATTTTACATCTAAGATAATACAACAGGGCCAAGAAGACCAGATTTCCAGCTGTTCAAGTTGGTTCTGGTCACATACATTGGAAAAGTACATCGCTACAGATATTGAATCTAGCTTCCTTTGCCTCCAAGCAGTGACCAGAGAAGGATGCCCATGCCTTCCTGGAGGGCCAGTTGTAGAGAATGGAGCTCAGTCTGGTTCACAGGCAGATACGGGGGTCCAGGGACTTGCCTGTGCCAATTTCTAGCTGTCACTTTGGCCAAATCACCTACTTTCTTTGAGTCTAATTTTCCAAAGTTGACATAGGAATCATAGTAATTGTATTCACCCACCTGATTGCTTTCGGATCAAATGAGATGATGTAATAGTGAACACATGGAGAGTCACGAAAGCTGAGCAGGTGTGGGAAGGAAAGAGTGATTAGATCCATGAACATATATTTTGAAGTTTAGCAGAGGATGTTTCTACATATGTATCTACCAATACTGCAACTGTATCCAATGGGTATAGAAGGGCAACTGTATCCATGAGTCTAGAAGAGCATATTATGGGCACATTTATGGAAACATCTTAGATATAAATAAACACCTTGAGGGAGTGAGTTACTAGGCTTGATGGACTCAGGATCATAGTCTTGGATACATCAAGACCCACTGGCACAAAATAGTTCACAAAGATGATTGTTCTATGTCCTACTTTGGTGAGTAATGACTGGCCCTTTAAGGTACAACTATTGGTTTCTCTGTAACTCTTTGGTGAGTAGAACCCTTTGTCTTTCTCCTGCAGAGCTCTTTGGCTGTGGTTTTGAACTGCTGACCTTTGGATTAGCAGCCCACTGGGTAATCGCTGTACTACAAAGGGACTAGATGGAGTGGGAGAAAAATGCAAACTCAAAATCCTTTTAAAAAAAGAATAGGATGGCTGGAGACTGGTGGAACCTTCCTGGGACTTTGTTCCTTAGCTACCCTTTAGGCCTAGAACTGAAGTCACTCTGGTGGTTCGATTTTCAATCAAATAATACACAGGTCTACACAGTGAGCATTAACACTATTGAGGTATCCACGGCTTGGAAAAATCATCCATTTGAGATCAAAAGGGCATTTACCCAAAGATAACATTCAGAAGACAGAAAGGCTCAGGGAAGGAGGAGGAATGGAAACAGAGAACAGGACAGTCAAGAGATCAAAAGATACATTGCACTGGCTAAATCTATTAGTGCACAAAATCTCTACAGGACAGAGAGTTGAAGAGCAAGGATGTTGCTGTGGGGACTAAGGTGCGCCTGACCCGAACTGTGGTGTTTTTCAATTGCTACATGTGCATGTGAAAATTAGACATTGAATAAGGCAGACCAGAGAAGAATGGATGCGTTTGAACTGTGGTGCTGGGGAAGAATATCGAAAATGCAACAGACGGCCAAAAGGACCAACAGATCTGCCTTGGAAGAAGTGCGGCCAGAGGGCTCCTTAGAAGCAAGGGTGGAGAGACTTTGTCTTACATGCTTTGCACACATTGTCAAGATGGACCCATCCCCAAAGGAGGACAGCATGCTTGATAAAGTGGAGGGGCAACAAAAAAGAGGAAGGCCCTCTGGGTGATGGACTGGCACAGTGGTGCCAACCATGCCCCCAAACATAGGAACAACTGTGAAGATGGCGCAGGACTGGGCAGTGTTTCTTTCTATTGTGCATAGGGTTTCCATGAGTCGGAATTGACTCGGTGCCACCTAACAACATGTACGTAGTTCAGAGGAGCCCTAGTGGAGTAATGGTTATGAGTTGGGCTGTTAACTTCAAGGTCACCAGTTCAAAACCACTGGCCGCACTGTAGGAGAAATCAGTGACTTTCTACTTCTGTACATGGTTACATTCTTAGAACCCCACGGGGGCATTTTACTCCATCCTCAGGGCTCCCTCAGAGTCAGAATGGACTGGTGGCAGCCAGGGAGTCTGTAGCTCTGTGACAAGGGCCTTCGGTCTTGGATTCAGACACGGTGTGAAGATTTGAAATTAGAACAGCATTTTAAATCTTTAACTGTTTCTGAGCCCTCTTCTGTGGATGGATAATCCTTGTTGTGAACTGAAAGTGACTCTCAAACAGATCAGCCCAAACCAGTTTCTGTGTTCTGGGCCCAGCCCCTCATCTGGGCTTCTCTCTGGGATGCAGGCTGCCCAGCCTGACCCTTCCCCCAATTCCTACAAGCAAACCCAAAGGAAACACCACAAATGCGTCCTGGGTTTCAAAGTCTGTTGAAAGAGCACTTCTCTCCCCCGACCAAGTATAAACGGTCAGTTACACAATTGCTCTCTAGGCAGAGCTTTAGGGGAAATATGTATTTAATCTGGAAAGATTCTATTTGTATGCGCATAACCCAATGGGTTCATTACGGAATTGGAGACAGGAGAGGAGAAGATTCTGTGCTTAAAGGTTTTTTTTTTTTGAGGCTGCCTTCTAGGATTTTGCCTGTTCTCCCAATCTCTATCGGGCATTCCCTAAAATGAAAACCATGCATTTTATGCCTACCTATGGAGGAGAGGGAAGGATTCAGTGGAAAGCTTATACCAGATGCTTCCTTATCTCATCCTGTGAAAGCATTCTGGTGGCTGCTAATATATCCTAGATGTCACGTGTGACAGCTGCTTCTAAAACGGTTTGACCTACACTGCACTGGCTTTCTCCTGACCCCAGTCAGGAATAATATTCTTAGTTTACAACTTGGTACATTAGAGAGCAGTTGGAGGATAGAGTGGGTATGATTCGGAACCGCCCTGATGGCAGAGTTTTGAGAGTCTGAGCTTGAGGAGAAAGCTAAAGGAAAAGAGCTGGTGCAGCAGACGACGTGGCGTTTGGGGTGGTGATGCCTGTCACTTGCAGTATTTCCCCTGTAGCCCCGTGTTTTTTGAGTGGGATTTATAAATTCCATGCTTCAGGCGGATGGCTACACTAGTGGCATTCCTTTAGAGGGAAGGCTGATCATGAGCCTGAAAAACCAGTAGTCGGTTGCAAGTAAAAGCAGGTTGAGTCCCGGCCACTCTGCATGGTGGAGCAGAGTAGTGCTTCCCGGGCTTTTGGACAACCAGTCTCTGGGTAGTCAGTCATCGGCCCTTCTTGGGAAACACCTCTGGGTTCACGCTAACCTCCAGCCTCTCACTGAGCCAAACATGTCATCCGTTGGCACCACCTAGCATTGGCACCACCTACCAGTCCTCCCAACAAACTCTCTGCCCTCATTATGTCAATCCATAGTGACATAGCAAACAAACCAAAAACCAATGGCTGTCAGTCCATTCTGACTCACAGAGACCCTATGGGGCAAAATAATACAGCATCTCAGAGTTTCTAAAACTGCAAATCTTTACGGGAGGGAGCAGAGAGCCTTGTCTCCCCCCTCAGAATGGCCAGTGGAGTTGAACCATTGATCTTGTGATGAGCAGCTCGATGCTAAGGCTCCCCTAGGATTCTAATGCTTCTAAAAGAACACTGCCATCTTTCTAAGGGAAAAATGCATTGGTTCCTGTTGACTAAAGTCAATTTAAAGCTGGGATCATCCGGGCACAGAAAGAAGGGCTACAGTAAAGCCTTATCATTAATTTAGACTCTAATCATTTTACTGTGTGGGACTGATGAATGACTCCTCTGATTCTTATAATAAAGAAAAATTTGTAATACAAATAGACTATCACAGGAGGCATGGTGACCTTGCTGAAGAGAATGTCCACTCTAAAGGACTCGCTTACTCAGGCATATGCTCTATGAATGCAAGAACTTTGGTAAACTGTGAACTCGGACTCACAATAACAATATTTGCAAATTTTATTGATTTTCTGACCGGGTCTTGAAAATTCAGACTTTTCACTAATTCAGGCAGACAATCATGCTCAGTCAGACGACCGATGCAGTCCCTTTACTTCATTTAGTCAGGGTAGCAGTGGAAAAACTCAAGCCAGCTGGCGAAATAGATTTCTTAAACGGGAAGACCCTGGAAACCAACACTTCAAAGCCGCAAATAACTTCCCGTGGCCCTTCAAATGGTCTTCTCCACAAGGTGGGATGAAGACAAAGAGCACCCATTTGGTAGAAGATGGACATGCAACACGGAAGACCAGCTCCACAGGCTGGTCTGGAAGGCTGGCCAAAGGGGTCCGCCATGATTCTTTCGGTAATCTAGGCAGGAAATAAAACAGTAACTGCTTTCAAATTGAAAAAATAAAAGAAGAAGAAGATTCAGTCTAACGTAAGGAACAAACACGTTGTATGATATTCTCAACTATCCCAGCTTCTCTTCTGTGGCATTTACCACAGTCATTTATTTTTAAGTTGTCTCATCTATTTGATTGTTAAGCTTATGACTACCGCCATAATAGCTGTCTTCTTCTTTTACGCCCATAGTGCCCACTTCCATAATCTTCCAGTGAACACAGGAAAGGCAGAGGTGGCAGGAGTAGCAGTGGCCTTTACACACGGAACCTGCTACCAAGCAAGCAGGCCATGAAACCACGGGGCGAGGGCCAGGCTTTACTTCCTTGATTTGGTAACTTCACTGTAGTTGTTCAGAAATCCTAAGAGCTGACATGCACTGACAGCCTCATCGAAGTGCTGAACACGCACCTGCTCATTGGATTCGCACAGCCCTCTGAAGTAGGAGCCTTTGAAAGCCTCGGATGACGGAGTCCCTCGTACACACAGTTAAGCGCTTGACTGACAGCCAAACAAGCAGCTGTTTGGGCACACCCAGAGGTGCCTGGGAAGACAGCTTTAAAAATCTCTTGGAGCAGTGAGGGTCAACACAGGGTCAACAGGAGTGGAGATGAAGTCCAAGGCAACCAACAATGACAGGTATACCCCAGCTCTGGGATCCCCTGGGCGGGTACAGCAGCTAAGCAAAAGGGTCACCATTCAAAGGAAAGGCCTCTGGGAAGAAAGGTCAGGCAATCTGCTAATGAGC
Organism: Tenrec ecaudatus; assembly: GCF_050624435.1. Lineage (NCBI taxonomy): Eukaryota > Metazoa > Chordata > Mammalia > Afrosoricida > Tenrecidae > Tenrec > Tenrec ecaudatus. The sequence goes on along the minus strand of NC_134537.1, from coordinate 37,135,358 downwards.
ATCAGCCCCTGGGCCCACTGTGGGACACAGCTTTACTCTCATGCTCAGAAGGTCCTCAGGTGTCAGTGGGAGCTCAAGGCAACTGGCTTTTATGAGCAGGAGCCCTGGGGGCATAGTGGTTATGCCTTGGCTGCTAACCACGAGGTCAGCAGCTTGAAACCACCAGCAGCACTGAGGGAGAGTGACAGCCTCAGAAACCCACAGGGTTTCTACTGGGTGGGAATCGACTTGATGGCAATGAGTGATTCCTGTACGGATTTAGTCTCAAAAGCCCACAGGGGCCGTTTTTCACTGTCCTGACAGGGTCAGTGTGTGTGGGACTGGACTCTCTGGCACTGGGTTTGCTTCTTGGTACAAAGATACAAAGCAGAGGCACAGAAAGGTTAAGTAATTTGCTGGTCACATACTTGAGACTATAACAACATTCTGAAGTTGGATCAGGTGCGTTTCAGTGCTAGGCTACATAGTCTGCAGTGAACTGGGCACCGAAGTCAACAAGTTGACCCTCTTTTTTGACCACGAAGCCAAGTTATATACTTGAAAATTCAAATACAAGCAGGGCAGACTTCTTGAAGTTTCTCCCCGCTCTGACCTATCCATTGACCTGTGTCTGCATGTTCACTCGCCCTCCTCTGTGTGTTCAGCGCCTACTTTCCTTTGACCTCTCCGCTTCCAGTGCGAAATCTCCAGGGGTGGGAAATGTCCCTGGTTTCCTGTCAAATCAGAATCCGTCTGTCCCTTCTGGACGCCCTTTGTTTAAACTTCATTTTTGGCAACTAGCCCCCTGTGCCTAGGATGAGTCATTGTCTATCTCCCTGGCCCGATGCAGCCCTCGGTGAGGGCAGGGGCTGTGGGAATCACGGCTGTCTCTCTAGTGCCTGCAGGGGTGCTGGTGGGCACCTCGCGGAGGCTGGGGGTCTGAGCCTGGAGGGGCGTTCGGTAAGGAGCCCAGGGCTGCAGCTTGGCGCCTGCCTTGGCTGGGAAGCCTGGGCCGAGCCGTCCTTGCCCGCCCTCCCCCACCCCTGCCCTGGCCCGAAGCCTGGCCGCGCTCCGGGAGGGCCTCCGATGCCCTGACACTGGCCTCCGCCCAGTTTCCCCGGCTGCTAAATGCGGCCCGGAGCTACCGGGGGAGCTGGAAAAACACTGGCAGGCGGCCCCGCCTCCAGGCCCCGGCGGGGCCGGGCGGCCGCATTGCTGCGGCTTGGGCCTGCTGCTTGGGAGGCGCTGGGCCCGGGGCGGGGGAAGCGGGGGAGGCGGCCCGGCGCGGGCGGCTGCCTGCCTGTCAGCGGGAGCGGGCGCGGGCTCGTGTGTCAGCGGCTCCCTCCGCCCCGCTCCCCCGCCCGCCCGCCCGCCCGCCGGGCCTCCCGGCCTCCCGCCGCCGCCCGCTCCCCCTGCGGCCTGGCAGGCTGCCGGCTGCACAGGCGGGGGTTCGCGCCGTTCTCACGACTTCTCAGGTTGCCTGAGCTCATCTGGGAGCTATTCATTTCCTGCCAGAAAGCAGCCGGGCCTGCTAAGCAAACCACCTTGGCCGCAGGGCCGCCGGGGCCGGCCCGGCGCGGCCTCCCTGCCCCAGTCCCGCCCGGGCCGCGGGTCCCCGGGCCGCGCCGCGGGCCGCGCGCCGCGGGGGCCGGTCGTCTGCCCATCTGGTTGCATTTAGGAGTCGGGAAGGAAGCTCGCAGCGGATTGTTACCGGCCAAGGGGTGTGGGAAAAGCTAATTGACTTTAATGACAGGTTTCCCAGGACGGTGGTGACGATGAGGGGGTCCAATTTAACCCGGGGGGGGGGCCACTCCAGAAACACGTGGGGCCGGGTGGGCAAACCTCTGAGTGGCGCTTACGCACCGCGGAGAAGACTGGCCTTTACCCGGCAGGGTCCCTCTCCCAAGCTGGCGCCTCTCCCCGCCCCCACCTCCCCCCGGATGCTGGGGAGGATGGTGGGAGGATGGAGCCCGGAAGGGTCTCCATTGAGAAGTTAACGCGAGTGGCAGCCGATGCCTGCGGCTCGCGCCTGGAGCGGGATGCTGTGCAGTAGGCAGCCCCCCCCCCCCGCTGGATTGGCACTGCGGGGTGTGCCCCCAGGCTGGGTAATTAGGCCCCTCGGCCGAAAGACCTTTCGGGGGCAGACTGGATTGAAGTGTTTGAAACCATGCCTCCCCTCACCCCCCACCATGCTACAGATTCCAGAAACTGGGCGTGGAGGGTACAGAGCCTTGGAGATAAAGCCATTCATTTCACAAACATCGAATTCGCTCCCAGAGAAGCGAAATGAATGGCCCAAGGTGACAGTTTTGTAGCAAAGCCAAGACAAGAAACGTAAACCCCCCCCCACCTACCCCACCCCCGCCCTTCCCTCTGTGGTATTGTACAGAAACGCACGCCTCACCCACCTAATATTCTCAACCCAAATTAGCGGGGGGGGGGGGGGGGAATTGTCTTTTTAAGCTACCAATTATTTTCAAATAAACCATTGTTTAATCTTTCCATTTCTTTTTCGCTACTTTTGGTGATATTAATGATCTTTTCAGCTGTTCTTTTAGGCACAGGGAGAGGTTTCACATCAGGCTGATGTGGAGATTGCACTGTTTCTCTGTACATTTTTAGCAAACATAAATGTAAGGGAATTACTTGTTAAAATCTGGAACCCTGATATCTCAAATATTTCCCCGCAGGACTGTTAAGGACTTCTAGTGGGGCCAGAGGTGAAGCTTACTGAACTAGCATGCGAACTTAGGCTGAGCGTCTTAATGGAGCAATTGTTAGGATGTTTGTGTTTAAACAATAAAGAAAACGCATATATATATATATATATATATATATATATATATATATATATATATATATATATATATCAGAACAGGCATATTTCTTTCCTTTTTTGGGGTGGTGGAGGGGGTGGTGGATACCTTTCATGCAGATAGAATGAAGCAAGTAGGAGTCAAATTCAAAAAAGCATCTTTTAAACCTCTCCTTCTGCTGTTGAAGCTGGGTTCAGAAAGTATTTGAGTAGAAAATTGACTGCTGTCTGCTAGATCCTTCCTGCGATAGAGCGGCTCCCCACACTGGCCTGTGGGAGAGGCCTGAGCAAGGCGGGGGTGAGGTAAAGCTTTTGAAACAAGACAGAAAATCGTTGGCTTTATCTTTGTTAGGAAGGCTTCAAGATTGATCTCTCCCGCCTCATCCTTCTCCCAGAAGCCATTCTGAGAAGGAAAGTGGGGTAAGGGAGTGGGGGTGGGAGGAGGACGGCGGGAAGGAGGAGGGAGGGGAAAAGGACTGGCCAGCGGTGCGGGAGGAGGGCGCGCCCGCCAGACCCACAGCGCGGCTGATGTGTCTGGTCTCGCAGGGCTCGTGGTTTTCATTTCCCCAACACCTGGATGCAGTCAAACACCTGGCCAAATCTGACAAAATCTGACAAGCCTTTGTGATGGGATTTGGAAGAAATTCCCTGCAGATCCTGGCACAGTTTAAAGCTGTCCGCTTTGAGTTAGGACTTGTTAAGGAGGGTTATGTGAGCTGAAACCCGAGACAACCCTTTTGCTTCTATCTGCAGCCCACATCTTGCCTGGAAATGGGGCATGACCAAGGGAAGGGGTCGCTTGCTGTTTGTATTAAAAGGGGAAGATGGCCTGTGTGCCTGCCAGCCAGGCCCCACATGCTTTCTCTATTAGAGCCAAGCACAGAAAGTTATCAAAAACACATGTCTGGTGTTAATCATCTGGGTTCCGGCTCCACTTGGGAGTCTAACTAGCTGTCCCTTGGCAGAAGGAATCTGTTGACCTTCTCAGCTTGCTTGAAGAGGGTGCAGAGAGGCATTTCAGACTTTTGAACGCTGGTACTGGGATGGGAATGCCTAGCTGCACTTCAAGGGTGAACTAGCTAACGAAGACCACCTCCACCCCCACCCCAGAAGCCACCCCTCAACCACTGGGAGGCAAGAGGGTACTACTACCCCACGGGAACAGGGCTACAGGAGCTGCCCTTAATGTGCAGCGGGTCATCGGTTTGGATCAATTAATTCCATGTACTCGGGCCCATGCAGCCTTCCTCATAAGGAATTGGTAGCAGGACTGTGTGACTTCTCCAACTTCGATTTCGGAAAATGTTTGAAATCACGAAGAGACTGGCGACACCTTGACCAGGAAGGCCATGTCTCTGGAGTTCTTGTAAACTCATTGAGATGGAATCTTTTAGCTCATGAAGGGTAGGGTAATAAGTTTTGTATGATTTTTTAAATATTGCTTTTCTTTTTTCAATAAGTGTCAATACCAAAAAAATATTGAGTGTCAATACCTAGGGGGAGAAGAAAACCTAGGTTAAATGTAATTCAAATCGTGCCAAGAGCCTCCTTACATACTTTGAAATAATCAATTCCCAAGACATGAAAATTCACCAGTCTTTTTTTTTTATTATATTTTCTCAAATTAAGCTTCCCCAAAGGAAGGCATTTAAGAGCATTTCCAAACATCTTTGGCATCACATAAAAAAGAAATCTCGTGTAAAAAACGAAATGTCATCTGAACTTTTATAATACAAAGGCGCAATCCAATATGAACATATAAAATATATACAAATATAGTGCATAGTCAGTCACTTAATACAGCTCTCTACAAAAAAGTAACTTTTTAGAAATTAAAAAAACAGTCAAGGTAACCACTAAATCACAGAAGTCCTCTTCTTTCCCAGTATCCAAGTCCCTGCATAGTGTCCCCAGAAGGAAGCAAGGCGGGATGGGGAGTTTGGGAAGAGCGGTGATGACCTGGGCCCCCTCAGTTTCGCCATGGCCTCCACATGGAGTCGGCTGTGAGCGAGGGGCCGCTGGAAGGCGACACTGCGTTGGGGCCCACGGAGGTCGCGCTGTTGCTGCTGCTGTAGACAGGGATGACTGGGCCGCTGTGGGCAAAGGCCCCGTTGGGGATGAGGAAAGCAAACTGGCCGTCCGGAGCCGGTACCACCTGGAAGCCGCCGAAGACCTTGGCGGCCTCGCCAGCCGGGCTTCCCAGCTTGCAGGGCGCGCTACCGGGAGGGGGCGCCGCACCCCCGGGGATGGGCACCAGCGGCGGCGGCGCGAACGGCGCGTGCTGGGGGCCGCCCGGGCCTGGCGGGGGCGGGGGCGGCGGCGCCTGCAAGGCGGGGTGCGGTTGCCCGGGGTAGGTCATGGCGTTGATCTGGGTCATGCAGTTGGCCAGGTGGCCGAGCAGCCGGGTGCGCACCTCGGTGTTAACGCCCTCGCACGTGGACAGGAAGCGGGTCACCTCGTTCATGCACTCGCTGAAGCCGGCGCGGTACTTCCCCAGGACGCTTGGGTCAGTGGTCAGCGCAGCTGCGGGTCAAGAGAACAGGCGGGTCACGGAACGGCCCTGGCCCCGGGGCCACCTCGCTTCCCGCCCTGGGAGGTCTCCCCCTCCCCGCCGCGCCTCCCTGACCGCGGCCGCAGAACTGCCTCTGGCTGGGGCGGGTTTGGAAAACCCAGCCGCCTAGCCACACGGGCGAGGTAGCGGAAGCCTAGAGGCTCGCTGCCCACTCCCGGTCGCTCCCTTTAAACCGCCGCAGGCCTGCCCCTCCTGCCTCCCGCGGTGCTAGCGTGGAGTGACCTTGGGCAACGCGCCCCTCCACCAACAGTCTCCGGTTCCCTTCGGTACATCGCGGAGGGAGCGCGCCACTGCAGGCGCCTCCCAGACTCCGTGCGGCTCGAAAACCGCCGCGGTCCGGGGGTCCTCCCGCCCCCACCGGCTTCCCCTGCACCCACGCTGCCCGACACCCGCGCGGCTACCACCTCTCCCTCCCTTTCCGGAACAGTAACAACTTGGAGTTGTGGCTATAAATAAGTCCCCGACCGTGGGAACGCAAGCGTGAGCCAAGGCAGTAAAATGTAGCTGAATGCCTCTCCCAACCGCGGGCGGAAGTCTGGAAGAAATCACCGTGGGGCGACAGGGACACCCGCAGAGGGGACGCGGCAAGCTGCCCTCACCCGTCATCTGCGCCCGCTGCAGATTCCGGAGGTGCTTCACTGTCATTTCCAGGATGTCCGCCTTCTCCAGCTTGGAATGCCGCGAACTCTGCACGGAGGGGGAAGCAAGGAAGGACAGTGAGAGCTCTGCGAGCGGCCTTGGAAGGCTGCAGTCCCACCCCGGGCCGCTGCGTCTGCGATCCCCGGCGCTGCTCGCCCGCGTCGGAGAACGCAGCGTTGACAGGGAAGATCCATTCCACGGGCGAGCGGGCCTCATAGTTTGCCTCTGAGAAGGAGTATTTACTTTTTGAAATGACAAAAATAGATAAAAGCACCATTCGCCCACTTACATCTTTTTTAAGGGCATCCAAAATTAGCGTCTTCAGCTGGCTTAGACTTTCATTTATTCTTGCTCTGCGTCTTTTCTCCATGATCGGCTTGGACGACTGCAAAGGAGGAAGAAAGCAAGCTGAGTTCCCAAGGCAACTGCCTTTTCACCCCGGAATTTTCAAGGAGAAAGTCCCCCAGCCCATTTCTCGGGGCTGTAGAGAAACACAGGTAGCGAGCGCCCTTACCTTTCTGTGCTCAGATGCTGTCTTTGGTTTATCCGGTGTTGTGTTGACACTGGCTGGGGTCGCAGCCACAGGGGACGAAGAATTTTTCTCCATTATATCAGCCGGCATTTTCGCTCTTGTTTTTTTTTAATCCCTAGAGAATTAATTATTTATCTTGACTTCTTCACATAAATTTTTCTGTTTATGTCTCTTACTCGAGACTTTCACAAAACTACTGAGCAACTACTGAAGGTTTATTATATAATATTTTTTATGGCTACTCAGTGATCGGTAGAGTTATTCCAGGACCAAGGAGAGAGGTAGAAGGGGGACTCCGCAGTTATCAGCACCAGCTCCGGATCCTGAATGATCTCCCTGGGCCCTGGCGGCCTCTATATATATCTGGGACTGCACGCGAACGGCTCGTGTGAAACTTCCCAAACTTTCTTTCCCACAGTAACTTTCAGCCAATGGGAGGAGGAGACACGCGGCACCGCTCGTGGACCGCGCCCCCCCATTGGCCGCGAGGCGCAAGGCCTGGCGGCCAATGGCGCGCGCCTGAGCCCGGGGCACCAGAGGCTACAACGTCAATCAAAAGGATTTTTAACCCTTTACTATGCGCGCCAAACTTTGCATTAGGCATCCCCCATCCCCCGCCCCCCTTAGTGATTTCTGTCTACTCTAGCATTATTTCTTTTGGTGCTGCTCTTTGCTCTATAGTCTCGTTTCGATGTTGAACAAGGCTTCCTTCCCTGTAATAGGCAGCTCATTTAAAAATATTTTTGAGGAGCAGAGATAAAGTATACCAGCAGAGGTTCAAAGGGGGAACGCGTGCAAGTAAGTGTTACTGAAACATCGAAGGGATTTCCCGCTCAGACTTTTTTATACATTCAAGGGAGTGAAAGCCAATTCAGCGTGTAGCTGGCATTTGCATGCAGGAAAAGAAAAAAAAAAACCTTCCACCCCAGTTTGCAAGCCTGTCAGAACAAGGCGATTCTATAATGCACCCTCCCCACTCCTCCAATTGATCTTGTAGGGCTGGGGCCTCGAATTCCACGTTTCCCTAGGAAATAATTCAGAATATTTCCGAACTGGGCAGAAAGGAAATGGAATTTCAAATTAAAGATGAACAAGAGGGGCTTGATGACAATGCCTGAAGGTCATACGCTCGTCCCCGCCACCCTTTCCCTTCCCGCCCGCAAGCTCCCGGTGACGTGGCTAGCATCCGTAGCCCCAGCGGAGCCTCTCCTCTGCGCCCTAGCCCGCGGGCAGCCCGGGTAGCCTAGGCGCCCTGCGCGCGCGGGCCCTTTAAGAGCTGCACCAGCCGAGCTGCAGTTTGACATCAGCCGGCCGGCGAGGGCGCGCCTGGAGCCGGAGCACGTGCCAGGATGTTTTATTGCCGCCGCGGCTGCGGCCGAGCCGGGAGGATGTGTGTGTGCGTGTGTGTGTGTGTGCGCGTGCGTGTGTGTGTGCGCGCGCGCCCCGGGGGCAGGGAGGTGGGGAGCGGCGGCGGGCGGCGGAGCGCGGGGGCTGGTTCCTGGTCCCCGGGAGAAGCCAAGAAGGTAAATAGCAGCTGCTGTGCTCGAGCCTGGGAAAACCCCGCCCCCTGCGCCTGGCCTGGGCTCATTGGCGCGCGCTGCGTGTGGGGTGTGTGTGTGTGTCCGGGGGGGCGGGGGGAGCCCTCCTTCAGCCCCCGCCGGGCCAGGAATCTGAGGGGGCGGCGGGCTGGGAGCCGAGCCCCAGCACTTATTCCCCACCCCCTCCCCGGCCAAGGTCAGCCCTTCCGGACAGGGAACGTACGCCCAGTCGGAGAGAGGGGGAATTATTCCACCACCCCCCATTTTCAGGCTTGGGGTTTTAACTTGCCCGAAAATCTCCCTTGCAACTGCCCGGGGGAGGGGTGGGGGCCTCCTGTTTTGCTCCTTGCCGGGCCTGCCCCCCCACCCCCCCGTAGGGCCCCCGGCGCCCGCCGCGGTCACGGGATGCCTGACCGCACTTAAGGAAGCGGCCGGGTCAGCCTCTTGCCTCCGCTCCGCGGCTGCGGTTAAAGCGGCTTCGCGCCGTCCGCCCCGTTCCCCGGTCCAGGGCTCTGGGGCGGCGGCTCCCCCTCGCTGCGCCCGGGAGGCCGCCGGCGGGCGGCCGGGAGGAGGCGGGCGGCTGCGTGCTGCCGGCTGGCCGGGCTGCGCGCCGGGAGGAGCCGCCGCCGCCGGGTGCCACGTGGCGGGCGCCGGGCCGGGAGCGCCAGGGCTCTGGCGGCGGCCTCCCTGGGGGATTTGCCGCGCGGGGCGGGCGGCGCGCGCTGTCCTGGCCGGCCAGCCGACTACCTGGCTCTCCCAGCCCCGGGCCCCAAGTCCTCTCCACCCGGGAACTGGGCGGGCTGCAGCCACAGCTGCCTGGGGGATGGGGATGGGAGCCGAGAAACTAGCCCTTCCCCCATTCCGGACGCCTGGCACACATTGTTCAGACACTTCATTCTTTCCTTCCTTCCTCTGAGCGAGCTCCCTACTGAGAAAATGTTGTAAATGATTTCACCAGATCTCTCGGATGAGATCCGGGGGTTCTTGATTTTCGATGACCCTGGCAAGCTCTCTTTCTTTTGATTTTGGAGCTCTCTCCGGGTCCATACACTGCAAAATCCTGGGATTACCATGATCAGGATACAGTGGCAGCCTGCACGGAGTTTACAGTCATCTGCCAGGGGTTGCAGGTGGTGCCTGAGCGTTTTGACTAGTGCCCAGGTGTCCTGAAACACAGAGAATGACGATAGAGACCCAAGCCCCTTGCTGTGGAATCCGTTCCCGCTCATGGCGGCCCGATGTGTTACGGATTACTGGCTTCCAAAGGCTTCTCTTGGCTGAAATCTTTCTGAAGGCAGATTGCCAGTCTATTCCTCAGCGTTCTTAGGTGCATTCAAACCATCAACCTTCAGCTGATTAGCAGAGCGCACAGTGTTTGCGTCACTGAGAGACCCAACCCACTGCCCTTGAATTGCTTTTGACTCATGCACCTTTCTATAGGATAGAGTAGAATTGCTTCTTTGGGTTTCTGAGACAATCTCATTTTTCTCCTTCTGAGCCTCTGTTGGGTTTGAACCTCTGACCTTCCAACCCAACACAACCCTCTGTGCCACCAGGGATCCTTCCTGAGAGACCAGAAGGCGCCAACTCACTACCATTGAGTCAGTTTTGACTCACAGTGACTCTGTAGGGCAGAGTAGATTGTCTCCTTTGAGTTTCCAAGACTAAATGGTGGGAGGAAGAAGCCACATCGTTCTGCTTCAAAGCAGCAGCTGGTGGGGTACAACCTACTGACTTGTGCTTAACAACCCAACACTTAACATGCCACCAGGGCTTCTTGAGAGACCTAAATGGAGCAAACCACACTTCTACAGATAATTGTACCTTTGCTCTAGCCTGGGAGACACAGGCATGGAATTGATAGCTATTGCCTGCAGGAAGCTTACAGTCTAGTGCAGGGATCCTCAAACTATGGCCCGCAGACCACATGCGACCCGCCCAGTGTTTTTGCCCAGTTTTGTTTTGTTCTTTTACTTCAAAATAAGATGTGTGCATAGGAATTTGTTCAAACTATAGTCTGGCCCTCCAACGGGACTGAAGGACAATGAACTGGCCCCCTGTTTTAAAAAGTTTGAGGACCTCTGGTCTAGTGAATATATATATGTATGTGTATATATGTATGTATATGTATGTATATATATATTCAGTGTGTATATATATATATATATATATATATATATATATATATATATATATATATATAAAGAGGGAGAATGCTAAAATGGCACAAATAGGCATTTGGTTAACCAAAATGGTGGTGGTTCTATGGGAGAAAGAGCTGGCAATCTGCTTCCATAAAGATTACAGCCCATACAACCCTACGGGTCAGTTCTACTCTGCCACCTGGGAATACTGAGTTGAGATAGACTTGCAGGCCTTGACAAAAACACGCACACAAAGGGGGTTCCCAAGTTGGCGGAGAAATTCCATTTTCTTTTCATTCCATTTCTCTACAGACTTTTTTGAGCTTCCCCATACATATACTCCTGGGTGCAGCTGATTAGCCACTGGTTTCCAGTCGCTCCTAGGTTCAAGAGCGAACATTATGTGTTGAGATAGATGTAAAAGGCTATGAAAGTGCCAGAGAGTTAAACGGAACTCAGAATTTGGGATTGCTTGGAAAACTGTCCGGAGAAGGCAGTCTTGAAAACCAGGTAGGACTGGGGTGTAGGAAATGTAATAGTGAATCATGGGTATGGGAAGGATGGAAGTTCCAGTGGTATTAAAGGCCCAGACTCTGAATTTGAGGTCCTTACTCAGGAAGCAATCAAGTAGTGCGGTGTTTAAGTTCCTGGCTGCTAACTGAAAGGTCAGCGGCTCAAACCCACCAGCCTGTCTGGGGGAGAAGGCTGTGTCTCTCTGCTTTCATAAAGGCACAGCTCTGGAAACCCTTTGGGGTCATTCTGCTCTGCCCTATAGATTCTATATTAGTCGGAGTCAACGGATCCCGTGTGTGCAGCAGTCTGAAAGGCCCAGAGGAAGGTGACAGGACCCTTACACTTTGCCAACGGACCTTATCTTTAGATGGTGGAGAGCCTTTCTGAAGGAGAATTGAAACAGGGTTCTTGCTCCGAAGGATGGCTTTGGCCGAAGTGTGAAGACGGCGGTGTTTGAAGGCAGGGAAGCCAGTTAGGTGCTTCTAGCCATTCTGAAGCCACAGGGATAGACTGGCACGCACCCTGGAGCACCTGCCTAGAACCAGCTCACCTGGGCGTTGACTAGGCACTGGGCAGTGATCCGAGCTCAGCAGAAATACACCCTTTAACACAATGTTCCCAGTTCTACTCCAAGCCAGAGTCTAAAGAAGGCATTGTTGTGGCTTCCCCTGTTTACCTTCCAAGCCTCATTCCCACCTTCCAGAAGAAGCCAAGGTCTGTAGCCTCGTCTGTAGCGAAGGCTCGACCGCATTGCAGGCTGGCTTTCCTCACTCCTGCCCCTCAGGTCACGCTCCTGGATATACATATACATATATATCCTGGGTATACATATATATTATATATCCTGGAGATGCATATATATTATACATATCCTGGAGATACATATATATTATATATGCTTTGTTTGTTTTTTCTTAACACACTGCAAAGTGGGCCACACCCTATCATGTTTTGAAGAAATGGTGAACAGTGCCTCCTTTGTTGACCTGCAACCTGAGCCAGTGGGGTGGGAATTTTCTTAGTTGAAACAGATGGAAAAGTGGTGATGACCGAAAATTGTCTCTTGCATTTGAGAAGTCCGGGGGGCGGGAGGGGAGGGGGGAGAAGAGAGTGTCCCTGTGTGTGAAATCCTCCTGGTAATTAGCCTGAGAAGCTACCCCCACCCTGCCTCCTCCTGCATGCCCCCAAATAAATTTTGCAAGCTTCTTAAAATGTTCCTACTCAAGGGCTGACTTTAACAAACAGCAACAAAAAACTGCACAAATGCTCTGACCCAGATTCTTCCAAGGAACTAGACCTTTCCCAGGGAAGCATGTTAACCCTTTCCACGCTCCCCCTGATCTAGCAGAGTGGGTAGTCCCTTCCACTGAGCTCTGCTCTGACTTTGACTGCTGTCCGCTTAATTAGCCAGCCCCATGTGGTAGTTTAGGAGCCATGACTGGCTCGGCACCTGGAGGTGCGTGGAGAATGCTTGTTGAATGCATTCCAGTTAGGGGCTCACTAAAGCAGCTTCAGAGATCAAATCGTTAATTAGCAACTTCTTCGTTGCCACCTGAGGCGTACTTAGATGGAAAAAATGAGTACATAACTTTTTTTTAAAGTCAGTTTTGGGTAGAGTGACAGAGAGGTCCTGTAACTAAAAAAGACTCATATTGGTGTCTGGACCAGGGAAAAGGGATGTATGAAACCTCCCCAGAGCACCCTAGAAACAGGTTTCTTGGCAAATGTGTTGACGGCATATTTCTCCAGTGTCCTTCCACCGGGCAGTGCACACAGGCCCAAGCTGACAGTTTCCCCATCCACCCTCAAGTGGAGAGGTAAGCCCAGGGAAAGACTGAGGGATTTGGAACTCTCCTGAAGGCGGTCTGCAGGAGTCGGAAGTGACTCGGTAGCAGTGGGCTTTAACACAGAAGCAGGCTTTCTTTTTCCGTCACCCTTCTACTCCCAAAGCAGAGAGAGAATGGAAGCCTGTCTCCCCTTTGATCCCGCCGTGAGAGCTGCACACACTACAAAGCTGTAGCATGCCCAGTAAACACAGCCAGGGTTCCTGGCCCCCCCCCACCCCCCATCACACACCCCACCAATGAAGGGTGATTTTCCTCATCTTATTGCATCACCTGTTTGCTTTTGAACCATAAAACAAATGGCTGCATTTCTGCTGAGACTCCCCTTTGTCCCCAAGGTATATGAATGATTTGTGGGTTTGATTTAAAGCTACAGCAAGGAGAGGGCAAGAGGAGAGGGGGGTGGAAAGGTATTTTGCCTGAGGACTTAGAAGCACCCCCCTCCCCACCCCCTTTTCCTCCGCTTGACTGACTCTCTCACACTCAGATTCCCTGGGGCCTGCCAGAGCCCGGTAGCTGCCCTGCCAAGAGCAGCCCTGGGAGGGCTATTGAAAGACTTGGAGTGAGCACACACAGGGTGGATTTTCTCCGCCTCCCCTCCGTACCTGCTCTGCACCTGTACAGGGAGCAGTCCCACACATATCACCTGATCGCTGCCCTTTCAGAGACCGTGAGAAAATAAAGTCCAAGGTAGAAGAGACATGTTTGTCAGTCTCTGCAGGGCTGCAGCCAGCTCCCAGTGGGCGGGCCACGGGCCCAGAAAGAGCACATTCCAGGCCGGTGCTTGCGTGTGCCGGGTGGGAAGCCAGGTCTACCTTTCCAGTGACCGCCTCTGCCTCTGGCATCTGCCTACTGATCCTTTCTTGGTTCTTTGCTACAATCATAGCCTTCTGGGCAAGAGTTGGTCCAGCTCATCACAGTGCAACTCCTGGCTGGGGTTTCTTCCCAAACCTGTCGTTCAGTAACTGCCCCACATGGCTTTCTGGACTATAATCTTTACAGAAGCAGATTGACAGGCCTTTCTTCCGCGATGCTGCTAGGAGGGCTTGACCTGTCAGCCTTTTGGTGAATAGTTTAGCACAGTTTGTACCACCTAGGGAGCTGATCAAGCCCCTGAAACTTAATTCAAGATTGTGCGCATGCATGCACGTTCTGCAGGAGCTGAATCAATATTTTTCAAGTGAATGAACAAATGCATTTTTTTTCTTTGTCCCCAGAGGAGAGAGGAGACTCGTAGCTTTTATCGGAATCTCAAAGCCAAAAAAAGATCGAGGAATGCTGGTCAGACCATCTCGTATAAAGTGGGTACTGTAAGCCCCACAGAGGGGATGGGACTTACTCAAAGATCCACAGCAACGTAAGGCTGAGCCAGAACCAGTGGCCACCCCACAGCGCTCGTGGTTCCTGGGTGAATTCAGGGTGAGGGGATGATAAGATTCATCCGTGCCGACAAAACCTGGATTGAAATAGACATATTGATAAGAAAATTAAGGCTTTTATAACTTTAAAAAAATACTCGGAGGCATTTCAGCGACTCTGCACCCAGTTTTCGGCTGGAGAAGGAGCTAGCCAAGAGGAGACAGGAATGCTGGGAACCCGGTTGCCCCCAAAGCCACTAGAGGCAGCTGCAATTCTGCATTCCATATTTGATTTTTTTTAAAGGCGTGGGGGGAGTTGCTACTAATGAACAAAACACCTCGCTAGTCCCTGGCCAAGCTGGGACCTGGAACTGTAAACTGTCAATGTTTTCTGTGAGGACGGAAAGCAAGCTTTCAGCATTGACTTAAACCGCGTCCGCAGCACTTGCTGCCACATGTCCCCACCAGCTCCCCCGCCCGCCCTGTGGAACACTTGACTGGAGCCAGTGACACGGAGGGAATGTGTGCTTTCCTAATGGGCTCTGAGAGAGGACAAGAAAGCCTTTCCTCATGGGGTGGGGGGCAGGGCTCCCTGGAAAGACTTAGCTCACCCACTGGGCCTGGCCAGGGCTGCGGGGAAGGCTCTCCAAGTGTGTTTACCAAGAGAACCTGGGAGCAGGCCCGCAGAGTGGGACACAGTCAGGCCAAGGCTTGCACCCCTGTGCTGCTGCGAAACCTAACCTCACAGTGGCTCCCTGGGGCAGCAAGAAGGCTCAGGAATGTGGGGCAGAGTCTAGCCCTTCACATCCAGGCCATGCATTTATTTGGCTTGCTAATTGCTGCTCAAATTATGACCAGATTAGACCAAATTTCTCCCCCCAAAATTTGGTTTTAAAGGAATAAAAAGAAACCCTTAACTAGTCAGAAACAAACATATATATGAGTAAAACTTAAGACTATGGGATAAAAGCATAAAACTGAGTATATGTGCACACGTGCGTTCACATGCATGTGCACAGGCACACATGTGCTGGAAATGTGCACCCCAAAACGTTTGCCAACGCGATGGCCCCACATTACAGATTCAGTACGTTGATAGCATTTTCCAGGTGCCATCCTTACTGGTGGGGCAGTGGTGAAAAGCCTTTGGTCAGCCATTGGAGCCCACCAGCCACGCCATGGGAGGAAACAGGCCACACAGAACCAATTGCATGCCTCTTGGTCAACCAAATCAAACCAGGTCTCATGCCGGGCCTTATTGAAAGGTTTCCCATATTTCTGCTGTACATGGAAGTTTACAGGAGAAAATGATGCCATTCCTGGAACTGCGCCATTGGTAAGCTTTCATTTTAGGACCAGAGAAAGCTTGACATTTAGGATTCACTGAAGAGATCCAACTGCTCGGCAGCCTCACATTTAAGACACAGAGAAGTGAGAAAAGTTAGGGTTTTCCTTGTGATTCATAGATGGTGGTTGTGTAGGAAGTGCGTCCGTTTCTCTTGATGTCAAAGAACTTCTTATGGGCTCATTCTGGTTTAGTCCTGGTGGATGACACAAACGCAGAATGCACTTGAAGTTCTACGGTGTGGGTGAGCCAGGATGAGGCAGAGGGGACAGGGAGATGATGCTTGCCAATTTGGTCTAGAATACTCATACTCCTTTGGAGGACCAAAGAGGAAGGTCCTTTCTCATTGAGGGGAGCCAGGAGGGAAAGGAGAAGGGAGGGGCAGGAATCCCACTTAGCAAGAAGCCTGAACAGGTTCTGGAAAAGCGCTGGCCAGAGCCTCCCCTGAGCTGGGGGCAGAGCTGCATTGTGGGCATCCAGCCCTGCCAAGAGGGAAGCTCTGGAAAAGGAGGCTGGGTCTGTGAGTGGGGGCCTTGATAGATAGATAGATATCTGGCACCTGGAGCATGTCTCCCATAGACATAACATCCCATACATTGGAAAGGGGTGTGTGTACATGTCTGGCAGGGTGGCGGGAGTGGCCACTGGGGAATAGAGATGGGCGACCACAACCTGCTCTGGACCCAGTCTGAGGGGGTGATGCGAGAGAGGGGTGGGGCACGGACTCAGAATGAGGCTCCCTTGGAGCTCCCAAGGCTCTCACTCCCTCATTCCTGGCCCACTGTGGACAGTCGGGACTTCCACGTGTCCATATTACATTGGGTCGGAAAGGGAATCTTCCCGTTGGCAGGGCCAGGCTTCAGCAAAGCAACCTCAACTGACATCTGAGAGGCACCTGAGAGGGCGGGCTCTGCTGTAACATGCTGGTATATGGCAAACTGATGTGAGGTCACTGAGCAAAGGTACCCTGAGTGTTGCTGGCTCCCGGAGAGACTAAATCATAAACGTGCCCAGGTATGGTCTTTATCCTTACAGACTCCTTCCGTCACGTAGGGACCCAATACTCAAGTCAAGTATTTGATTTCCTTGTCCTAGGTGGCTATTCAACCCTCTACACACCCCTCACCTGGCAGTTGGGACAGACCCAGACTTGGTATCTAGACCTTCCTGTTGTCGAGTGGAAAGGTGGAGTTTCAGCTCGTTTTTGGGGTCCTGAGTGAACCGGTATGGATGGCAGTGAGTCAGACAAGGCAGTAATACAGCCAGGGGTGTAAACCTTCCAGCTTCCAATCGCTTGTTTAACTTAATCCAATTCAACGAGTATTCCTGAACACCTACTAAGTGCAAAGCAGAATCACACCCCTTCTGGGACCTTCATCCCTGCTTGTATTCAGCTGCTACTATGTGGTGTGCAGGAGTGACATCCCAGCCTCCTATGAAAGAGTGTCTCCTTTCCCTCCTATATCTCCCACGTCTTTTCTGATAAGGATGGCACCCAATTCCTCAGGGTTCAGAGCAGTACCTCCCCAGAGTGGCAGTTTTAGGTGCTGCCAGGTTGGTTCTGACTCGGGCACCTCATGTACAATTGCTCCTGACAAGGCGTCCAAAATACATGAGACCAAGTCTCACCACCCTTGCCTTTAAGGGACATTCTGGCTGCGCTTCTTCCCACACAGGTTTGTTCTGGCAGCCCATGATATACTCAATATTTCCCTCCAACACTGTAATGTGAAGACATCAATCATTCTGTCTTCCTGATTCAGTGTCCAGCTCTCACAGGCCTAGGAGGCGGTTGAAAAACCCTGCTTGGCCCAGGTGCACCTTAGTCCTCAGTGTGACTTTGCTCTTTAATCCTTTAAGGGAGCCTCCTGCAGCAGATGGGCCCAATGCTGCATGCCATTTGATTTCTCAACTGCTGCTTCCAGGGGTCTTGATGGCATTTAGACAGAGTTGCCCCATGGGCTCCGGCTGATAGTGTCCCACATACAGCAGCAGGACACACCACCTGCTCCTGCACTGTCCTGTGGGAGTTCCTTGTTACTGCCGCCATGTCAGGACATCTCATTAAGGGCCTTCCTCTTTGGCACCACTCTGCTACCTTACTGAGCGTGGCATCCTTCTCCAGGAACTGGTCTCTCTTGAGAATATGTCCAAAGCTACACGAGATGAAGTCTCCCCATCTTTGGCACCCCCAAATATTTGGAGAATGACTGCCTGCCTATGTGCGATATATTCCATATTCCTCCCGAAGTTGCAGACGTATGACTTTGGACTTGGAGAAATAGAATTTTATGACAATGCATCGGAAACCTCCGAGGGCCATTGGATTCTTTCAGATAATCCCAAGACGCAAAGGGGAGGCCTCCTGCAGGTCACTCCCAGCAGCCCCTTCCAGGAAGCCAGGACGCCCATTCTGTTGCAATCCGGCGAATTTAGAGGAGTCTGTGGCTCGCCATGTTTTCACAGGCCTATCTTTATTGATGGTTATTAAAGACAAACCACCACTTGGCAATGTGCAAGTACAAAGCCATTCCCAGGGTAAGGTGCGTGGGAAGAAGGGAGATACTGAGCTCCCAAACAATTCTACTGTAATCACGTTCTGCCCTATCTATGTATAGTTAATAAGTAAGATTTAAGCAGGCAGGTCCCACCACAGGGAAGCAGACAGGAAAGGGGTAAAAAGAAGCCCAGTGGGAAGATTACTGGTCTTCCTGGACAACTGGAAAATGAGGAGGTCACCTCAGACAGGTAATCAGCTCCGGGCGGGGGCGGGTGCACAAAGCTAGCAAACCACCCTGAGGTAGACCTGCTTACTGTACTCCTTCTCCACCCCGTCCCGCCCGCCTCTCTTCGTGCTGGACTCTGTGACCAAGAGGTAAACAGTAATCACGGCCAGACACACCAGGGTTAAGTAAGTGTAAATACAGCACACAGACAGAGCAGCCTGACACACCTGTTGTTTTATGATGCCGAGTGAAATTGATAAAGAGGATGAGAAAGCGGCACTGAAGTGCTGGCTCCTTGTGTTTAAATAGCACCTTCCCCTGTGAAGTTCAAGTGTTTTACAGCTGAGATGCCATCGGCCAGGTGATGATTTCTGTTAGGAATGCTGAGCATACATCTCCATTCGCTCTCAGGAAGTGCCAGGTAGCTGGGTGGCCAGAGGCCAAGCTTGGAAAGCCCACCCCTGCAGTGCTTTCTGCAGCTTGTTCACTTTGCAGCCCTGGGGTATGGCCATGCCCTGCCTCAGTTTACTCACCATAGTGCCAATCTTCCAGGATCATTAAGGATTAATACATGGCCTGTGCTTAAAACAGTGCCTATACAATAGAAACCTTTAGTCCTTTCTATTATTACCGTCGATACGCCTCTACCACGTTAAGCGAGGCACCCCTCAGTCATCTGAGAAATCCATATGACTCCCCGGTCTCAAAGAAATGGATAGCCAGCCGCTGTGGTGTACTGTTGTCTGTGGCTGTGGAGGTCGCTACTCACTCTCACTACACATCACAGCGGCACACAGGCTTCCACTGACAGACAAGCTTGACGGGCGTTGGCTGGGAATTGAACCTGGGTCTCTCCACAAAGCAAGAATTCTACTGCGGATCTAATACTGTCTCACACCCAAGTCAGCCACCACTGAGTTGGCGTGTAGAGCAGAGGCAAAATGTGCTCCTTAGGTGTTTCAGGGACTGATTTCACAACTAGATGGCCAGATCTTTCTTTTGAGGCACCTCAGGGTGGACTGCAATGCCCAGCCTTTCACTTAGCAGCCAAGAGCTGTTTATGCCACCCAGGGACTTGTAGTAAGTTGGACCCCCTCCCCCCCTCGGCATATTATGAACCCCAGGCTCTGCGACCAGGAGGGTCCTTTTTCAGGAAGGACAGGTCTCTGCCCCAAGAGCAATGGCTGCTGTTTTGTTTTGGGGGGCTCAACAGGACCTTGCTTGAATGAGACCCTGACCCTCAGGAAGGAGAGTTTGAGGTGGAGGAGAGGGCACACAGGGAGCCCTGAAAGCAGGGGAACAGGCTGCAGAGGGACCCGTAACTCATAAGAGTAAATATGAGCAGCCTCCCTCCAGAGCTCGGGCGGGGCTCGGTGTTCTTCACGGGAGATGAGACTTCTGGGAAAGATGCGCATGGCCAGGACCCTTTCTGTCCCAGCACCTGCTAGGTGTGACCACATCATTGATGGTCCACACTGCAGTGTTTTTGAGAGTGAAAAGGCGGCTATGAACACTTAGCTCTAGACACCTGGGCTGACCTGGGAAGCACGCTGTCCTAGTTGTACAAGCCTTTCACTGCTTGCCCTCAATGTTCATCTGCCCCTTGCCCTGCTGTCTTTTCACCAGAGCTGCTTCCAGAGGGAAAGTGGGAAGAGGTGCTACTTTAAAACCACCAAGACTTAGCACTTCGCTGTGGAGGGTGAGGCTACTGTACCATCCAGAGGAGGGAACTGTGTTAGAGCCAAGAGGACCCGCTTCCTTCGCTCCACACCACAAGAGAGAAGAGGGCTACCTCCAGTGGCTCTGCTCAAGGTGTCGTTGATGTGACCTGGTTTCTTCTCCAAGCTCCACTCTTCCCCACCTGCCCAGCCATGCGCAGGTGGTAGCCCCAGCATATCAGGTCCACCACTGGTACGTGTATCTGCTCATCACGGGGAGAGTGCCCGTGTTTGCTGGGCATGTGCCTGTGGGAAAGGTGGGGGCTACAATTTGAAACACAGGGCTTTATTGAGTGCCAGAAAGATTCACACACACACACACACACACCCGCCTGAAACACAGGGCTTTATTGAGTACCAGAAAGATTCACACACACACACACACACACACACTGCCAGGAAGGAGCATGTCCCCACCTTAAATATTTGCCCCTTTAGCCTTAAATTTGGCCAAATCTTTAGTGGTTAAAAACAAAACAGAGCAAAGAAAATGTTTTCTAGACAGATCAAAGTCAAGGTTCACTCTTTGTTAATTTCCTTGAAAAACACAGACAAAGAGAGGAAAATGGCCCCCTGGCCGGAGAGCTCCTCCACACTCCTATTTAATGATTAATAATACCTTGTGGGCTATTGTTTGATGTGGCCCCCACTGGTTTGAACAGGGGAATACTGATTCACTCCTAAGGCATTTATGAATCACAAGTGTTTACCCTGAGACAGTAAATGAAAGGGGAGATAAAAATAGCACCCAAATATGCCGAGTTCTTTGAATCAAAACCAGAGATAACGCCGGGCTCTCAGGCTTTCATGCCCCCAGGTTGGCCCACCCGCTCGCTTGCTCTCACAGACGAAAGATTGTGTAGAATGACCAAAATCATGGGTTTCCGAGGTGTGTAGCTTGTTCCTTTCACTTGCTGATCAAGTCGAGGCAGTGAGGCATGCCGTGTTCTTTCCTCTCCCACCTGCCAGGCTTCTCCGTGCCAGGCCTCTGCGAGGGGGTCTTATCACCTGTCCCACAAAACACTTCTTCCCTAGAGGGGCCTCCTCTGCCCTGCCCGCTGTGCGGGGCTCTGGCAGCCATGGAGGTGGAGAGGTGGCCCCACCTGCCCCCGCGTGGCTGGCCAGCCTGGAAAGAAGACCAGATTCAAGAGACTAACAGACGGGACAGGCCTTGGAGCCTGGGTTGAACCCTGATGGAGGTAAAGTCACGATATAACACCTATGTCTGTAGCCTGAGCATCTAACTGGGTAGACATTTCATCCACAATTCCAGCCTTTACTTAAAAAAAAAAATTCATTGTGGTGAAGTATAAGTAACAAAGCATTTCCCATTTCAGCCATGCCTACACGTAGAATTCCACTTTAAAAAAAAAGAGTAACTCCTAGACTAATTTTTTCTTTGTTTGTCTGAAAGGAGTCCTGGTGGTGTAGTGGTTACACACCAGGCTGCTAACTGCAAGGTCAGCAGTTCTAGACCACCAGGCTGCTCCTGGGGAGAAAGATGACACTTTTAATACTTCTGTAAAGAGTTAGGGTTTTGAAAGCCCACCAGGCCTGTTTTACCCTGTCCTATAAGGTTGCTGTGAGTCAGAATTGATTCGATAGCAGTGAGTTTGTTTTTATTATTATGCCCCAAAGTCTAGAATTCAGTGAAATAAGAATGATATGTTTGTAGTTGCCCCAGAGGGTCCTTTTTAAAAAGTTTTATCTTGAGATAAATTTAGACTTAGAGAAAAGTTGCAAAAATCGTTCTGACAGTTCTCATAAGCAGCTTTCCCTGTTACCATCTTCATTCACCCCAGAAGCATCCTCAAAACTAAGAAAATAACCTTGCTTTGCCACTGCAAACTAAACTACAGACTTCAGTGGGATCTCCTCGCCTTTCCCACTTGTGCAATGACTCCCTTTTGCCTGGCCTTCCTGTCCCTGGTTTTGTAATCCATACAAAATGATTGGCTGGGAGCGTCTCAGTTGAGTGACTTATGGTCTTCCACGGGGATTGGTCGGTGCATGGTCCTGCTGGGAGATCCATGATCTGAAGTTGCCAGGGAGTGGGCTATGGAATAGTTCTACTTTGCCTATAAAGATACTAAGAGTCAGAACCAACTGGACAGCAGTGGGTGGAGGTCCCGACAAAGGGCAATCTCACAGAGGTTTCTTTCTCTATTTTGTTTTAGCTTTTAAACTTTTGATCATGAATTGGGTAAATGTTTTCAGAGCAGACCATCAGTTTTATATTCAACAAGTCATAGATCTCCCCCCACCCCCAACCATCTGCTGCATTCCCCTCAGTGTGCCATCCTGTATCCCACTTCTCTGTGTTAAATCCTGCCCCTTGGAGCGTAGGGGCTTGCTCAGTCTAACGTGGAAGTATGTTCAGTGCCGGACCTAAAGGGCAATTAAGGGCTGTAGATTTGGGGGCTCCACCAGTCTCTGTCTGACCAATAAGCCTGGCCTTTTTATGATTTTTTAAGTTTAATGTTTTCTCTCCCACTCAATCCGGGGCTTTCTATTGCAATCTTTTCCAGAGCAGTTGGCAAAGGTGGCTGGGCACCATCTAGCTCTTCTGGACTCAGGGTTGTGGAGACTGATGATGGCCTAGCCCATTAACCCCCTGGACAAACTGTTTGTATATGTGCTTTCATTTTCAGAACTCTTTCTTCAGCATGGGGAGACACCTTAGATGGCTGCTCATGCGTTGATCACACCCCAGTTGATTCGCAACTGGGTAGGATGTAGAACATTAGCTCTGGGAACTACCTTATGCTCGGTGTTCCCTGTTCCACAGAGGGTTGGGGAGACCTCACCACCATCAGCAACTGTCTTGAGCAGAACACATCATTTGAACCTGGGACCCCTGTATTGAGTACCTTCTAGACCCAGAAGTGAGAACTGTAACACTGAAGACAGTCAGATGGCAAGAAATAGCGCCAGTGGGCTTCCCAGCCCATGGGCAACAAGCTTGCTGGTGAGCCTACCAGAGCTGTAGCACTTGCCAATGCTGGGCAAAGGCCTGAGTGTGCCTGTGCAGGGTTGACTCAGAGAATCCTGTGCAGAGCGCTTCCTCCAACAGGCAGGAGGCTTGGTAGCAGAGCAAAAAGGGCCGTAGCACTTGTGCAGAGCAAGGAAGGCCTGAGTGTGCCCCATGTGGGAGTTGCATGCCCCCACACTTTCACTGATCATGTGGGCCCAGGTAACATGTGGCATGGCAGGAGCTGGCAGCAGAGTTCAGAGCAGAAGCTTCAGGAGCCCCATGCAGTTCCCCAAGGAGCGTGGTGGTAATGGGAGGCAGCAGTGACATGTAAATAATGTCCGTCCTGAGCCATTGGTTCTTGCCCCCTTCCAGCTACATAAGCAACTCCCCCTTGAGAACCTCTTGTTATTGTTTGCTATTTGAGTTCCATAAATCATAACAATGACTTTCACTTTGCCCTTTGTCTCAAGTGTCCGGGTAATGTAACAGAGAATGATTGAGGTCAGTGGGCACACATGTCTGGTTCCTAGCAGAGCATCATTATGCCCTTTTCCTGTTGCAGGACCCCATTTAGGATTCCATATTGCCCATGGTTGTCCTGTCTCCTCTGTCTCTTTTCCTCTGTGATAGTGCCTTTGGTCTCTTTGTCTTTTGTAACCTTGACACTTTTAGCAAATGTCTCTCTCTCTCTTTTTTTTAATTAATCATTTTATTGGGGGGGCTCTTACAAATCTAATACTAATCCATTGTTAAACTGTATTAAGCACACTTGTATATATGTTGCTTTCAACGTTTCCAAAACATTTTCTTTCTTCTTGAGCCCTTGGTATTAGCTCCTCTTTTCCCCCCTCCCTCCCCCACCCTCCCTCCCTTGATCAATGATATATTATTATTGTTATTTCATGTCTTACACTGTCCATTGTCTCCCTTCACCCACATTTCTGTTATTCATCCCCCCTGCAGGGTAGGCTATATATCCAACCTTATCATGGTTCCCCCTTTCTCTCCCTATTCTTCCCTACCCCTCCTCCCACTTGCCTCTGCCCCTACCCTCCTCCTCCATCTGTACCAGTGTGCGTACGTCTGTCTAGCTGGATTCGTAGAACTGGGTCATGGTGATCGGGGTTGGGGGGCGTGGTGGATAGGAAGCATTCAGGAACTAGAGGAATGTTGTATGTTTTGTCAGTACTATATTACACCCTGGTTGAATTGTTTCTTCCTTGTGACCCTATTGTGAGGGGATATCCAATTGTCCACAGATGGGCTTTAGGTCTCTACTCTAACCTCCCTTGTTTGCATTGATATAATTGTTTGTTTTGCATCTTTTAATATCTGATCCTGTTGGGACCTCATGATCGCACAGGCTGGTGTACTTCTTCCACGTAAGCTTAGTTGCTTCCCTGCTAGATGGCCACTTGTTTAGCTTCAAGCCTTTCAGACCCCATAGGCTATATCTTTTGACAGCCAGGCACCATCAGCTTTCTTCACCACATTTGCTTATGCACCCACTTTGTCTTCAGCGATCGTGTCGGGAAGGTTAGTATTACAGAATGCTGGTTTATTAGAACAATGTGTTCTTGTGCTGAGAGAGGGCTTGAGTAAGAACTAGCAGATCTCTTAATTCTCTTCAGCTGCTATAACAGAAATACCATACCTGGGTAGTTTTTAAAGAATAGAGATTTATTTTCTCAAGAGTTTAGGAGACTAGACATCTGGATCCAGATGTCTCGGGAAGGCTCTGCCTCTGTTATCTCTGGAGAAGAGCTCTTTCTGTTTCTGTCCTTTGATTCCTTGGCGATGTCCACACAGCATGAAGCCTTTCTTCCATGTGCACTTACTTCTCTGTGCCTGGTTTGCTCTGTTTGTATTTCAAAAGCAAGTGGGTCTGAGATGCCGTCTACACTGATAACAGCCTCCTGAATGTACCAAAGAAAACCCATTCCCAAATGGGATTGCCTCCAAAGGCCCAGGGGTAAGGTTCCAACACATTTGGGGGTAGGTTGATATATAGTTCAGTCTACAACAGAGTTATATTAGTTACTGGTTGAATGCACTCCAGTTTGGGTATGTGAAGTGATGTGGCCTTCTCAGAATATCCTAACAGAAACACTACACACATACACGTGCGCGCGCACGCGCACACACACACACACACACACACCAATGATGTTAGCCTTGATCGCTTTATTGAGGTACTGCTATGAATTGAGTGTTCCAATTGGAATAAACAGTTTGTGTTTGATTACTAACCTAAACGTTGGTAGTTCAAATCCACCCAGTGGCACCACCAGAGAAAGGCTTCCATAACAATCAGAGTCAAGAAAACCCCATGGCACATCATTCTACTCTGTAACACATGGGTTGGCCGTGAGTCTAATCAACACAATGGCATTGGGTTTGGGGGTTTGGTTATGAATAAAATTGTATCTACCAAAAAACATTGGGTTGGGGGAGTCTCCTGGTGGTACAGTGGGGTGTGCATAGTCAGTTTGGACGTACTCGCTGCTCCTAGGGAGAAAGAGGAGGCTTTCTGCTCCCACATAAATTTATAGCCAGGGGCTGCCCTATTCTGACTTTTAGGGTTGCTATGAGTTTGAATTGACTCCAGAGTCATGAGTTGCATTGTAGAGGATGTGCTCAAGTCCTAAGCACCAGTATCAGCAAATGAGACCTTGTTTGGAAAGGGGATCTTTGAAGATGTCATCCGTTAACATGAGTTCATACTAGAGTCAGGTGTGTCCATATAAAAGAGGAGAGAGAGCACAGGGACGGGGAAGATTGCCCAGTGAAGACACAGCAGAGTTGGAGTGATGCTGCAGGTGCAAGCCAAGGGCTGCTTGGGGTTCCTGGAGGTGGGAGGGACAAGCCTCCCCTAAAGCCTTGGGAGAGAACTTGGCCTCGCTGACAACCTGGATCCAGCTTCTGACGTTCAGAACTGAAAGAATCCATTTCTGTGTTTTCAGTCACTCACTGTGTGGTCTTTAGTTACAGTGGCCCTTGAAAATGAATGCAACTGTAACTTATCCAGGATTTGTGAGGGAGGGTGGGCGGGAATGGAGGGGGAAAAAACGGGGAGCTGATATCCGGGGCTCAAGTGGGAAGAGTGCTTTGAAAATGATGATGGCGGTGCTGGATGAGTGTATGGATTGTGATAAGAGATGTAAGAGCTCCCAATAAATTTAATTTAAAATATTTAGTGTTATTGACATATACTTCATCGATCATACAATTCAATGGTTTAAACACATTAAAAATGAAATTATTGCCCAGAAAAAGAAAATGAATGTGAGTAGTTTGCTCTAGGGCCATCCCTTGCCCCCACGGTTTGGGGGCACACGTTGAGGCCGAGCCCTCCCTCTGTTTCTGCTCACTTGCTCGTCAGAGTCAGAATCTGTTCAAGGATCTTGACCACCGACCACTGTGCTTGCCTAATCGGCAGTTTCTATTTCTTTCTATTGACTCTCCTTAAGTAGGAATTGCTTGGTTTCTTTGGGGTGTGGCAGGAGAGGTTGGAGAGGAAAGGGGAGCTAATAACAATGAGTACAAGAAAGAAGAAAATGTTCTAAGATTGATCGTGGGGATAATTAATAATTATGTGTTTGTCTGGGATGAGTAGAGAAACACATTCATAGACGCTCGTGTGTACACAAAAGAGCTTTATATACAAGAGCAATCGAATATTAAGAAAACATCCTAGCCCAGTCCAGCTCAAGTTCTTAAGTCTGATATTAGCCCATATGCCCAATACCTGTAAATTCTCTTCAGATTCATGCAACACCTGCAATGATGCCAAGAACAGGAAGATCACAGCCAGTGGGTGGAAAGTCTTGTGGATCCAGTGGCATCTCAGCACTGGCAGGGGTCTCCACATGGCTCCTCCAGCTCCAGGCCTCTGGCTACATTAGCGTAGTCACAGGAAGACAAGCAGAAAGAGAGAGTGTGTGTCCCACCTCCAGGAAAGAAAACAGGAGTTGCCAGGACCCTCAGGAAAAGGACATACTCACCCAGATGCCTCATTGGCTATGATCTGATTGACAGACTAGGCACCATCCCTTCGCAAGTTGACAGGAGATTATGTAAGTGCCACAAGATTGTATGACTCTTTATAATCAATCTGAGCTATTAAATTGTATGGGAGGTGAATTATATATCAATAAAACTGCCAAAAATAGTGAGTTATACTTCATTTAAACAAAACAAAGATCTTGCCGTGTAGAGGATGAATTGATATTAAACTTAATGGAAATGTTCTAAAATTGATTGTGGTAAAGATTGTACAACTCTTCTTGATTTGGTTGAACTAGTAAATTGTATGATATGTGGATGAAGTGACAATAAAACTGTTAAAAACCAAAACAAAAAAACTACTAAAAAATAAAATTAGTATAATGCTACCCATAAAAAGTTAGAATCTCTTGATGTCATATTGTAATAAAACAGCAATATAAAACCTATGTTCTTTAGCGCCTACATGTCAGAGGAAGAGCTGGACAATGAATTAAATAAATAAAGGACTTAGATAGTCCATTAAAAGGTAACATTGTACACACAAATATTTCATATATCTTTATATTTCATTAAGTCTAAAAATGTTTCTCCCACTCTCTCTGCCTGCCCCTTCAAGTGAAATGAAAACCCCAGCTTTCTTCTTGAGGTGCCATCTATACTCCCACGAGGTCAGCACGCCCCAGTGTGAGACGTCAGATAAGGGGTCGGGAGAGGCAGGATCACAGACTGTGAAGGAGTTTCCGTATCGATTGACTGATTTAACTTTTTTTAAAAAATCATCAACTACAAGAGGTACAGGCTCTGAAAAGCGGCCCTTACATCTGTGACCCATTTCCTAAATTCTCCTCAGAGTGGTCACTCGTCCTTCTGAGATGCCAACCGGTTGGTTCCAACTCAGAGACCCTGTATGACAGAATAAGACCCTGCCTGGTCCTGTGTCGCCCTCACAATTGCCATTATGTTTGAGCCCATTGTTGCAGCCACTGTGTCCATCCATATCCTGCCCCGACCTCTACGTCCCAAGCATGAAGGTGATCTCTAGGGACTGGTTTCTCCTGATCATATGTCTGAAGTATGTGAGGTGAAGTCTTACCATCCTCGCTTCTAAGGAACAAGCCCACCGTCCTTTTCCCGGCTGTGCTAGGCACGTGTGTGTCGCACGTTTGTGCGACAGCTGGGTCGCTACCTGACCCTTGCCATCCGGATGCCCGAGGACCTTCTCCCGAGACAGATTGGTTTGTTCTTCTAACGCATCGGCTCTTCTTCCGCCTTCCTTACGCACTGCCTAGAGTCTGCACTCACAGGAGGGGATTGAAAATACATGCTTTGTGTCGGGTGCATCTTCGGCCCCGAGGTGTTAACTTTGCTTGTTCACTCTTAGCCCCCAACAAAACCCACTGCCACCGAGTCCAGCCTGATGCACAGCGACCCTATAGAACAGTGTAGACCTGCCTCACAGGACGTCCAAGGCTGTAAAGCTTCTCAGAGCAGACTGCCCAATTGAGTTGCTGGCGGGTTTGAACCACTGACCAGTGGGTTCATAGGTGAGCGCTAACCAGGCGTGTGTACTCATTCAGGGATTGCTAATGAACCCATCTAAAGTCAGCAGGTGCTGTGCCAACCAGCCACCAGCACGGCCCTGCCAGGGTCACACGCGCAGAACATCTGGCCGCAGTGCACCCAGACCCCCGTGTCTGCTGGTGTCTGGCTTGCAGAGACCCCGCACTTGAGTGGATTTGGGGGACATTGCCTCTAAGTCTGTGCCCTCACCGGGAAATTCATTGTCATCGAGATTTCCCCCGTTGGCTGTAATCTGGTCTCTCCCCAAACAGAGGCGTAGCTACGGAAAACAGCGCTTATGCCAATTACTTTTAAATTGCTGACTGATCTCTTGCAGCTGGTGGGGAAACTGCCACTGCAAATAGAAACGGCTTATTGGCGTCCCCGCACCCAACCCCACTCCTTCAAGGGGTGCCCAGAGCCCTTGTCATACCTGCTGTACCCTGGACACGCCCCTACCCTCAAAGCCAGGCGGGAGGTGCCCACAGCTATGCCAGGAAGAAGTGCAGAGAGGAGAGGCGGGGCCGAGGACACAGCCCCTGGGCTGATAGCTCAGCGGTGCCTGAGAACACACAGAGATTTCGGGGGTGGGAGGATGGGGGCCCTTATCTTCTTCCCCACTTCTCCTCCTCGTACCTGCCAGACCTCAGAGGCTCACCTGAAAGGCGGCACTTTCTGTCTACCTTTCCCGTGGGAATTCAGCTCAGCCAACATAACCCCTGAACTCTGCTGGGCTACTGCCAGCAACTTTCATGCCTTTCCCCCTGCAGATTACAGTGACAGGATGGCGTTTTTATTGAGGCAAGATTAGATTTTTTTCTCCCCCCCAGATTTAAAAAGTGTGGTTCACATGATCTCTAGTACTTTCCCTCTTGCTTGAAGACCGCAGAGCTGCCAATTTCAATTTGCTTCAGCTTTTATCACCGGGGCGGGGGTGGGAGTGGGGGTGGTGAGTATTTCTCCTGGCCCTGGCACTTCGCATGAGGGTGGCGAGGACACACACATTGCCCAATCCCTTTTGTGTAGCTGGTGAGCTGGGAAGACGTCAGGAGACCCATTGCCTCAGTCTGGCCTGCTGCCGGACACCGGGACACGGTGCAAGCACGTCCACGGAAGCGCTCCTGTGGCACCTCCAGACGGGGAAGTGAGCTTGGTCAGACACAATTGTCAGGAGAGGGGAGAGAGACATGCTCAATCAGCCAAGAAAAGGTCTCCCTTCCTTTTGATTCTAATTCTACTCATGCTCTGGGGGACTTTTCCTGACTCCTTCCTGCAGTCACTGTATGTGCTGAGCACCCACCTCCTCTGTGCTGGCACTGCCAGGGAAGAAGGTAAAGGAATATTTAGTCCCTCTCTTTCCTTGTTCTTATTTTTTAAAGGATGTTTTATTGTTGTTGATTTGTTTTTTTTGGGGGGGGGTGATTTGCCTTTTTTTTGGATGGAAGTTGACACAGCCGATTAGGTTTCCGTTTAAGAATGTCTGTACACCAAAAATATGTATGGATTTTATGTAAAACTAAAGATCTGCTCTGTAAACCTAACTCACAATAAAAAGTAGATAAAACAACAAAATACTTTCTGTACAGTATGCTCAGTGGCATTAGTTACGTTCTCCACAAGAAGTCCACCCTCTCTGCCTTTCTTAGACTCTTCATTGTGAGTTGGGGGAAGGCTGACAAAGCAGCAGCTGGGTTTTACATTCAACAATTCATACACATGCCGCCTCGCCACCTTCCCTTCCCCGCAATGTCACACGCTCACCCCCTGGCCCCTCCACTCCCCTTCTAACCCCTCGCAACTTCGCTGCCCCTTCATCTCTGAGGGTTCCTTTTCCTCAGGAGTGCTTAACCCCCTGCTCCCCCCAGTGTTACTTTCCCCGTATGGATCTACCTGTCTATTGTTTGACTGCACATTGAACATTAACCCCAGAACTGAAGTAAGGGCCATCATTTCAGGGGTCCTCACCAGTGAGTGTGCTCTCAGAGCAGTGGGATTGGCAGCCAGGCACCATCTAGCCCTTCTGGCTTCAGACTCACGGAGCTGGATATTCGTCCCGTCCATTGGACTGTCTTCAGATTTCATTTCTCTTTTTCCCTCCAGACGGGGAGACCAGTGGTTGTACCTGCCTTGGCTGCTCTCAAGCTTGATAGACCACAGGGGATACTCACCAAAGTACAAGGCAGAAGGATGCCTTTGTAATCGGTGTCAGGCCAATTGACCTTGATGTCCCTGGAGAATCTGGTTCTGATCCCCCAGGACCAGCCACTCATTCCCTCAAGGAGTTGGCTGTATTTAAGCAGCTTTCATTACCTTGAACCCTGTGTGCTGCACTGCATTCATGGATATGTTTGTAGTAAAGATGTGCAAACAAATATCTCCTGTCAAATGTATATATAGACACACATATACACATACGTATGTATGTATATTTCCACTCTCCCTTCCACACCTGTTCAGCTGTAGGTGTGTCCAGGCCTCTGCTCATAGAGCCTCACTGTTGTCGGATTGGATGCAGAATTGCTCATCTCTGCTGCCTCGAGCTCTTGGAGACCTCCATTGTCTTGCTCTGCTTCCATCAGTTTTCTCCCACCTCCCTCTTATTGGATGTTGCGTTTCCTTTCATCCATGTTAACACTTGTCTCCTCTCTAGCCAGTGACTTCCCTTTCCTAACCCCTGATCTCCTGCAACCCAGTCAATTCTACTCTTAGCGACGCGCCAGGAGAGAGTAGACTGCCCTTTGGGATTTCTGAGACTTTAAATCTTTACAGAAGTCGACTGCCTAACCATGGAAGGATTTTTCTTTTAGTGCAAAACCTCCTCCCTGACATTTTACAATCGTGGGCTCATAAATGATGTATCCTTTTGTGATGGACTAATTGTGCTCAGTATCATGTCTTGTGGGTCCATCCATGGTATGAGGCATTTTGCAGATTGGGCGTTAGTAATTCTTCAACATTGGATAGAATTCCACGGTGTGTATGTACCAACATCTGTTTATCCATTCTTCCTTTGACAGGCATTTGGTGGTTTCTACCTTTTTGCTATTGTACATAGTAGCGGAGTGGACATGAGTGTGCATGTATCTATTCATACCCTGGCTCTTTATGTCTCTAGGATATGAACCAAGCAGAGGGATGGCTGGGTTATGGGGCATTTCCCTTCCTGGCTGCCCACTTTCATAGTCCCACACCAGTCGTGAGTGCAGGTTTCATCAACATTCCATTTCCAGCTCTCTGGTTTCCCTTCCTTCTTCCTCTCTCATCTTTGCTTTGCAGGGATTGCTGGCCTTGTGGCCTCCTGTAGAGGGTTTTTAGGTGGTATAGGGGCTTATGTGCTGGTTGCAGTCAGCAAGGTCAGCAGTTTGAACCCACCATCTGCAGCCTGGGAGAAAGAGGAGGCTTTCTGTTTCCATAAAGGTTTATAGCCTGGAGAACGTAAAGGGTCTGTTCTCCTTGGCCCTGTGGGGTTGCTGGCTGTGGCTTTGGGTTTGGGTGGGCTCCTGGGTGCTATGTTTGTTTGTGTGTTGTGTTAGTCTGGGTAGACTCGAGAGACAAAATTCATAAACACTCATATTTTATAAGAGAGAGTTTTATAAAAAGGGTAATTGTACACTAAACATCCCAACCCAGTCCAGTCCAAGCCCATAAGTCCGACATCGGCCCATATGTCCAACATCAATCTACAAAGTCCTCCTCAAACTTATAAAACACTCTGGCAATGATGCTGCATGTAGGAGGAAAGCCAAATCAGTGAGCGTGTAAGAAGCATCTTAGTGCTGGCAGGGGTCTCGATGTGGCTGCTCCAGCACCCAGGGCTGCATCAGGGTAGGTCCATGTGGCTTCTCCTCAGGGCTGTCCCACAGGAAGTGAGCCTTGCCAGCTGAGGCAGAGAACTAGCTAAGGCAGCTGCAACTGGTCTGACCATCAGAGAGCAAGAGACCAGAGAGGCGAGGCTCACCAAGCTATTTAGCTCCAGCCCTCAATTAATCCCACATGCGTTCATTGGCTAGGTTGACACAATAAACCTTAACTATCACAGGTGCCACTGTTATTTTACTGAAAGGTGGTCTCCAGCTAGTTTGGGTTCAAGATGGAAGGAGAACCCCAGAACGGCCGTCTGGTCGGAGTCAGTCCCTGTCTGGGATGGTAAGCCTTTGAATTCTGTCTCACAGTGTGCTCGCAGTCTCCTAGGTGATTCTATCAGTGTCCTCTTCAGAACGGTGAGTAGTAGTAGCGGAGCACCGCCATTCACCACTTTTTAAGGAAAATTAATGCCTTCTTGCACGGTTTGTTTTAGCCCTCAGAATGGCGGATGTGATAGAGGGTCACGGGCAAGTGCAACCAATCAGACTGTTTGGAAAGAAAAACAGTCCTGCTAAGGATATGATCATGGGTGTCTTATACTTGAAACAAATGTTTTCATAGATGGCTATTTACAAGCTACTTTCGCGTGCCAGGGGAGCCCTGGTGGTATAGTGGTTACATGTTGGGCTGCAAACCGCAACATCAGCCGTTCAAAATCACCAGTCACTCCATGTGAGAAAGATGAGGCTTTCTACTCCTGTAAATGTACCATCTCAGAAACTCACAGGGACAGTTCTACCTTGTCCTGTAGGGTGGCTAGGAGTTGACATGGAGTCAATGGCAGGGAGTCCCCTCACAATAACCTTGGAGGTAGGGAAGAGCAACATGTGCCGCACCTGTATGCTTCATATAGCATGTGCTCAGTGGACATCTGTTAAATGCATGTTGATAGATTAAAAACGGGTTCAGACGTAGTCAAGGGTTTGGTCCCAAGTTCCCCAGCTGCAGCAGAGGCTGGACCTGAACTCAGATATTATGAATAGAAACACCAAAGCCCATCATGACTCCAAGAAGTAGCACCCTCTGGAGAGTCCCCTAAACCCTACCTAAACTGGCAGGTAAATGACACCAGCGTCCCCCTCCTCTTGAGTTTCAGGGGGTCTTTGGAGGGTAATTTTGAGAGACGGAGGCCCAGCAGATCTCTAATATAGATAGGGTTCCTCATGAGAACAGCCGGCATCCTTGGAAGGTTCTCCCAGAGTCAGCTGTCTGGGGTCAGAAACCTGGGCACCCAGTGCAGATTTGTGCGTATTGATTTCTCCCGTCCCCCCCCCCCCGAGTAGTTTTATTGATAAGAAAGCCACATGGCGTACACTTCCATCGTGCAATTGCTTTTAGAAAGTGTATCTCCATCATCACGATCTGTTCTAGTGCTCCCTCCCGCTCCTGCATTCACGTTTGATCCCCAGTTCCCATGAGCCTCCGGGGTCTGGTTGTCTAGCCTGCTGAAAACCCCTGGGCCTTGTTTCCTTTCAGAAGTTTGTGCATTCCTTCTAATCTCCCAGCTCACATCTGTCTCGATTAAAACTTTTTCATGAGAATAGATAGAGTTAAAGCAAATCTATGAATTAAAGTAAACTTGTATCTCATTAACCTTAACGTTTCTGTTCCAGAGAGGGACTGAAGGGTTGAAAGGAGAATTCTCTAAGGCCTAAACAGATCCAAGAGCTTCAGCAAAGTTATAGAGCACCAAAGCCGCAGAACAGAACCCGAATCAGGAAGCTGGGGGTGCAGTGGGCTCCTCATCACAAAGCCAGCAGGGTGACCCCACCTGGGGTGAACGAGGAGACTTTCTGTCCCATAGAGATGCACAGCCTTGGAATCCCACAGGAGCAGTTCTACCCTGCCTGTCGGGTTGCTACGAGTCAAAATTGACCCAATGACAGTACATTGCTACCGCGGTACCATTGGCAGAGACTCCAACCCCCCCACCCCCGCCCAACACACACACACACACACACACACACACACACACTCATAACCATTGAGCCCATTCCAGCTCACAACCCTTCCAAGGGTTTTGGAGACTGTCCGTTTTCACCAGAGTCGAATGCCTCTTCAGTCTCCCTCAGAGCCTCCAGAGCCAGAGCAACTGGGGAAGTAACTGCAGCTAGGGGTCAAGCCCTGGGGCCGGCTGTGAATGATGTTCCGCCAGGAAGTGCTCTGTGGGGACAAGGAGGAGAGCGTGTGCAAGGGACGTCTACCTGCCACGGCACCCAAGGGTACACAGCTCCATCCCCATGTGCACTTGACCCTGACCACAGGAGACAGTGCAAAAGCTTCCAGTGAAACTCAGAGAAGGGCCCTGGCGTCAGCCCCACCTCTGCCTTACACCCAGGGTATTTGGCCGGAAGAAGGTTGTCGCTGCTGGTCCGTGGGCTCCGTTTCCCCAGTGGTGTGTGCTGGCTTTCAGACCATTCCCCCCAAGTGTCCTCTCTGGGCCCATGGTTTAGAGTGGAGATCATCGTGCGGAACAGGTGGGGGTCATGCAGTCCCCCCATCCTTCAGCCAGAAGAGCTTTTGCCTGTTCACGTGCTGTAAGGGTTTGCTCGGACAGTGATCCATTGCTTTTGTGTTTAAGTGTGAAAAGCTCAAACAAATCCTCCCCAAAGTCCTCCTCAGCTCGTTCTCTCAGGCCTCCCTGGTTTTGAACTTTTCCACATCAGCAGGCAGCACATGGGTTTGGGGTTGGTTTGTTTTAAGTTGTGTGTGTTCTTTCTCTCTTCCCAAAGGCTCTTTGCAGCCCGATTCTAAAGTTACTGCCGAGTGTGTGGTGCGTAGTGCTGGGCTCTGGGCCCTGAGACTGGCGCTGAGGGGGCTGGAGGCAAAGACTTCTAGCGCCCCTCCACCTCCGAGACCAGGGAGCTGTCCTCTCTCTGAACCACAACCAACGCCAGAAGGGGACTCCGTAGTCCCTGGACTAAAGGAGGAGCCGATGGCTGCTTTGTCAGTAGCTTTGCTGATGATGGGGCCTTGTCCCAGGGCCTTGTCCCCACCCCCGCACAACACATGCAATATTATGCCCAGAAAGAGAGACTCTGGCCTCTGTCTGTATGGGAATGTTTTTTGTCTTTACAGATCAAGCAGGGCCTCTCATCAAACTCCTCCTTATTCGTAGAGCTGTGAGACCCATAGGATCAAATACACAAACTCCCCCAAACCAAGCCAAAGCCCCCTCACACTCACCCCACCCCACCCCCCCTTTTTTGTTTGTT
Source organism: Tenrec ecaudatus (assembly GCF_050624435.1). Lineage (NCBI taxonomy): Eukaryota > Metazoa > Chordata > Mammalia > Afrosoricida > Tenrecidae > Tenrec > Tenrec ecaudatus. Next base: position 37,100,014 of record NC_134537.1, on the reverse strand, counting down.
TGTTTAAAGCAGATTTCCCAAGAATTGGCTACTTGAACTGTTTGGAGAGAGAGGAGTGGGGTGGGGGCTGGGGGTGCACAAGGTGGGCGGGGGGGATTGAGTTTGTCGACATTCCCCCACAGGAGTGGGAAGAGGTGTGAATTAGGATCATTTTCGACCTCTCTGTTGAGCTGAGTACTTTTTGGTGCCCTGGATCAGACCCGGAGGCTGGCAGTGGGCCACAGGGCCCCTCCCCAGCCAGCCCAGCAGAGATGCTGGAATTTGGAGGAGCTGCCCGTTTCTGGTTATTGTATAACCTGCGGGGCATCGAATGTCGGGTCTAAGAAGACAGAGCAGCCTACCTATTGGACCCAGTGACCTCATACCCCAAGCTGTTCTCATGGTGTCACCTTGCACTGTCTGTCAACAGCTCTTTCATCGTAAACCGCCTCACGTGGTCCTCTCAGAACACCCACAACACAGGGAAGGACAGCTGCTTAAGGTTCTGAATAAGCCCCAGGCAGTCTTGCCTAGGGGTGGGGAGGGGGAGCTTAAAAATGTGGGGTTTTTTCTCTGATTAAAATTCAATGAAAGAAAACAAAATCTAAACAACTGGACAATAGGTAACATCATGATAAACAAAGAAAAAAACTGAACTTATCAGGGATTTTTATCTGAACTTGAATCCACAATCACTGCTCAGGGAAGCTGCAGTGGAGAGACATCAAAGGATGCATGGCCTTAGGTCATTCGACTGCACAAGACCTCTTTGCAGTGTTGAAAAGCAAGGAGGTTACTATGAGGACTCAGGTCCTCTGAGTCAAGCCATGCTATTTTCAATGGCCTCACAGCATGTGAAAGTTGAACAATGAAGAAGAATACGTGCATCTGAATCACAGTACGGTGGACTGCCTAGAGAGCCAACACATCTGTCGCTGAAGAAGTTGGGTTGGAATGCTCCTTAGAGGCAAGGATGGTGAGACAGGATGATGAGACTGTTTTACCTACTTTAGACGTGTCCGGAGAGACCAGTCCCTCAAGAAGGACATCATGCTTGGTAACGTGGAGGGCCAGCAAAGAGGATGGACACTGTGGCTGCAGCAGTGGACATCATGAGGAGGCTGCAGGGCCAGGTGTTTGGTTCTGTGGTACAGAGGGTCGCTGTGAGTTGGGAGTTGGCACTGACTTGATAGCACTTAGCGACAATAACAGGAGATTGGGAATAGGGGCAGAGGAAAGGGGGTTTTGCATTTTCAATTTGGAATTCACTATTACCACCACCACCACCCCCCACCACCACCACCCCACCCCCCCACCACCACCACCACCCCACACACACCTTCAATAGGACCAACTCTAGGGCTTTCCTGCAAAGGAAGGGGAAGTTCTGGCACCATCTCTGACCTGAGCACTGGATTGGCTAGTAAATGACCTTCTCTTGACAGATGACCCAAGTGTCCCCTTAGGCTGTATTGGTGGGGCCACTTCTCTTTGCCTGGCTCCCCGGCAGTGACTGTGAAGAGGAGGAGAATGAAAAATGGCCACGAGTCACAAGTTGCAGTGTTGTCAAGGAAGAGTGGAGAGAACTGGGGGAAATGGAAAGAGACGTTCATTACCCTAAGGTGCTATTCCTGCCACGTAGCCATTCGTGAGCTCAGCGGACGCTTTTTGAATGCCTGCTCCCTGTAGGCCCTGCACTGTGTGATGTGCTGGGGAAATACAGATCCTGGCTCAGTTCCTTGTCCTGAAGGAGCTATGATCAGTGTCCCTCCTGTAAACCTACAGACTCAGAGGTCAACCAGGGCCTTGGAGAAGGGTTTTATCATTGAGCTCCAATATTGCCTTTCAAAGGAGAAGCCTTTAGGGAACGTAGATCAGAATTACCTGGTGGGGCCTGTTAAAATGTAGATTCCCGGGCCCCACAACAAACTCACTCAATCAGATGGTCTGGTCTAGGACAGCACAGGGTGTGCTGGCTCTGTGGAAGAAGGCAGTAGGATGTGCAGCTAAACCACCGGTCCTCCTGAGAGCTGCAGCCAGCGAGAAAGCAAAGGAGCCAAGACACCCGAGAGGAGCTGGGTTCCATGTATGTCTAAATTTGTGTGCAAACGAAGAGCTTGGAGTATATAGAGCCTGTGATGTCTTTTCCCCAACAGTTCTATGGGCATGTAATTCACATATATAACTCAATAATTCACTTACATCAAGAAGAGTTGTGCAGCCCTCACCACACTCCGTTTTAGAATGCTTTCTTCCATGGTGCAGTCCTCTTTAGTAGCCCCTCATGTCCCCCAACGTCCCCTGCTCCGCCCCCAACAGGGAACCTGGATCATCATCTCGCTGGGGCTTGAACCGCGGATGGTGGCTCCCAGCATGACAGCAGAAGGCGAGCCACCACACCACAGCCAACTGGCAAATGAACGGTGGATTCAAGCAGATAAAAATTGTTAAATAGTAGTACATTTCCAGGAATGGACTGGCTAGCTACGGAGAAGAGCACGGTTGTGACTCTCAACATACATTTTCAGCCTGTTTCCCCAGCACTGGATCTCATACGGGATGGGGTGCAGGAGGTGGCTTCTAACTGGTGTGCTATGTATCTCTTGCCAAACCGTGACTGAGAGCAGGGGCGGAGCCTTCCCCTGCTATCTGATTGGGCCACAGACCAGTAGTTGGCTCCTTTACGCTGACTTTCAAATGAATGCCGTGCCCTCCGCGGTTTCCCCTTAACCTTTACTGTGGGGTATGACACAAACTGGCCACACAAGGATATTGTTGATCGTGTCTCAAATGACCACTAGGACAGCATGTTGCTCAGGGGCAGATCTCTCTTGATTTCAACCACATTTCCTTTTTTGTTTTTTATCAGAAAATGACACCTTGCTTAGCAAGCAGGGTCATGTTCACATTCGTGTTGACTGGAATTAAGGGGGTCTAGAACCATGTCACTTTTCCTCTAGGGGAGACAAGGCTTAGGCTCAAGGTAAAGTAGGCAAATGTACGTCAACGTGCCCTCCTTACCGCCGGCAGAAGGGAAATGTCCAGCTTCTACAGGGTGCATTCTCCACTCCTGTGCTGGCCCAGGTGCTTCAGCCCTGCTCCGTCTGCCTAGCTGGCGTTTGAGTCCACTTCCTGGAGCGACAGCCAGCAGGAAATGGAAAGGCCACTTCTAGAAGGTTGATGAGTAAAAGCAGCGGGTAGCCGGTAGCCATGCCAGGTGGGTGGTGTTTGTGGTGGGCGGGAGTGAGGGGTACTTCCATTCACAGGTGGCTGGCCATGCAGGCTGCCCAAGCTGCTCTGAGAGCGGGCAAGAGGCAGTGTGAGGAAGGCAAAGCCAGGGTGGCCACCCCCTGCCAAGGGTGCTTGACTGCAGTAACCAGCTGACCAAGGGCTTCACACCTCATTGCTCCTTTCCCTCCTCCTTTCAATCCCCCTCCGTTTTTATCTTCAGCTCTGCGGTTACATATGCATGTATTAAAACGTTTTAATATGTATGCACGTCCACTAAAGTTGTAAGCAGCCTGAAATGTGTTGGTGGTTGCATTACAAGTAAAGAGGACGCCTGGAGTACTAAGGCTACGGTATACAAGACGCAGTGGACAGATCAGAACCCTTGAGGGGCAAGGCCTGAAGTCCAGAGGGAGGGCTGGCTGCAGGACACGGAGAAGGATGAGGTAGAAGGAGTTCTGAGATCGAAGGCGGCCCTGGGGGAGGACACGACTGCAGACAACTCTCGTTCCTTACGTTTGCAACTACTTCCATACCATTTCCTCTTCACAGCGACTTTGTGCAGTGGATGTGAGGACATCGGTGCAGAGAGGCCATGGGCACCAGGCCAGAGACACTGCGTGGAGGAGACCTGAGACTCCTCCCTGGTCCGCCTGGCTCCAGGTCATGCACAAACGCTGCCCTCCACTGTCCAAGCCAGGGGAGGGGGCTCTGAGGGCAACAGAGAAATGGGGTGTTGAGCCCAGAGCAGATGCAGGTATACCTTGAGAGACAGGAAGAAGGACTTAGGGAGCCATGCCAGGCTCTGAGCGGGAGTGTGACCCCAGAAAAGGGGGGCCCACCCGTGTGAAAGCTAGTGTGCGCGGAGGTCTGGCAGGTGGAGACATGAGGACACGAAATGGGGGGCTTCTGAAGGAGCCTGGATCTCCATTCTCTCATTGTTAGTCCTAGGATGCTGTCAGCATCGTTCCTGGGCTCCATCGTTTCTGGGACCAAGGACCTGGAATAGTGTGCCCCTTTTGGTAACTGCCTGGTTTACGGGGCAGCCTTGCGGATGCTTGGCCCATACCTTTTTCAGCATCTCTGCTTGGCCGATCTATAGGTGCTTCTCTGGTCCTCTCAAAGCCACCTGGTGATGAAAACTGTGAACTAGCACGGCTTGGAGTTGGCGCAAACATGGACTCTGTCTTTAGTTCAGGGGACAAATATTTCCTGAGGCCCCACTGTGTGTCTGTCGCGGTGCAGAGCCTCTCTGTTGGGGAGGAGAGAAGAATGGGGTGAAGAGCTGTTGGTTGGGGCAGGTCACAGGCAGAGAGAGGGACACCCAGGATGAGAGAGTGGCTAAGTTACATGGGGACACAAAAAATGCACAGGAGGGGGAGGGGCAGTGATACCAAGCCTGCTCTTCTTTGTACTGGGGGCCAAGGAGGAGGTGTGGGCCCACCAGCACCAGCGAATGCCCAATTCTACCGTGGGCTTTTTGGTGGGGAGATCTCTGAACCCCCTAGTTCTGGGGCACCTGCTCCAGGTGGTCCCTTCTCAACAGACCTGCCCTCTGGAAGCAGGCTGCTCTAGACCTGGGAGCAGGATGGGAGGAGTCTCTCTCTACCCTGACAGAGCTGCTCCCCTGGGGCAGCAGTGAAGCGCCCTGCCCCACACTGGGAAAGCCTGTGCTGTGAGGTGCAGCAGGGCACCTGGTCCCACGGCACACCACACGTTGACTCACTAGGGGCCTCTGGGCAAGTGATTTCCTCCCTTTGGTTGCTTCCTCTTTCAGAATTGGGGTGGGTGATCTTGGAGGTCCCTTGCAGCTCTACAGCCTTGATGTTGCAGCTCTGTGTGCATGTGTGTATGCGACTTGCTGTTTAATAGGGTGCTAAGACAGCAGGGGGTCTGTCCTCCCCCACGTGCGGCTCTCATTACTGTCAGGAGGCGTTAAGTGGGCCTCATGGAGATGAGAAGAGACCCCTTAATTAGGCGCCATCCCACAGGCGGGAGGGCTGGCCTGTGGGGCTGGAGGGGGCATCAGAAGGACTCAGCAGGTTTACACTTGGCTGACCAGCTGGATGAATGGGGTCTGTCCACCCACACGGGCCTGGATCTTCAATTATGGCAATTACATCAACAGGTCGGAAGGGCAGCACTTTCCACTGAAGAGGTGCAGGACTTGAAAGAAAAATCCTAAAGCCACTGTTTTCTTCATCCTTTTAAAGGGATTGGGTTGATGGGCAAAGACCCCTGTCTCCAGCCTAATTGGGCTGCGGGGGGGGGGGGGGGTGGGGGATGGGTGGGGGGAAGGGACAGGGGACACAAAGATGCCAGCGTGTTTTGCATGCTCCCTCCTCTCAGCACTGGCCCTGCCGCTTGGTCCTTGCTCACTGTCCCTGAACTGGTCCCCACTGCAGGCCGGTTGCAGCTCCAGCTGCTGTAAGCCAGGAGTTCAGATTGGCTGCTGTTGGGAGTAAATCATCAGGCTTCCCTTTCTGGTCTGTCTGTGTCTGACGCCTTGTGGGCAGAGCAGCAAAATACCTGCCTCCACTGATGGAGGGGGCAGAGAGGGGCTGCTCCGGAGGTGCCAGTCTCCCACGCTAACAATGTCCCCTGGGTCACCCAGCCTGCTAGAGGGGTTGAATGCCTGGTTCTTCACTCAACAGTCCCGTGCATGCCCAGCACGCCGCCAGCACTCCCTGAGCGGCTACTTCTCACTGCCCCCGAGTTGTATGTGACTCATGGAGACCCTATAGGACAGAGGAGAACTGTCCCTGTGGGGGTCCAGGACTGTCACTCTTTACGGAGTAGAAATCTCCATCGTTCTCCGAGAGCAACTGGTGGTTTCAAACTGCTAACCTGATAGTTAGTAACCCAATACTTTACCACCCTGCCACCAGGGCTCTCCGTAGGGTTGTATTAGAGCGTAAATTCTAACCACCCAGGTTTGCAAAGCAATGGCAGTGGCAGCCCAGAATCCATGTGTCGAGCCCCCACATAGGTTGAAGCTCCATGGAATGCTTTCTGTTCATTGACCGAGGATGTAGCTAATCTTGTCCTCAGGCAGAATCCCTTGGAGACTAGGTTGACTCCACCCTCTCCTGCCAGCCCAGGGAGGAGCCGTCTCTCTCCTAGAGGCTTACCTAGGTGTGTCCTTGATGGACCGTACAGGGGGGTCGTATAGTCCTAAGTCCCGCCCCAACAGTTTGGCCCCTTGGTTCAAAGGTGCTGGATCAATCTTGTAAGCCCTTCTATCTAAAAATGTATGCGTCCCAGTCATGGTCTCTGCTTCTGTAGACCCTCTTGTAACCGTCATGCGCTGATCTGCTTTTGTGACAGTTTCCTTTGTCCTGTCCCCCCACCCCATACCCTATTTATCTCGAGTCTCAGCTGTGAACCATTGAGTACCAATTCCACCTCACGTTGGTGGTCTTCCTCATCTAGCGGTTATGTCCATGACTGTCTTTTTTTAACACTTAATCTTTGTTCTCTTTATATTAGATTAGTGCCGGGGGTCTCTTTTGGCCCCTAAAATATGGTCTACAAAATAAGTTCTTCATGGTTATTGTTGGTTGGTCTTGAGTTGATTCTGACTCATCATGACCCCAGGTGTGCAGGGCAGACTGCCCATTGGGTTTTCAAGCCTGGAGACTTGTGGAAGCAAATTAACAGACCTGGTTTCTGAGATGTGTCAGAGTGGGATTTCACCGGTAACCTTTGGGTCAGTAATCTAGTACTCCACTATTTATACTTGTTTAAGAATCATTAAAGATGTTCTAAAAGTATGATTTTTTTGTTGTTGTTGCATTGGGCTGCTAATCGCCAGGTCAGCAGTTTGAAACCACCAACCATCTCTCAGGAGGTTTTCTATTCCCATGAAGAGTGATAGGTTTGGAAACCCTCAGGGACAGCTCTGCCCTGTCCTGCAGGGAGGGCTATGGTGAGTTGAGAATCACTAGACAGATGACTGTGAGCTCGATTTGGAGTTTCTTGTTGTAAGGTGCCATCAGATCTATTTTTAACTCCCAGGAATTCCGTGTGACAGAGGAAAATGACCTCATAGGGTTCTCTAAGCTATAATCTTTCAGGAGAAGGAGCCCAGGTAGCCCTGTGGGTTAAGCATTAGGTTGCTAACCACAAGGTCAGCAGTTCAAATTCACTATCTACCCTCAGGGAGAAAGACGAGGCTTTCTACTCCTGCAAAGTGTATAGCCTTATCAATCCTATATAGGGTTGCTGTATAGGATCGTGGTAGTTTTAGGGTCTTTATGGGGGCAGATCACCTGGTCTTTTTCCTGCAGGGCTGTGGGTGGATTTGAACCATCAACCTTTCAATTAGCAGCCAAGTATTTAACCACCGTGCCAGCAAAGCTCCTTGTGCCAAGTGGTGTCAGACAGCCATGCACAAACCAGGAGATGACAAAGGAGAAAACCATTCTGGGTGAAGTGCAGGCTGATCAGGCGTGGCGACGTGCCACTGAGCTCAAGGAGGAGCGAATGAGCAGAGATGAAGAGGCCTTCAGGGCAAGGCTCTGAGGTTCCAGATGGCCCTTAGTGGGGGAGTCTCAAGAATGACTAGAGTGGCAGCATTTCTGCAGAGGGCACTGTGACTTGGTTGGTAAGCACAGGCAGGGCAGACTTGCCTGCATCTTGAGGTTTGGGGGGGCACTTCATTGTCCGGCTTCTTGTCAGTTCCACTCTTCTGGGGACCATCCCTGACAAGTCACTGCCCTTCCTACACTGTCAATTACCCAACAGGAAGGTACCTGCTTTTTTTTTTCTTTATTATTCCTCATCTGCTTTAATGGGTGAGTTTTATGGCCAGCACCAGAGTCCTACTTCCTGAGGTTTTAACATAACACTGAGTAGTGGGGGGTTAGTTAAGGAGAGAGGTAAGTTTCCAGAAATGTCATTTATTTTTATGACCCAAATGGAAAAGCCAGGCTGGCTGCCTGCGGAGAGTGAGGACTGAGAGAGAAGGACAGCAGCACATGTAGGAAATGGGGCGACTCCCCGGCCACTAAGTCCACAGCAACACAAGCCACACACTCACTCACTCCTGGCTCTTAGCCCACGAACAGGTGACAGCTTGTGGGAGGTAGAATTACCATCGAGGGTCCAAGCAGTCTGCAGCCAGCGGCAGAGACCGTAATGGACTTGGAAGAGCTGCACCCGTGCTGAAGAGCCAAGAGTGAGGTAGAGCCCCTGAGAAGGTGACCGTGACGCTGAGGCTGGGTGTTTTCATGTGGCTGGGGAGCGCAGGAGAGAGGGGCACCAATGCAGGCTCATGCCGATGCAAGGTGTCTTGTGGATTGAACCAAAACTCTCCCAAACTCACAGCCATCGAGTTGATGCCGACTCAGTGACACTATAGGAGAGGGAAGAACTGCCCCTGTAGGTTTCCGAGGCTGTAACTCTTAATGGGAGTAGAAAGCCCTGGTTTTCTCCCAAGGAGCGGCTGGTGGTGGTTTCAAATTGCTGACTTGGCAGTGAGCAGCCCAAGGCGTAACCAGCAGGCTCCTCGAGGATTGAACAGGTCCCTTCCTTCAAACGTTCTGCTGGTACCTGGGAAGGTGAGGAAATAGGGTCTTTGAAAGTCTTTCTAGTTCGGTAACCTGCACACCCACTGAAGCTGGGTGGTCCTGACATAATAGGGCTGGGCTCCTGTGACACAGGTGGCAGACAGGGGAAGGATGTGTAGGTGAAGCACTCCTGGTGCTCCAGGACCCAGCGGAGAGTGCCTCCCATAGTGTAGACCCAACACGGCCATTTGGACTTCTGATCTCCAGAACTGAGACAAGACATGCCTGTGGCTTTACCAGTGGTTCTCAACCTCCGAATGTCTGCAACCCTTTAATACAGGTCCTCATGTTGTGGTGACCTTCCAACCATCAAATGATTTTCATTGCTACTTCATCACTATCATTTTGCTACTGTATGAATCGGGCGACCCCTGTGAAAGGGCTGTTCGATCCCCAAAGGGGTCTCGACCCACAAGTTGAGAACCACTGACTTAAGCCATCCAGAGGAGCCCTATTGGCACAGTGGTTACACTCTGGGCTGCAACCTGAAAGGTTGGCAGTTCAAAACCACCAGATGCTCCACTGGAGGAAGGTGGGGCTTTCTACTTCTGTAAACAGTTACAGTCTTGGAAACCCACAGGGGCAGTTATGCCCCATCCTACAGGGTCGCCGTGAGTCAGAATTGACTCTCTGGCAGGGAGTTAACCCAGCCAAATCTCTGGGGCTTTGTCAGGGCCTCTCTAAGGAGCTAACAGAACAAACAACAGCAGCAACAAACTAGTTCCTGGTGAGTCACTGCATGGTGACTTCACATGTGTCGGAGCAGAGCTGTGCTCCAGAGATTATGTTTTCCCACTTCTGGATTTTATTTATTCTGTTACCCTTGTTGAGAATCTGCATGAATTCAGTAAGTTCAACACGTACAATTTGCTGCCATTGATCCTTTGAGTTTGGTAACATTGTCACCCTTCTTTTCTTGAGTTGTCCCTCTCTCTGGAAAATAAACCCATAAGGAGCCCTATAAGGCTCCTATCTAATCTTTGGAATTTCTATTGTCAACTTGACCCTTTATAGATAGTTCTTAAAAGAACATTAATGCTCAAGGCAAGTAGTTTTTACAACTCAAATGGACCTATTGTTGAGTTTCAGGAAGATGAATTTAATGCACTCTCGCTGCTTTTAAACCAATGCACGCTCCTAGTGACACTATAGGATGGGGTAGAACTGCCCCTTTGGGTTACCAAGACTGTAACTCTTTACAGGAGTAGAAAGTCTCATCTTTCTCCCATGGAGTTGCTGTTGGTTTCAAACTACTGACCTTGTGGATTGCAGCCCAACTCATAACCACTCCCCAACCAGGGCTCCTCAGGAAGACTTAGGGTAATATTTTTGGTTAAAGCAGTGGTTCTCAATCTTCCTCATGCCGTGACCCTTTAGTACAGTTCCTCATGTTGTGGTGACCCCCCCAACCATAAAATTATTATAGTTGCTACTTCATAGCTGTAATTTTGCTACTGTTACCCATTGGGCAACCCCTGTGATAGGGTCATTCAACTCCCAAAGGCGTCACGACCCACTGGTTGAGATTATCTCAAGGAAATCTTCAGAAGTTCATCTACCATCCATGGCTCTAAGGAGTCCAGAGTCCATGATAACTTGGGATTCTGTTCTGCATCTCCCCTACTTTGATTTGGATTCTACCAGGGAATCTTTGATTAAAATATTCAGTAATGATCGCTAGGTACCATCCAGTTCATCTGCTCCCATGACAAGGAAGGTAGATAATTAGCCACACATTCTATAGCCTCCTGTTCCTTCTCCTCTCTGGTTCCAGGTGAATAGAGACTAATTATTGTGCTTGGGGTGGTTGCTGATGAGCTTTTAAGACTCTAGGCACGGCACGGGAGAGAAAGCAAAGCACTAAACACACTATTAGATCATGACCCCAAACCTCCGAACCAAGGAACCAAATCCCATGAGGTAGACTCAATTGCTATTCTCCTCTTTTTCTTGGTCGGTCTTAAAATATGTCTGTCACACAGCTTTTGTCAATCCAGCATTTGCAACTTACCAATGCCCTATCATCGCATTGATTTTGACCCATCCAGACTCCGAAGACAGAGGAGAATTTCTCGGTAGGTTTCTCAGGTGGTCCATCCTTACAGGCAAACGCTAATATTCAGCCACACTTGCAAATAAGGGTTATCTGCTCATTGCTGGCCAGGGTTTTGGGGCAGATGGCTCTCTGCACCATTACCCTGTGGGTTTGTGTTTATGCTAGCCCTTCTTGGTTCTCTGTTAATGTCAGAGGCTGGCTTGTAACATGCCACCCACCCCACCGCATGCCTTGTCTGGGTGCATCTGCACTGGGCAGCAGAGGAGCTGCAGTGGAAGTAGCCTGTGATGTGCACCCAGGTAGGACTGAGGGGCCTGACCTAAGCCATGGTCTTCACTCACCTCATGTACTAGCAAAGGCACGGCAGTGGAAAAAGCAGACAGACCGGGACTGATGCATTTGAATTACAGTGTCGGCAGAGTCCAGAGTGTGGGACTGACTTGCAGAAGAACAGGCAGGTCAGCCAGAAGCGAGCTCCCCGTTGCTCCTTCAGCTCACTGACTTTGGATACATCGGGAGATGGTCAACTGCTCCTTAAGGACATGGTGTTTAGTGGAACAGAGAGAGGGTCAGTGAGGAGAATGGGAGTTGGGAGTTGGGAGCAGCCGCTGCGGCAGCTTACGGACAAGCCAGAACCTTTTGGAGTTTGGTTCCTTGGTTTGGAAGTTTAGGGTTCTGATTTCAATGGCTGAGACAATGGATACAAACTGCCTAATGATCTTGACCATGGCTATGGACTGACCGGGCGACATTTTTTTCAGCGCCAACTCAGTGGCAATATTATCACAACTCCAGGGCTGATGTGACCTCTGGGCTTCTTTATCTACTAACTGTGGTTCTTGGGGATGTGCCTTCCTTTCTTAGAGCCTCCACAGCAGCGAGTCTGAATTTTTTAAATACCCGGTATTTGATGGAACAGGCATATGGCCCGCATTCACCCCAAAGAGCCTCGAAAACTGCTCTCCAGACAGGGCAAGATATGACGAAATAATAATTTATAAATTATCAAGGGTTCATGAGGGAGGGGGAAGTGAGGAGGGAGGGGGGGAAATGAGCTGATGCCAGGGGCTTAAGTGGAGAGCAAATGTTTTTCGAATGATGAGGGCAATGAATGTACAAGTGTGCTTTACACAATTGATGTGTGTATGGACTGTGATAAGAGTTGCATGAGCCCCTAATTAAAAAATTTAAAAATAATTACACAAATGAAGAAAGAAAACTGCTCTCCACAGTTGTAAGGGGGAAGGGGTGGAGTGTGGAAGAGAAGAGAGGGGAGAGAAGCTACCCCAGAAGGTGCTAGGAGAGAAGAGACAAGCCCTCGCTGGAAGCTGCTAACCACAGGAAGGTGTGCAGTTTGAACCCCGTGGAGAGAGCTCTCCCAGGGTGGAAACCCAGGAAGCCTGCCTGGAGGAGGTGGCTTTGGGCTCTGGGTCTTGAAGCATACCCTACATTGGCACAGAGACGCTTCTTCCACCAAGAGTTAGCCATTCTGTGTGTGCAGTGTGAGGCTTTTCACACCTGGAGAATTTTTCCTCAATGGGCATTTAAGGCATTCTGCCCCTCGCGAGGGAAATGCTGGAGTGACAAGTTGTTGTTGAGGGCTTCTCTGGAGCAGGTCCCGCAGAGCAATCTGATGCAGTGGGTCAACCAAGAACTGGATGGTATAGCTGTCTGGTCTCCCTCCCTCTTTCCCTCCCTCCCTCCTTCCCTCCCCTGCTTCCACTCGGCCCCGCCTTCTCCTCTTCCTCCCAGTAATGCCTGCTGTCCCCTGGGCTGTGCCGGAGTGCCCGGGCAGGGGAAGTGGGGTCAGATGGGACACAGATTTTGGTCCCCGGTGAATCTCACCGCGTAATGATGGGAGGGATTCAGTTGCAGGGCCCCAGGGTCCCCGTGTTTGCCTAGAAACTCAAGAAGACGCCCCCGGTGTGGGTGGAGTGACCCCATGGAGGAGTGTGGGTAACCCGAGTAAAGGAAAATAAACGGGCCACAGGGAGCGGAGCAGGGGGGAGAAGCTGAGGCAGCCAACCTTGGGGGAAGTCCCAGGTCTGCCTGGAGCGGCTCTGCAGGAGTCAGGGCGGGCTGCCACAGCTGCTCCCAGACCTGGGCTGCTGCCCTGACAGAGCTGACCGGTGTCCGCCCCTTCTGCCCACTGTGATGGCTTGGACACACACACACACACACACACACACACTTTCTGAACACCTCAAAGGCCCATTACAAACAGGCTTCTAAATATTTCTGAGCCATGCTCCCTTCCTGAGGTCAAAATGCGGACTTAAAGACAGGGGAACAAGAGTGGAAGGGGTTCACTGCGTGGATTAAGGCTGACAAGTCATGGAGCAAACTGACCAGCTGCTTCCTGGAAGAAATGTGGCTCTTTGCTCTGGGCACTCTAGGGGGCAGCTGTATTGTGTCCTCTAGGGGCTCTAAGATTCGATTCGAGAGCAGTAGGTCTCTGCCCTCTCCAGACCTGCCTGGTGTGTGCAGGGGGAAGGGCTGGGAAGCAGGCTTCCCCATAGCCCCTCGCCTTTGTCTGCCTCCCTGAATGCCCTAGGCCCCATGAGAGTCCTGGGGAGGCAGTTTCTGGCTGATCAGCTCCCCAGTGGCTCCAGGGAAGTACCCTGAAAACGACTGTGACCAACACAGACAATGCGCCCCCACCCCGGGGAGAGTTTCTTCTCCACGAGAAATGGAACGGAGCCAGCCTAGAAATCCTCTGCTGGCCGGTCAGACCTGCATTCAGGGAGCCGGCAAATGCTCGCACACAATGAGAGCCTGGTCCTCTCAGCAGGTTTTAAAAGCCATTCCCTTAATGAGAACGATAAATTCACAGGAGGAAGGGTGGTTGCCAAGCACAAGCAACTGACTCACTGCCCAGGCCTTGCCAGCCCCAGGGACCACCCCTCCGAGCGTGGGACCTGCAGAATCAATAACTGGACAGGGAGGAGGCCCCAGACCTGCTGAATCAGAGTTTCTGGGCTCAGAGCCTGAAAAGCTGTGTTCTTAAAAGCTTCCCACATGATGATCAGCCAGGTTTAGCAACCAGGCGACTGGAGGCCTTTGGAGATCACTGGCTGAGCTGAGAAGCTTGCATTGGGAGACTGGAAGGAGAGATCTGGAGGCAGAAGACATGCAGGTCACAACTAAAGTGTTTCTGGGTGGGGGGTGGCATTCGTTCATCCCTTTCGTTCCAGGAATGACCCAGAAACCAGCTGCCCTGTCGTAGAAACCTCTGCCCATTCACTAGCACGAGGTGTGGAGATCAAGCGAGCGACGAGCGAGCAAGCACAATTGAGACAAATGGAGTAAACCTGTAGTATAGGAGAATCGCCCGGATGAAAGTACAGATAGCTTTCTTTAAAGTATTTTTATTTTTGTGATAAAAAAATATATAAAAAGATAGTTTGTCCAACCCCCCCACCCCAGCAAGTAACAGTTTGTAAGGGCCCTTTCCCATGCAAAGCCCCTTTCTCCCCTCTCATCATCTCCGGATTGCCACATTTCTTAGACATAGCTTTGATACCACTTCTTGAGTGCAACCATTTCTGGCCCCCCTGACTAGCTCCGGGGGGGCTCACTTGTGCTTACTGCCTGTTCCTTCTGCTGGATTGTAAACCTCATGAGGGCAGGGACCTGGTCTGCTTTGTTCTAGGGGGATTCTAGTCTACTTAACTGTGGTCAGAATATAGTGGGCCCTCCACAAATACCACAGGAGCCCTGGTGGCGTACTGGTTACACATTGGGCTGCTAACCTCAAGGTCCTAAGTTAGAAACCACCAGCCGATTCTTGGGGAAAAGATGGGGCTTTCCACCCCCGTAAAGAGTTACAGTCTTGGAAACCACAGGAGAAATTCTTCCTGTCCTATAGGGTCGTATGAGTCACCACTCCCTCCATGGCAGGGAGTTGAGTTTGGGGGCTACACATATGTGCTGAAGGGAAGAATGACTGAGGGAGTTGAGTTTGGGGGCTACACATATGTGCTGAAGGGACGAATGAGTGCATGGATGCCAACAAATAGACACATATACGGGCCTGCACACTCTGCACCGTTTCGTTCACTCCCTTGCCCTGTATCACGCCCAGGATAGCGATGCCAGAAGTTGAGGGCAGCTGGCAGGGTGGCGTCATGCCTCTAGAAATGACCTTCTTTGTTGAAACTCCTGGGAAGATGATGCCCCTTCCCAGAGAATGCCTCCTCCCGGCCACACTGCCAGCCGGGAGGCTCTTCCGGGCGATCTGATGCTCTTGCAGCAGGTGGTGAAGGCATCCTAGGGACAGCGGGCGAGATGGGGGCAGGGATGTTGAGTGGAAACCACTGCCTTTCCGGAAACAAAGGCGTGCTTTGCAGTCACTTGATATTAGGTCTTCCTGCGCTGGGTCTCTGCCAAGACCCCCTCTTCCTATTGTGTAAGACGCGAACAACTGAGACCTAGATCGGCTTCTCCTGGTGCAAAACCCAAGGCCACCTGGGCAGGCCTCGTGAGTCCTCATTTTCACTTTTAGTGAATCACGCCTGCGTATGTTTCAGAGTTAAGACACAAGCATAGGCGTGAATGCAGTGAAAAGTCTCATTCATTGAACTTGAAGTCTTTAGTGACAAACAAGTTCTTCTCAAACAAACAAAAGGCCCAGTCTTGCTCTTACCCTCCACGCATCCAGTTCTTGGTTTCTGGTGACTCCTAGGGATGTTCTAGGCACGAACAACCAAATGTCTTGGAAACCCACAGGGGCAGTTCTGCCCTACACTGTAAGGCTCTGGGGTTCGGAACCGACTTAGTGGCAGGGAATTCGTTTTTTTGTTTTGGTCCTATACCACGCTCTCTGTCCATGGCACACCTGAGTAGTGTGGCACATAGGGCCTTCCCTTTCAGAAGTCGATCACCAGGCCTTTCTGCCTTGCCCATCTTACTATGGAAGCTCCACTGAAACCTTCTCAGTGTCATAACAGCAGGTGAGCCCCCAGAAACAGACAGGTGACAGTTGGACATGATGTGCATTGGCTGAAATTGAAGCTGGCTCTCCCACAGGACAGCAGAAAATGCACCCCTGAACCATCAATGCCCCCTTTTAAGAGTAGCTACTAGAAAGGAAAAAAAAAAAGTAGCTACTACTAGAAAATTGGAGATACAGTGGCTTGCATTTGTGACCAGTATATTTCTATTGGCCATTATTATTACTTCCTTAAAGAGTTAGAGCTCAGGGAGTGGCTGGGCCTGGGGAGGAGCTATATAAAACTAAAGGGGAACAAGCAGAGAAAGCTACTAGCAGTCAATGGGAAGACCCTGGGATGGGGCTGAGGAGGTCCTGGTGATTGGCTGGGAGACTCCTGGAGGCCACACCTGCCTCTTCTTGTCCTTGGCAGAGGTGGTTGCTTGCTGGATGAACTAATGCAAACAGGAAGCAGAATGGAAAACGACAGTGGACTTTTCCTTTTCAGGAGGTGCTGGACGCATCATAGTATCCGAACTAGCAGGGCCCTGGCGACAGCAGGCGACCTTGGACTAGGAAACCCAGATGGGAGAGTGACTTGGCCAGGGTCACGCCGGGTGTTGATAGCTGAACTAGCATGACCTTCAAGTTCTGCACTCTCTGCCTGCGGCTCAAAGAACCACCCAGAAAGAAAGGCTGTAACAAATTAGATGCCACTTTCA
The DNA here is from genome assembly GCF_050624435.1 of Tenrec ecaudatus. NCBI lineage: Eukaryota > Metazoa > Chordata > Mammalia > Afrosoricida > Tenrecidae > Tenrec > Tenrec ecaudatus. Next base: position 37,083,529 of record NC_134537.1, on the reverse strand, counting down.
GGAATGTCTGCTACGTGCAGCCTGGCCACGGTTCCCCTCCTCCTCCACCCTTTCCCCCTGTCCCTGGTCACCTGCTCTGCTTCCAGGTGGCAGGAGGTGTGAGGAAGAGCAGAGACTCCGGGCAAACAAATCCACACAAAGGGCAGTTTCCAATGACCCTGAGTCTGCAGACAGGCCATTCTCCCAGGCTGAGGTCCTGGTTGTCTTGGGCTGCGGGGATCGAGAAGCTGGAGTCCAGCCTGAAGCAGCGAGGAGCCTGCAGGCTGGAATTAGCCCGGAGTAGCCTCTAAATCATTCCTCCAGGGTGGGAGGGGGCAGCTGGGGCTGCCCAGGGGACTTTCATAGATTATATTGAAAGACTGACAATGGCGAGGGAAAGGGGCTGAGTTTCCCACCGTGTCCGGTCAGTCCTGTGGGGGGCTGTGGGAGCCGGGCTGGGCCGCCTCTTTCTCCCTGGGCAGCAGCACACACAGTTTTTAATAATTAAGTAACTTTAATTGTCCTGGGAAAGCCGCGCTCGCCTTGGGGCACGCTGCACAAACTCATAATTAATGTTACCAAGAGAGATTAGCAAAGGAGAACTGAGAAATGATTCACTTTTTTAAAAGCGCCTCTCTGTTAAGCCTTATTATCCTAAGTTTAGAACCTCATTTATCTGCTTTCAGGGGAAAAAGAGAGAAAAAAAAAGAAAGGAAGAAAAAAAAAGGACCCAGAAGCGAATGCATGTGGAGTGAAGCCCCCATGCCCGCGTAATGCGCTTTAAAACACCAGACAGGAAAATGTTGCCACTTATCGGCCCCACTCTGGTGGCTGAGGGAAAAACCCAAGAGGCGAAGATAATTAATAAATCATTAATGCATTAATAAAACGCAACCTTGTTACTTGGCACTTATTCCATTTTAGGATTTGGCTGGTCAAGGTTTACCCTGTTACCCTCACTGAGGACATGACACGGTGACTTTTAATTTTGTGTTGTCTAGATGAATTATGAGTTGTTAGAAGAATATCTGGCATATCCGGGTTTGGTAGGTTGTAATCTCACCTGGTAAGCCCCGGTGGTATAGCGGTGGGCTACGATCTCTGTGGTCAGCAGTTCGAAACCTTTAGCTCCATGGGGAAAAAAACTGGGCTTTCTATTCCCATAAACAGTGACAGTCTTGGAGACCCACGGGGGGTTGCTATGAGTCAGCATTGATGCGATGGCTGTGAGATTGGTGTTTGGGGCCTTCTACTCAGGGATACTTGATGGCACCACCACCACCAAAAATAACATATGGATGAGTGAATGAAAGAGAGGGGAAGGCCCCCGGAAGGCAAGAGTCTGCCCATGCACAGTGTGAGGTGCACATGCAGCCCATGCCTGCGGGAGCGGTCTGTGATGACGCTGAAAGGAGGGTGCACAGAGAAACAGGGAGAAACCATGACCGAGATACCATCAGCGCTCAGGGATGAAGGCATGTGTGAAGGGGAGGGGTTGTCTTCAAAATCAGAGGAGTGATGGCTGGAGTGGGGGGTGTGCATTGGAAAAGAGGTGGGAGAAAGGGAGGAGGGAACCAACAAACCCAGGGGCAAGGGAACAACAAGAGATCTAAAATAGATGGCGAGGAGGGCAGAGAATGCCTGATGGGGTGTGGTCATGTGCAGTGAGCCTGAGAGAAAGTACTGAGAGTCAAGTGAAGATCAAACATGATAGTGGGACAGGAGGAAAATAAAAAGAAATAGAGGGAAAACACTGGGAGGCAAAAGACATTTATAGCGGCATAAATTTAGACATGCCCATACATAAATTTATTACTACATAACAATAGGGATAGAGGTCTATGTACATATATTTAAATGTTAAGTATTAAGGTAGCATACAGGCATTGGGTCATTACTCAAGTACTCAATGCAAGAACACTTTGTTCTCATAACCCGGCATTCTGTGATGCTCACCTTCCCCACATGGTCGCTGAAGTCAAAATATGTGCATAAGCAAATGTGGTATGTGGCATAAGCTGATGGTGTCTGGCTATTAAAATATATAGTGTCTAGGGTCTTAAAGGCTTGAAGCTAAATAAGCAGCCATCTAGCAGGGAAGCAACAAAACCCACATGAAAGAAGCATGCCAGCTTGAGTGATCAGGAGATGTCGAAGGGATCAGGTATTAGGCATCAGAAGATCCCAAACAAATATATCGATGAAAATCACGGGGGTCAGAGTGGAGACACAAAGCCAATCTGTCGATAATTGAACATCCCCTCACTGAAGGGTCCCAAGGAAAGAATGAGACAGCCAGGGAGCAGCACAGCACCGGCAAAACACACAACATTCCTCTAGTTCTTTAATGCTTCCTCTGCCCCACTATCATGACCCCAGTTCTAGCTTACAAATCTGGCTACACTGGAGCATGTACACTGGGACAGACAAGAGCTCTCCTCATATGGAATCCAGGACAGATAAACCCCTCAAGAACAGTAAGGGGAGTAACAATACCATGAGGGTAGGGGGGCGGTGTGGGGAGAAGGGGGAGAAACAGAACTGACTGCAATGATGCACAATCCCCTCCCTCCCCAGGGGGACGAACAACAATAATGTGGATGAAGGGAGACAGTGGATGGTGTAAGATATGAAATTAATAATAATTTATAATTTATCAAGGGGTCACGAGAATGGGAGGGTGGGGCATGGAGGGAAAAAGAGGAGCTGATACCAAGGGCTCAAGCAGAAAGAAAATAATTTGAAAATGATGAAGGCAGCATATGTACAAATGTGCTTGATACAATGGATTTATGGATTGTTATAAGAGCTGTAAGAGCCCCCAATAAAATGATTTCTTTTTTCTTTTTTTTTAAATCCAACATTTAGAACCTTTGGTGGGTGGGGGATGAGAGGAGGAGTGTAAGCGCAAGTGCAGGAGCAAAACGAAGCTGAGAACCGGGGACCTGGAGAGGCTCCAACCGTGCCTGTTTCTTATTAGCTGCCGCTTAGCTTGCTCTTGCCTCCTGGTCATCTCCACACACAAGGTGGAGAAACGCTCCCTGCTCCTGCGCGGCCTCAGATGGTTGTGCTCCATCACGGTTCCTGGCGCTGGTCTGCAGAAGTCGATGGTGAGGCTTTTCCTTCATGCCCCTCAATCTATTAAACTAAGTCTACTCTACTGAAACCTGTGGGTCGAGACCCTTTTGAGGGTCGAACGACCCTTTCACAGGGGTCGGCTGATTCATAACAGTAGCAAAATGACAGTTCTGAAGTAGCACCGGAAATAATGTTATGGCTGAGGGGTGACCACAATAGGTGGAACTGTATGAAAGGGTCGCGCATGTGGAAGGTTGAGTACCACTGCTCTAGAGTATTTTAGCAGCACACAAGCCTCCACGGGCAGATGGGTAGTGAATGCGAATGACGTGCCCTGGTCAGAAGTGAACTGGCATAAAAAGCAAGAGTTCTGCCATGCTGGCTCATGATGCTGACTTAGTATTCTGCTGGTTACCCTGGACCAGGGAGTGTGTGCAGGAGGGAGAGGTGGCTCTCTGCTCCAGACAGACAGCCTGGGAAACCCGCAGGCACAGTTTTACTCTGCCCTGTAGGGTCCCTATGAGTTGAAACCAACTCCATGCCAGTGAGTGTGGTGGTTACATAATCTGCTGTCAATTTGGGACTTGAGAGGTTTAAGAGTAAAGGGGTGGAGTATAGTCTGTCAATCGGGTTATGGCCAATGAGATCTCTGTGTGGGCGTGGCCTTCCCCTGAGGATTCTGGAAATTCCTGTATTTTCTTCTTTGGAGGTAGGAGACACTTTCTCTCTCTTTACTCACTCCCTTGGAAACTCTATTGACAAGGCTGATTCTCTGTGAGACATCCCTGAGGAGAAGCCTCATGGAGACCCCTGCCAGTGCTGAGATGCTTACACCACCACTGGATTCACAAGACTTCCTACCCATTGGCCTGTGATCTTCCTGCATTCGGCCTCATTGCATGTATTTTGTGAGTCTCAAGAGGACTTTATTGATTGGTATTGGACATATGGGCTAGTATCGGACTTATGGACTTGATCTGGACTGGGCTAGGATGTTTTCTCAATATTCAATTGCTCTTGTATATACGTATGAGTGTCTATGACTTTGTTTCTCTAGTATACACAGGCTATACAGTGAGTATACCTGTATACACAGGTATTCAGTGAGTTTGCATAAGTGTACTACTTTACAAAGTTACACTACCTCCATAGCCCTGTCCAGCTATTTTTTATTTCAAACTCAGAACTCCCTGACATCAAGTTGATGCCGACTCACAGAAATCCGATAAGGTAGAGCTGCCCTTGTGAGTTTCCAAGACCTGTAACAACTTTACGGGAGTAGAAAGCCTGGTCCTTCTCCTGAGGAGCAGCTTGTGTTTTTGAATTGCTGAACTTGCAGTTAGCAGCTGAATGGGTAACCTACTATACCATTAGGACTCTTATTCTTTCAATTAGACAGTAGATGTTTTTACTCTAAATTATGCATGTCTCAACCTTTTCACAGCACCATTTCTTCCATCCCGTCAGCTAACACAAGTATTTTCTGAATACCTACTATGTCCCCGGCACCAATTTACACGGACAGAGATTGAAATACAAGTTGAAGACTGACACCAAACCATGATTCCCTTCTCTCTGATCCACAATATGGGAATGAGAGTACTTGCTTCCCTGAAGTTCTCCCTGTTATGGATATGAGACCTCCTTTGTCATGTGGAAAGTGGATATTAGGAGTTCCAGGGGGGGCTTTTCCAGATAATTCTGTGGAGGAGCCTTCCTGATGGGTGATTTTTTACCCTCTGGTTTCTCTCCACCCTCAGTCCCCTTTTGGTACAGTTCTTGGTCCTTGCTCCCTAGCAGGACTGGCTGAGGCACCACTAGATATATAGATATAGATAAGGCTATACATCTTTACAGAAAACATTGTTTTCTCCTGCAGAGCAGCTGGTGGGTTTGAACTGTAGAACTTGTGATCAACATCCCATGCGAATCCACTGGGCCACCAGGATGTCAGGTAATGGTGAGAAGGTCACTTGGTGGTTGATGATGGAGAGAAAGGTGTGGTTTCTCTGTGAATAGATGACTTATCAAGAGTGAAGGCTTGTAAGAGAGAAGGGAATGACAATCATTCTGTTCCTGGTGGGTCCCTTTGTGATTTCAGAGAAGTTCCTGGTTTGTGCTTAGCTGCCTGAGGGGAAAGAGAAAGGGGGATGGCCCCAAGGAATGCTGCCCTGCCCAGAGGCAAGGCTCAGGGAGTGTCTGGATCTGAGCCCTGAAGGGCAGAGGCCGGGAAGAGAACTAGGATTGGAGGTGGAGGGGAGGGATACTAGGAGAATAGGGAGGTGTGGCTCATGGGCCAGGAACAAGAATTACCCTCAGAAGCTGGACCAATGCCTATTGGGTGGAGAAGACCCAATCTGCTAACTAGTATTACTAACAGTCACAGCTCCTCAACCTGTTCAGAAGATTGTATACTGCGAGGTGCTCTCATGCGTTGGACACAAACATTTCAGGAAGAGGTTACTGTTCCCAGTTTTCAGCTGAAGGGCCTGAGCTTTTCACTGACTGAGGACTTGATTTTGAGCCCCTTGTTCTGTGATGACCTCTCTCATCAGCGCAGTGACTTGTCCTTCACAATGGTAAGCATCATCTGTTATGGGCCATGCCTTTGGATGTCTTTGCACAGTTGATGAAAAACAGGTGCACATCTTTCTGGAAGTCTCTGCTACAGTCAAGGTCCACCTGATGTCAGCTATGATCCCCCCGCCTGCATGTCCTCTTGTGAATCTGGCCTGACGAGCATGGTGTCCGTTTGTGTGCGCAGGTGCAGAGTTGGATGACTTGACTGCAGCCAGCAGCATTTGAACTTGGGCCAGTTCTCTGAGTGGCTGACCACGATTACCCTTAAATTCTCCCCCTGGGTATAAATACGATAAACAGGCGACATGATGCCACACATTGCTGTTTTGGGGAGCTCAAGAGGGGAAAAGGAAGACCCAAAAGGTATTCATTCATGCACCTTCCAGTCATTTATTCAGCTGACATTTCCTGTGAAAGTGTTACGTGTTGATAGTTGACCAGCATCCCCGAGTCCAGTCCTGGGTTAGGTGTGATTTTTCTTTTTAAGTCTCTCTCTCATAAACAAGTTTCACGGGCCCCTGATAAATCATCCAAATAGTACAAAAAAGAGTAGAAAGTCTTGTTGGTGTTTTGTCCAGTGGGTTCTGGCTAAAGAAGACCCCATGCAATGGAGAAAACCGGGTGGCCTCTCCCTTCCTCACGGTCATTGCCGTTGTCCATTGCCTTGCAGCTGGAGGGGCCTAGCTCCTGCCACTAGCTCGGGCAAGGTTCACGGCTATTTATAAGGCTTTCTCTGGCCAACTTAATTGTTTAGAGGCATATTGCTGGGTCCTTCTGCCTCGTCTGTTCTGTCTGGACGCTCTGCTGACACCTGGCCACCCCGGGCAGCCCTGTTGGCATTTGAAATACCAGCAAGCAGGACTTCCAGCATGGCAGAAACACACCAGCCACCGCAGGACAGCACGCTGACAAGCTCAACAGAACCAAAAAGGAGAGCGAAAAGCAAGCCGCTCCTTATTCGCCATGCTCGTCCCTCTGGGCCTCTGGTGGGGCTTGTGTGCATCCTTCATAGAGGTCTCTGCGTGTGCGAGCGTGTGTGCCTGTGGGCCCGTGTTTCCCTCCTTCCAGGATCGCAGCGTGCTATGGCCACAGCCTCTGCACCTGGCTTTCCAGTCCTTAAAACGATGGCAATGTCCAATTGTCTACAGATGGGTCTCCATCTCCATTCTTCATCTCTCCCCCCTCCCGGACCCCTACCCCCCCGCAATTCACACTGGTATGATTTTGTTCTGGACAACCCCTCACAGAAGGGTAGCATTTCTCCCAGACTAGCCGACCCCTTGGCAGCAAGATGCCCCTCACTGAAGCTGTGGGTGGGGTAGGCGGGGCTCAGTGACCTGAGAGGCCTCTCCCATGGCTGAGTTTGGTGATGTAACCTGGAGCGCAGGCAAGCTGGGCCTTGCTCGCCCCTGGATCCAGCGTGATTCAGGGCCTGTGGCGTGGCTTCCCCACCAGCAAATAAGCTGAAAGAGACCTTTCTTGGCTTAACGAGGGCTCTGGGAATGTCTGATTACTCATCTGTTTCGCAACGGCAGCAAACTCCAGCAAGAAGTGGAGTCCAGTAGCGAGGCTTCCGTCCTGAATTAATGACAAGCATCAGGAGTGACTAATCAGTCCAGCCCGGAGCGGGACGGGTGGTCGAGTTGGGGCTGGGGGTGGCGGTGGGGCAAAGGAACCCAGAGTGTCCGTTGTGCTAGCTAGCGCCTCCCCCCACCCCCACCCCCACCCCCACCCCGGACCCAATGCCTTGAATCTAACCCTTTTATGGTGTCAGAATTGGGGCCAGGCGGTCTACCAGACATCAGTCTGCACTGTCTCAGAGGACTTATCTACCTGAGCAGTCTTTGCTGTCAGCTGATCGCCACGCTCCTCCCCAGATGGAAAACTACACGCTTCTGAGAAAGTCAGACTATCTGTGGGTGACAGCAAGGGGGGCAGGTTGAACGCATGCTACGTGACACACTCTGCCCAGCCCCTTGGGGGACTTTTGAGATGAATCTTCTACTCAGAGGCCTACAGGTGACAGGTCGCCCTCTTTACGGCACACTTTGGGGACAGCAACTACCTCTAGATCCAGCACTTTTTCTTTTTTTATAAATCATTTTATTGGGGCTCATACAACTCTTATCACAATCCACACATACATCAATTGAGTAAAGCACCCTTATACATTCATTGCCCTCATCATTCTCAAAATTCGCCTTCTACTTGGGTTCCTGGAATCAGCTCATTTTCCTTTTTCCCTCCCCCTTCCTCCTCCTCCCCCTCCCTCATGAACCCTTAATAACTTATATATTATTACTCTATCCTACCTTACACTGCCCAGAGTCTCCCCTTACCCACTTTCCTGTTGCCCATCCCCTCAGAGAGGAGGTTACATGTAGATCTCCGAGATCAGTTCCCCCTTTCTACACCCCCTTCCCTCCTGGTGTCACCACTCTCACTGCTGGTGCTGAGGGGTTCATCTGTCCTAGATTCCCTGTGTTTTCAGAATCCAGCACTTTTTCAAGGGATTTCTCAGCACTTCCCTGACGGCTTCCTGGCTCCTCTTATCTCAGGCGTTTTATTGTAGGAGACAGAAGGGGACATTTCTCCTTGAAAGCCAGGTCTCTGGTTTCACAGTTTTCTTGACCGCCTTTATTTCCTGTTTCCAGCCTGCCCTGCCCCCCCTTACACACACACACACACACACACACACACACACACACACATACTCAGTCACATCAATATGTGACTGATCTTGACAGTGGACTAGTTACTGTGAGGGATCAGCCCCAGCACGTGGGGTCTCATGTCCACAGCCTCACATAGCCCAGACCCCAAAAGCCCTAGGTAGAGGCACTGGGTCAGGTGACATCTCCCCCCAACCCCTGCACCCCACCAAGTGCTTTCTCTCTTCCCACCAACACCCAGGCCTCCGGGAGGAGTCCTTGCTGAAGTTGCCTCTCCTTTGGCTTCCTCGGAAGCTGCTTTCCTGACCCGCACAGAAAATGACCGACTGCCCCAGGCTGTGCCATTCTGACCTCAGGCCACAGGAAATCTCCAAGCATCCTGTGGGGTCAGGCCACCTGCCTTCAGCAGCATGTGCAGGACCCCGCCCTGGGGTTTGTACAGGAGCCTTTCCTGGCCGGGACCACAGCCAACCAACCCAGCCAAGAAGCGGGGTACTTGCTGGTCTTTTCACCCCATCTCCCTGCACTCACGTGTCACCAGCACAGGCACCCAACTTTTGAACGAGTGGATGCATAGATGGTTCTTATCCTGGGAAATCCCACCTGCCCTTCACCTGGTGTGTCTACGAGCTTCCATCCTGTCGGCCCTGGACTTGGATGCAGACCTTACAGACCATTGTGATCCAGAAGATTTCCATTGGCTGCCATTAAACCTTGTCACAGTTCATATTTACACCAGTTCAGCGTAGTCTGGAAACTCCCTGGGAGTCTGCTCGGGGCCAGCCTTCACTGACAGGTGGTGGTGATTGCACATGAAGTGCACTGGCTGAGACTGGACTTCCTACAGAGAGAGCTAGAAGTCCACCACTCAGCCATCCCTGGCCTCTCCAAGCAAACCAAACGCACTGCTGTCGCCTAGGAGAGTGGTTCTCAACCTTCCTAATGCCGCGGCCCTTTAATACAGTTCCTCATGTTGTGGTGACCCCCAACCATACATTATTTTCATTGCTACTCATCACTGCAATTCAGCTACTGTTATGAATTGGGCAACCCCTGTGAAAGGGTTGTTCGAACCCCACAAAGGGGTCGCGACCCACAGGTTGAGAACCGCTGGCGTAGAACGACCCGCCTGGGGATTTCCCAGACTAACTCTTTACAGGGGTCTTTCTCCCTCGGAGAGGCTGGTGATTTCAAACTGTTGACCTCCCGGTGAGCAGCAACCCATGTTAAAACCTCACGGCTGCCCCAGGATCCTCAGCTGAGGTCCTGGGCATGACTCCGCCTCCCTTGGGGTCTCCTTTACTGCTTCCTCATGCCAGAGGGCCCGGGGATGGACACACCTGCCAGCGTCCCACCCTAAGAGCTGTGTGGAAGGTTGCCCGGTGTGGACGTCTTCTCTTCATGGGCAGCCTGGGGTCATTCAAATGACCCCTCTGCAGACTCTGCGTGACCCCAGAGGGCAGGGTAGCAGTGTCCCTGAGCGTTTCCACCACTGTCACTCTTCCTGGGAGTGGAAAGCCCTGCCTTTCTCCAGGGGAGCAGCTGGTGGTTTGACCTGCTGGCTTGATTCACAGCCACTCCCACTAGAGCACCCCAGATTTCCCCCCTCAGATGTCACAGACGTCCCCAAGACAGAGGTAGGTCCCTGGGAAGCAGGATTTCCCACCTGTGAGGTGAGATCCCATCTTTTCCCAGCGAATCCAGTCTCTGAACACGTGGGCCCCAGCATCCAATGCCTAAAGAGGGCCCCTCTCTGGGCTCTGTGCCGGCCCTCTGCCCCTCGCCTGGCCCTCATTCTGCAGGGCGCCCCCCTCCTGGCTTCACAGGGCAGTTGGAGGAACTCTGCTGATGAATGTGTGTACTTCCTGAGAGCAGAAAGGAAAGCCAAGGAGCACATTGCTCGTGTTAAGAGGACTTGCAGTCCATTTGGCTAAAGAGATTTCCCTTTTCATTCTCCACCCCAACTACCCCTTTGGTGCTTTCAAGTCAAGTCGCTGAAATAACAGGGTGCGGGTGGGGTTATTCTCTTTAGAAATCCTTTTTCAGGCAACTATGTCAAGAATGTTTTCATACTTTGGACTGAAGGGGGAGGGGCCTGGGAGGGTAGGAAGGGCTTAATCCTCCAAAAGATGGGTGTTTCCCTGAAAACAGACATGCAAATGTTGGACTAGGGGAGCCCAAACCGTAGCCTTTATTCGTGGGAATGATGGCATGCTGCCTACCAAGCCAGGAGATGTGACAGGCTGAGGCGGGGGTGGGGGCCCTGGTAGTGGAGCAGGAAGAGTGTGGGAAAGGGTGGCAGAGACACGTGCCGGATAAAGTGAGACAGGAGGGATGACGCGAAGGCCCTGCTTAGCCCCCCACCTCCCTGGACTTACTAGGAAATGAGCTTAGGGGTGGGGGGGCGTGGACATTCTCACTCTTGCTCCGCAGGAGGGGGGACCCCTGGGCACCCAGGCCAGCTGGCTTCAGTGTGTCACAACAGAGACTGACAGATAAGCCATCCACCTGAGACTTTGCTAGGAATTGCTAGGTTTCCCTCCCCTAGAGACTGGGGGGTATGGAAGAGAGGGTAGATTTAAACATGCATTCTGGGGGTTAAGTAGGTGCAAAGCACCTCACTAGACCCTGCTGGGTGGGGGGTTTGGGGGGAGGTCCCCTGAGCCAGACCTGCTGTCCCTGTCTAGAGGAGTTCACAGCTCAGTGGGGGAGAGAGACAGGAAACAATGTGCTGGCAAGGCAGTCTGTGAGAATGCAAACTGGGGAAGCAACAGCTTCTCCTGCTTGTCACCCCAGATATTCCTAAAATATGTACACGAGGTGAGAACACAACTTCAAAGTAGTTGATTGTCTGCTCCAGAGAGCAGGTCTTATTTTAAATGTTGGCTTCCCATCCCCCAGCCATGTGCCCTGTCCTTGAAAGTGCTCTGAGTGGTGGGGCGGGGCTCAGATCAGACACAGGTTTCCTGGGGGCTCCAGGAAGGACCTGGGAATGAGTCCTGAGGGTCAAATGAGATGACAGTCCTTTATTAATGAGATGACAGTCCTTTATTAATCAGGTTGCAACTGAAAACCAGTATACCAGTAGAATCCTTGCCTTTCATGAACGAAACACGAATTCCATTCCTGGCCACGGTCGGTGGAAGCTCGCACGTTGCTATGATGCTGAATAGGTTTTAGGGACATTCCCAGACTAAGTCGTAAGCAAGGCCTGGTGACCTCCTTCTGAAGATTAGGAGGCTCACATGGCCTAATCTGCCATCCGTCATGGGGCTGCTCAGGACTGGGCAATGTTTCGGTTCACCAGACATGAGTCACCCCCAGCCAGGACCGTACAGGAAGGCAGTTAGCACCAGCCAAGTGTTACTTCCATGGGAATTCCAAACTTGACAGCCTGAAAGATGCCTTCAATGTGTGGACTATCTAGGATGCACCAGGCGCCCAGCATGTGGCACACAGGTGCCTTACTCGAATGGAATGTATGCTCCTTGAGGGCAGGGACTGGGCCTTGCCTCCTGCTCAGTTCATTCCCAGGGCCTAGAAGAGTGCTGGTCTTCAGCAAATATTTTCCTTGAAGGTTGGAAAATGATTTCTTATCCCAACAGTCCCTTAGGCCATGAGTCCTGCTAAACAGCCGGGGACAGCAAGGTTTAGCAAGGCTGAGTGGCATGTCCTAGGTCTCGTAGTGAGATAACTAGTGAGGTAGGATTGGAGCTCAATTCGTCTGTTGGCCAAATTCAGGTATTTCCCATCATGTCAAGGTTGGCCTTGGGCTTGCTGTCAGGAGTCCCTGGAGAAGGACATCATGCTTGCTAATATAGAGGGGCAGCAAAAAAACGAGGAAGGCTCTCAACAAGATAGTGTGACACAGTGGCTGTAACAATAGACTCACACAGAGAGCAACTGTGATGATGGGGTGCAGGACCAGGCGGCGTCTTGTTCCGTTGTGACAGGGTCGCTAGGACCCAGGACTGACTTGATGACGCCTAACAACAACAACAATGGGACTTCTAGACCTCCTTGAACTTAGCTGACCCTTTTGAAGTAGACTACCATGCCAGAAAGTATGACAGACAGACAGACAGTTTCCTCCCAGATCCAAGGACACTACAGAAGGTCATCCCTGATTCCCTGTATGAGATTGAGCTCTCCGCTTCAGAGAGTCGCCCCTGTGGTAGGCAAACAATAGCCTCCCATAGATGTCCTGTTACAGGGTGAGGTGTAACAGGCCGTCGATCGAATGGAAGCTATCAGTCGGTCAGTTCAGAAGTTCTCTTGAATAATCCAGTCAGTGCCAGGGTCCGTCTGAGTGAGAAGGGGAGACAGGAGAGGCAGAGTCATATGATGGGAGAAAGACTCTGTCTCTGGCTCTGAAGGTGGAAAGGGCCACAAGGCAAGGAATACAGGCCACTTCTAGGAGCTGGAGATAGATTCTTCTGTGCAGTCCCCCGAAGGAGCCAGCCCTGCCAGCATCTCACTGTTTGCCCTCTGAGAAGCCATTCAGACTGCTGACTTCCAGAACGGTAAGATAACACATATGTGTTGATGAAAGCTGCTAAGTTTGTGGCAACATGTTAAAAACAAACACAGCATCTTAGCGAGCAGCAGGCAGGCCGCAAACAGGTTTAAGGGAAGATGCTCTGGACTCCAGGGAGAGACCTTGTACACAGAGGGAACATTCTCCAGGTTCCCCGGGAAGCTCCTACAGGACTCTTTCATGCCAAAGTTGCATGCAGTGCTGAGCATCTTCATGTAGGGGCACTTCGTCCTGGGCCAGCACCTTGTCCCGCTCGCTTTCTGCCCTGGAGCTCTCTGTCAATGTTTTGTTGTTCTCATCGTTCTCTGGAGTTCACTCTGGAATATTCCCCCTGTAGCACCAGGGGGCCTCTCAGCCCCAGGGCTACCCCGACCCCTGGGGGACACAACTATGGATAAATCCTCCCCCTCTGAGACTCTCAGGCGGGCAGGTCTGAAATGCACTCTGCGAAGTTCGCCAGCAAGTTCTCAGCCCTAGCTTCCTATAGTGGACGCTGCCCCAGAAATGTGCCTTGTGTTGCCTCTCCCAGATTCCTCGGGGCTCCTTCAAACTTGCCCCTCACTCCTGCTTTCTGGGGTCATTTCCAAAGTGAATAGGTGTTGTTTGCAAACTGTCGTCTCTGGCTCCATTTTTTCTGAGACCTGCTCCGGTAAACTTGCTGCTCCTCAAGCACCTGCTCAATTGTACCCGCTGCCCAGCCTCACACAGCCATGAGGAGCTTGAGACTGGGCGCGGGTGGCGATAGGCCCAGGGACTTGCAGACAGCCGCCTGGCTGTGAAGGAGCCTTAGCCTGGCTGCGAAGGAGGCTGAAGGGACAGAGGTGTCTTTGCTAGTTTGGTGAGAAGTGGCTGGGGGCAGTTTCAAGGCTCCTGGGCCATGCACTGGGGCCCTGCTGGCTGAGACACCCAAGACCCTGACAAGAGTCCGTCAGAGCAGGTCGGCTGTGCCCATCACCCAGAGCAGATGTTTTTCTGATGAACTTAATTGCATCATTAGCAGGCAGGCTAGAGATGGGAGATTTGAGAGCTACTGGGAAAGCTGGAGTCCCCTGGCCCCAGAGGCGCAGCTGTTCCCAAGGCTGAGAGGCAGCAGTAGACTCCTTCCCACCCCCACCTACCACCCCCACGCCTCCGCTGCTGCAGTCACACCGCTGGGCAGAGCTGGCCTCTCTGATCCGAGGCTTTCCCACCAGCTATGCCCGCAACAGATGGACGCGGATCTCCTGGGCATCCCCAGCGGATGCAGATTTCACGGTGGGCGGAAGCGAGAGGGGTGGGCATGCTATTCAGTCCCTCCCCAGGCCGCTTGGGAGGCCACACTGATTGTTCAGCTGTCCACACTCCTGTGAAAGCGCTGGGCCTGAGAGGGGGCGAGAGGTTTCAGTGGGGGCCAGGCTAGAGGCTGGGAATCAATACCAAAGACCTTAGCTCTAGCTCCTCTGGGTTTAAATCTGTGCTCCCAGCACTGTGTGTGTGTGTGTGTGTGTGTGTGTGAAAGGAGGGTGTGTAAAAGGAGGGTGTGTGGCTCCATTATCACCACAGAGCCCCTTCCAGCACAGGCCCCTAACAAAGCCACCGTCTGGGTAAGGAGGGATTCCTAGCAACCTAGAGGGCAGGTTCCTGAGGCTGAAACACACTGCACGTTTCCTGCCAAGTGGCTGCTGGATTCAAACCGGGGCTTTTGAGTTAGCTATCAAGTTCATAACCACAAGGCTCCTCCTGCTGTGTAGCACTGCCGGGAAGAGGCTAGTCCAGGCCCACCCATCTCCCTTCTGCATCGGGGCACCAACCTCCTCCCCACAGGCTGGCCACCCCGGGTCCCCTCCCCTGCAGCATCAGCAGTCATCAATCCTGCCCGCACCCCCATCCTACAGCATCACATAAGTGAACCAATCACCTGGCCTGGCATCGGACTGACTCCTGTGCCCCCCATGGGGTGGAAACCCCTCTGCATAGAGGCCAGCTCCGTCACAGCTCCCAAGTGCCTTTTAGTATTATTAGGCTGTGATTGGGTTTCATTTGTAATTCTAAAGGTGCGTGCCAAGAAGCTAATGCCCAGAGCAGCTCTTCCCAAAGCCCCGATCTTAAAATCCTAACAACTGAATGAAATACTGCGTGGCGAATCCTGTCCAAAACATCTCTTTCGAGGCTCTAGCCTGTGACCCACGTCCACGAGCAGCTGTGCAGCCACGTGCTTGGATGGTCATTGGTCACTGTGTCATCAGTGTCAGGATGAGGGAGGGGGTGAGGAGCACAGGCATCCTGGTTGGGGCAACACTCTTGCTGGCTGCTTCACAGTGGGCTCTGCCATCACGTCTGGGCAGGTGCTAATGAGTTTTGAAAATACAGTCCCATATCCATCCATATACAAAGCTTCAAATAGGTTGGAACTACATCATATCTTAAAAATTCACTAGCAGGACGATAAACAAAGCCCTCTTCACGCTCACAGGACTTCCACTTGGGGACACGTGTGGCTATTTAGATTTAAGTTTCAATGGATAAAAATGAAATAAAATGTACTAGTTACATTTCAGGTCCTCAGTGGCCACACAACCACCATATTGGACGCTGCAGAAAAGAACTGTTCTGTCATTATAGAAAGGAGTCCTGGTGATGTAGTGGGTTACGAGTTGGACTTTGAACCATAAGGTCACCAGTTTGAAACCACCAGCTACTCTGAGGGAGATCGATGAGGTTTTTTACTCCCGTAGCGCGTTGCGGTCTCGGAAACCCACAGGCACGGTTCTTCTCTGTCCTGCGGGGTTGCTGTGCGTGGGCCTCGGCGCCATGGCAGTGGACTTGGAGAGTCTGGGTATCAGAGGAAGTTCCGGTCACTAGCACTGGCAGGGAGTGTCACTGTTTGGTCACTACCTTGCGGTTGTTTTTTTGCTTCTCTGTTTCTGCGTTACTTTTTGGTCTTCTCCCTACATTCTTTTCAAAGAAAAGCCCACACTCCATGGTGAGGACTAAGATGGTCATCGTCGTGAGCGCTCTGAGCTGTCAGCCCTGTAGGTCCGGTCTCAGGGCCACCACGGTTCAGTTCACCGGAGCACATGGCTTTGCTTCTCTGCACCTGGTTTTCCCGGGGCTGGTAATGCATGCTCCTCTTGCCCCTCCTGCCCAATGAAAAGGGCATGGAGCCATCCAGAAGAAAAGGTGACCAAGGAGACAAAGTAACAATGAGCCTGCCCTAATTCAGGTTGGGTCACGCTGACCTGGTGCCTCCCTGAAGGTGGGGCTGTGGCCACTGGGCCGTCTGGGAGTCAGTTTTGCCTCGGGTCAGCTAAACTAGCCGTGGACTTAGCAGGAAGCAGGAATAATGAGTGGTAAGAGGCATGGCCCTGGGAGGTCACAGCCCACCAGAAGAAGTGCCACTCACACCGTTTCCAACCCACGGATGATGTCCTGGGAGAGAGTACATGGGGATGGACCGGCCACCCACAGCAGAGCTGGCACCTTGCTTGCCTTCTCTCCAGGGCGCCAGACACACCTTCCCGTGTCCTCACTTGGGTGGGGAGGGGCCCAATGGGTCTGAATGGCCTCGAAGACTGGCCTTTGACAGACATGCATCAAGAGGCGGACTCCGGCTCTCCACCTGGCTCGTGTTCTACGGTGTCTTTGGCAGGGTCAGAAGCGAGGGGCTATTTCTCACAACCTCGAGGAAATGTCAGCCCCGGGAAAGCTCCAAAGAAGGTTGAGTCCAATCTTCTCGTTTGGGAAAACCAAGGCCCAGAGAAAGGCCCCTCAGGGGTCCCCTTGAGGCAAGCGGTTTGGTTTTTGCTCTCAAGATCGCTGAAGCAGGACAGGGAAGAGGGGGGCGCCTTGTAGCCTACCACACATTCACACAGATAATCTGTCCAGTGAGGGAAGGAGGCAAACAAGGGAGTGAACAAGCCATCCATTCTTGTCTGCGCCATTTTCCCATGTCAGGAGCAGCCTGCCCTGAAAAATTTAAGCTTCCCCTACCATGTTTCCTCTCCCTACACTCTGGACAAAATGCCTTTCTTCTCCCCCTTTTCTTTGGCAGAATCCCATCCAGAGCGACAGAAAAAGAATCTGTTAAGAACATATCTATCTATCTATCGATATACATTCAGTGCCTGACAGTGACAGGGAACTGTAGTGCCTCTTAATTATCCAGGAAGTGACAAGGTCAAGAGGTGTCTGAAAGCTGCCTTGTGGTTCTGGGCATTGATTCCTCACCATTGTCGTGCCCCCTTACAAGCTGGAGAGGGGAGCTACAGCCGCCTGGTTTTCATCCTCTGTTTGGATTTCTTCTTTTCTTTCTCCCTCCTCCTTCCCTACCCCCCACCCCGAATTTGAAAAGGAACGTGTAGCATTTTGTGTATTGATTGGAAATTCATAAAAGCAGGATGTGTGGCGGGGTGGCCGGCCCATCGTAATTGCTGCCGGGGTGCTGGGGGAGGAGGCCAACTTCGTGCTGAGACACCTTCCCAGGATGCCCTGTTCTCCATGTGACAAAGCAGAACAAACATGTTAATGCCCATGAATAGGCAGTCCTTGGCGACATTGTGGACCGCAGATAAGTATGCCTTCTTTTATTCATACAATTTCAGGGCTCGTAGCTTCTTTTTTTTCAAAGGAGGTTCTGAGCCATGGTTATCTAGGAATCAGACTAAAATGAGAAACCAGAAATGATAATGATCTCGGAAACCTTGGATCCAAGTTTCCAAGAATCATAAGTGTTGTCGAGCTAGATATAGCGTGAGATCAAGACACCAGGGCCTGAACGCAATAGAAATCAGTGATATGCAAAGGGTTTCCAATCTAGTATTTAATAAAAATAGGAGGCCCAGTACAGAAGGGGTTACTTGTTGGTCTGGTGATAGGAGAGGTGTTGAAAATGTTACCAAGGAGTCCCTGTGCAAGTTGGGTGGTCTGCTACCAGAGGGCCATCAGAGGCCATATATGTCTAACGTAGGCAGTCCCCCCAGGTTATGAATGTTCAACTTCCGTGCAACCCACAGATACAAACTAACCCCAGGAAAGCATCCTCAAGGAAAGAGCCGAGCTCCGCACAGTGATTCATAACAGCAAATGGTCCCATTGTACTACGTCCACCAGGCCGTGGCGGTTATTACTCTGTTGTTATATTAAAGGTGTTTTCATCTGTCTGGAAGTAACTGTATCCAACGATTCCAACTTCAGTGCAGACGTGACTTAAAGGTCTACTTAGCAACAACACCTGTTCGTAATCCAAAGACTGCCTGGATTTCATTTTCCATTCCAGAAAGGAAACTGCTCTGAAATCTGACAGAGACCTTGAGAAGGCATTAAGATCATAGTAACTATTCCTTCATATGCAAATGATACCTGGGAATGTGAAGATCCCAAATTTAATAGTATTAAAAATAGATAGTACCCATGATCAGAAACTTCACCCCATTTCAAAGTAGCAGGTCTGGGGCTTTCTCCCAAACCTCTCTGTTCGGTCCAGGTGGAAAACATGCCATGAACGGAGAAGCCAGCCCTTTGGTCCTAAGTTTTCAGGTATGAAAGGACGAAGGACAGGGCTGGGGAGGTAGAGCCCCAGTCTTCATTTCCTTGTACGTCTGTTCTGAGCGAGTTATTTTCCCTCCCCAGGCCTGACAAATGAGCAGCCAGATGGACGGACCTCCCACTCAGCTGGGACCCCAAGCATATCAACAAGAAGAACATTACTTCTAATTTTTAATGAGAATAAACACTCCAGATCGGGGACAAATGAAGATCTATTTGCCCTTTGTCATCTTTTGCATTGACTGCACAGGATTTGGGATCCACTCTGAATTAAACATTCCCAATGCCAGTTTTCCAGACCAGACATAAATTGTGGATGGATGCATACCACATGGAGACTGTTGAATAAACATTGGGTAAATAAATATATTCTCAGGATTCAGAAATCCAGATACGAGTCTATCCTATAGCACCAGGGAGTGTTGCCAGCTTGCTATCTACCCGCCCACTCAACAATTCATATGCCTGTCTGCCTGCCTTCCATCCATCCTTCTTTCCTTCCATCCGTTCATCATCCTACCCACCTACCCATCAGCGTTTCAACCTTCCTCCCTGGTCAAGTCACGTACTACACACTCCAGGAAGACAACGACCACCGACATATCAAGGAAGATAGAAAAGTGGTATAGGGCACCGAGGGAAGAAGAGGTCACGTGTAACTAGAGACATAAGGGAAGGAGCTGACCCTTGAGATGAATTTCCCAGGCAGGATCATGTGTGCAGATGAAGAAAAAGCCAGAAGACAACATTTGCAACGGTACAGATAGAAGAAAATGTTTATGGATCAGTGAATAGTCAAGAAATGAGGTCAAATCAGAAGGAAGAGTGAAGAAACCTTCGTTTTAGGCATCAAGCAATGAAGGAGCGCATCAGCAGGGTCTGGGAGACTCTCCGATGCAGCCGTCTTTAGAGCAGAGAGCGTAAGAATGCGAGTGAAACAAAGGCTGGAGGAAGAGCCAGGGGACACGGATGGACATGTTGCGCTAGGGACAGGGGTATGTGAACAGGCTATAGAGATGGAAGGAAGCCTTGCGTGTTGCGTGGTGGTTACAAGCGCCCCACCTTTGGGTGCCACCATTTCTACAAGGAACTCTTTAGAAGTCTGCTAACAGTCAAGATGGTATGTGCGTGAGAGACCCAAGTTTAGGGGTAAGAGGTGAGAGGCTGTGAAAGGAGTTGAACTGTTTTTGTGTGAGACAGTCTTTTTCCACCTTCCTGCACCTGGCCCCCGTCTGCTGCTTCTCGGGAACTGCGGAGATGGAAGTGTGTGGAGTCCACAGTTGTGCCCGGGACCAGACAGCCTTTCACCGGAGCAGAATGTGGTGGAAGGAGAACTGGCAAAGGAGCTGAAGACCCGGGTTTGAATCCCACCTTTGCTCCTTCTTAGTTGTGTTGGCAACCCATGCCAGACTGCTTCCTCACCTCGGAGTTCCATTAAAATGTTTACAGCGATTCATCAATTACAAGGAAATGTGAAAAAAGAAACGGGTGATAAATTTGAAGTGCCCAAACACAGGGGAGCTGTCATAAATGCTCTCGTCACCCCTAACATAGGCTGCTGCTAACCCAAACTGCCAAACCCAGCTTCCAGTGAGTCGAATCTGACTCACATGGACAAGGTAGAATGGCCCCTGTGGTTTCCGACGGAAACTTTTTACGGGAGCAGAAAGCCTTGTCTTTCTTCCTCTGAGTGGCTGGTGGTTTCGAACTGCTGACCGTACAGTTAGCAGCCCAAACATAAAGTAGGCAATTATTTCCCCTCCTTTTCAAGTAAAGAAATGGAAGCTCAGAGAGTCTGTGTCACGTACACACAGATGTTGGCAGAAGTCATGTATCATGCTCAGACACACTGATGGCTTTTGACCAGTTCGGTAACTATTTTGTGCCTCCATTATTGGAGACGGGAGTCTCTGACTGTCCTGGGCTGATGCCAAAGGCTTGGCATCTCTCGTCATGTTGAAGCAGAAGACGGAGGGATGTTCGGAGACAGACGGAAGAAAGGCACTGTTGCTGGGGGGCAGACTACCTTTTTCAGTTCCTTAAATGGATTCATCAAAACTGGGAGAGAGAGGGGGTGGACGAAAGACAAGCTGGAGTGTGAGGACTCTGAGGCCAGGCTGACCTGTGTGCCCTCGCTCCCTGGCCCATAATCTGCCCTGTGGCTGGAGGGAACTAGGAACCACAGTGGGTGGCAAAGCAAATAATGTTTTGTTAGTTCTGCTAAAAGAAAATAAGAGAAACACAGCTTAGTCTCTGAGGCCCACGTGCTGAGCCAGCGGCTTTGTAGCCCCCACACGGGGCGGGCTTAGTCCCTGGCTTCTAAGATTTTTTTGAGAGTTCATGTCAAGAGAAATCCGTGCCTGTTAGCTGCAGTGCCTCTTTGTTTTAAAGGTATGACTGATGTACTGTAAAAGGCTCAGATCTGCAGCCTACTGTTTGGACCAATGCACATAAAAACCCCAGAACACTTCTGCCACCCCAGATGGTCCTCAGGAACCTTCCCGGTCAACCCACCCACCTGCTCCCACCAAACCCTGATCCGATTTTTATCACCATTGTTTAGTTTGGACTAGTCTAGGCTTTTACGTCAATGGAATCAGACAGGGCCATCTCTTCATGTTTGTCTTCTTTCACACAGAGATGCATCTGTGTTGCTTCATGTCTCCGTAGACAGCTCATTTTTTTAATTGTAAAAAACAAAACATATACCGCACAATACTTGCCAATTTCATGTTTTCTCATGTGTACAATTTAGCGACATGGATTACATGAATCATGCTGTGCAATGACTGCCGATGTCCATTTCCATTGCCAAACCTCCCAGCACTACGAACCGAAACTCAGTGCGTCCTAAGAAATGAGAAAACATGGACTTGGCAAGTGCTGTACTATATATGTTTTCTTTTTTAACAATTAAAAAATGAGCTATCTCCGGAATCATACAGCAACACAGATGCATCTCTGTGTGAAAGACCAATGTGGCTTTCGGCTCCTGTAAAGTGTGATAGTCTCAGCCACTCCCAGGGACCCTGCCTATAAGGTCAAGGTGAGTCAGCATCAACTTGATGGTCCTTTCGTGAGTCTGACTTCACTTAGCAAAGTGTTTTCAAGGTTCTCCAGGTTGTAGCGTGGGTTGAGATGAATTTCTGTCCGTGGCTCAGTAATATGCCATTGTAAGTATGTGCCATAGTCTATCTGTTCACCTGCTAATGGACCAGGCACCGTCTGCTTTCTTCACCATATTTGCTTATGCACCAATTTTGCCTCCAGCAATTAGGTCTGGAAGGTGAGTATCAAAAAGTGCCAGGTTATTACAATAAAGGTTCTTGTGTTTAGGGAGGCCTTGAGTAGAAGCCCAAAGTCCGTCTGCTATCTCAATACTTAACATATAACTAGATGAACATTGACCTCTGTCCTTACCATTATAGATTAATATATTTATATACATGCATGCCTATAGCTGTACCTCTATAAATAGCTTCTTTCAAAGAAACTTTAGGGAACGTGAAAACTGTGTTGGTGAGAAAAAGACCAGGAAAACCGTGCCAAGAAAAGTTTCTTTTCTGTCACAACTGCTGTAGTGTGAGAATTCCTTTGGGAAATCGGACCCCACCCATTCCCCAGCTCAGATCTTGTCCTTGCAGACTTTTTTGGTTTTGTTCCTAAAATCAAAGTCCATATAAAAGGGACACGATTTGGGTCCCTCCGGGAGGTTCCAACTGCTGCTTTGATGGCGTGGACATCGAGAAGCAGAGTTCTTCTGCGAAGGGTTAGAGATGGGCACGCTGTCTGCAGAAGTGCATGGGTGGAGAGAGAGAAGAGGGACCTCAGTGGAGGAGATGTCAAGAAACTACAGCTTCACATTGTAATGTTTTTGTTTCGTGTAAGTTGCTGTGATTTTGTAGCAATGTTTTTTTAATTCACGCTCATAGATAACCCATGTTATATTATAAATATATATTATAACCCATGTTATATTATAACCCATGTTATATTATAAATGTTATAAATGTTTTCTCCAGGTGTATGATTTACCTGTTTATCTTTCTGATGGTGTATTTTTATGTGTGAGAAAACTTGCAACATTTTAAATGCTATCCAATATATAACCACTGCCAATCTGTGGCTCATGTTTTGGTGTCTTCTCTGCCTTGCCTCCCCCATCCGAGGTCCGGATGGGACTCTCCTGTGTCTCTTCTAGCCGCTTTATCTGTATATCATGTGTAATAGGGGTCAACTCCCCCCAATAATCGGTTGTTTCAGTAGATTTGTTGAAGAGACTTCCTTTACTCTATCAAGTTACAGTGGCGTCTCTGTGAAAGAAAAAACACTCAACTGTCTTTGGCTATTCCATCTGTGCCATTGATCTCTGCCCATCCTTTCACCAATACCACATGGCCTTCACAATTGTGGCTTTTTACTGTCCTGAAGCGTGGTATCTTTTTTACATATATGTTCCAGACTTAGAGGAATTAGGAAATGAGTGGGTGTTCAAGGAAGAGGCAGATAACTTTCTTTTACAAAGTGTGCGTGACGGTGGGTGTGCCTATCTGTAGCTGTTGGTGAATGAGTGTGTGTGTGTACATGAATGAAAGCACCCACTCAATGACTGAAAGAAAAGGAGGATTAATTTGAATCTGGGTGGCCACCAGGACCATCCCCTATCATTAGACAACAAGGTGCCAAGTGCACAGCATGCTCAACCGTACAAAGTGACCCGTGGACGTCATTCTTCCATTTCCACAATTAATAAACAAGTAAGTAGAAAATAAATCTCATGTCATTATCAATTCCCCAGCGTGTCATTTACCAGTCAGATAAAGGCCTGATTTTTGAGTTTAGCACCTAGACTCTAATTTCGGTCTCTGCCGTGACGCTCCAGCATCACCTCCCTGCCAGGATACCCGTCCTATGCTGGGGTGCCCTGCACATACCCTGACTTTCCTTCTTCAATGTTGTGTTTCCTCTGCCTAAAAGGGCCTTCCCCACTTCCTCAGTCTTCAAGGCTCCGCATCAATGCTACCTCACTGAAGGATGCTTCCTGGAATTCCACTGGCGGCATACTTGGTCCCTGCGGACCACTGCTTGCCTCAGGCAGCTCTTATCATGTAATTGTCTCTTTTGGGTCTTCCTCAGCAACCTTGGGACTTCAAGATTGAATTCCTATTACCTGCTTCCCCTTCCTCTGGTCTTAGTCCCCTCCATCCTTTTCATTAGCAACCTGCCAGGTGTCTGGCCTGTGGTATGTTGACAGTGATGGTGTGAATTCCCGTGAGTGTAACCTGGGCCTCCTGGGTCTCCATGGTGACCTCGGCCTGATTATGCTGCCCTGTGGAAAAGACTGTTGTCAGAGGTGGGGGCAAGTCATTTCAGGGAACAGAGGTGAATTTGAAAGGTCCTATCAGAGTCAATGGTGATCCAAATATAAATCTATTTGGAGAAAGTAAAAGTTAGGTGGTGGTGGTGGTGGTGGAGGAGGTGGAAGTAGGTGGTGGTGGTGGTGTGTGTGCACACGTGCGTGCACCTGGACTGGTATCTGAACTGTACCTAAATCTCGAGACCTAGTTGACAAAGCTTGGTAGTGGACAAACCTGGAGTCAAGCACAGGCTTCTGCTAGGCGACCGTAGGCAAGTGATTGAGGGGTTTTAAGTCTCTTTAGTTGTAAACCAGGGGCCACATGACTATCCAGCTCACTCTGGGTTGTTATGGGAACTGAAGCCAATGCTGTGTAAGACAGGTGGGTTCTCCCAGATCTGGGCAGCTCCTGGGCTGGATTCTTGGTGGGGTCCTTGCTCTGTAGGAGTTTAAATCCGTGGAGGCTCCCCATGACCTCCACTTTGTCTGATCTCAAGCCTTGGACAGTTCAGTTCTAACATCACCAGGCTGGAATGCATGTCTGTCCCCTGCAGAACCTGAGGGTCCAGCTTTGGAGTGCCCATCCAAGCATCATCTTTGAGAGACTGGCAGGCTCCTCTTGGCAGCTTCAGAAACGGGGTGTTTCAGGTCGGAGGGAAGGGAGGAGTGCTCCCCACCCCCGCATGCCCACCTGAGACAAAAGGCAAGAGTGACCTTGCCCCTAGCAAGTCGCTCAGCTGCCCACATACCAGTTTCCCCCTTTTGGCTGGGGATGCCCTGGACCGATTGAAGAATATCCGCCGAGAAAGCGATCGGGAGCTGCCTAGGCAAGCGCGTCCGCTTGGCAGGAAGGGCCCTGCTCGCACGCAACATTGATTCCGCACCGACGAACCACACGCGGGATCCCCCAAAGCCTCCGCGAAGAAGTTGCGTCTAGACGGCCAAGGGTTAAGCCGGCGGCCGCGTCTCGGCCGCCCCCGCCCGCCGCCCGCCGCCCCGCCCGCGCGCGGCCGGCGGCCGCCGGTGCCAAAGTGGGAACCTGCTCGGCGGCGGCCCCGGCGCTGCCTTGACTCGCGGCCAGGGCTGGCGCGGCCGCGGGCGGTGGAATGTGTGAGCGCCATGTGTCACCGCCCCAGACTGTGGGAAAGCGCTGCTCCGCTCGCCTCCCAGCAGCTGCCGCGCGCCCGCCGGGGAGGGAGCCGGGAAACGGGAGCCGCCCGCCGCGCAGCCGGCCCCGGGGCACTTCCGAGCGCGCGCGTGCGCGCGGCCCCCGCCCGCCTCCAGCATCCTGTATCCCCTCGGCGAGCTACCCGCAGCCACCGAGACCAGGCCCCACGAGCGGGCAGCCTGCTAGCCGGCGGGCCCCGGGATGGAAGGCCAGGCGCCTAGAGAGGACGTGGAGGAGGAGGCTGAGGTGGCCTGAGGCCAGCGCCCTCCAAGGTCCCGAGCCCACCCAGGTCCCACAGTACCTGCTTCCCCTCAATCAGGGGCGACATCCCCTGGGCTCAAGCCTCCACTCTGCGGACCCCAACTCCAGTCCAGGCCTGGGGCTGGGGAGTCACGTGGTGCCAGAGGCACCAGGCCAAGGCGGCTGAAGCCCAGCTAAGCAGCAGAGCGGACTTAGCCAAGGTCACGCAGCTGGTGGCCACAGAGCTCTGTTAGAACCCAAGTCCCGAGTTCCTTAGGCTGAGCCCAGGCTCTGACCCCCTCAGCATCACACCCCTACCCCTACCAGCCTCCCCCACCCCGAAATGTACCCCTCCCTGAGTTCTCTGCCGGCGTGGAGAAGTTGCAAGCAGGGCTGGTGGGGGTTGGGCAGGCCTTACTTCCTTACAGCAGCCTCTGCCTCTCAGAGGCCGTCTGGAGACTCAGTTCCAGTCGGCCTCTCTGGGGTTGCACCAGCTACAAGCAGTCCATACCTGGACATGCCCCAACCTAGCCAACTCCTCTATTTCTGCCCTTTGCTTCTGCGGGCTCTTCAAGGCCCAGCTCTGCAGCTCCTCAGAGGAAGCCTTCCCAGACGTCCTCAGTCAATGTGCTTCTGAACGCTTACAGCCCTTGGAGGCCAGCTCCTGAGGATCGTCCTGTCCTCTCTGCACTGCCACAAAAGCTTTAAGGACAGGGTGGGACTGAGTGAATCAGCAAAGGAATGCTTTCCAGCTCAGAACCTCAGCAGAATGCATGAAGCCGGACCAACTAGTTAACCTCCAAGCTCAGCTTCCTGGTCTGCGGAGTGAAGTACAACTGACATTGGGTCTAAAGAGACTTGTCTAGTGCAGGCACACAGCTGTTTCTCAATAAACAATGTACACATAGATCCGTAAGGAGCCCATTCGAACCAAGGGCAGTTTAAATTCGTGCTGGCTTGAACCCACCAGCCGCTCTTTGGGAGGAAGAGGTGGCAGCTTGCTTCGGAATCTTGGGATCTCTATGGGACAGTGCTACTCTGGGTCTGCAGGGACTGGGTGTCAGGGGGTGCATCAAGACAGAGGAGAACGCGGAAATGCCTGGGGCATGAATGCTAATGGATGACATACGCAAATAAATGACAACTGCTGGCGACCTTTCCAGCCTGGTTGAGCTGTCTTTTAGCGTTTGTGGAAGGTGCCCACAGTTCACGTGCTTGACTGCTCACGGAAAGGTGGGAGTTTGAGTCCACCAGGTGCCTTGGAAGAAATGTCTGCAAATCTGCTCTCCAAGTCCCAGCTGTGGCAAACCAGTGGAGCAGAGTTCTCCTTTAACACGCACACGAGGTCACCAGGAGTCAGAACTCTTCAAAGAGATGCAACTGGTTCTTATCTTCCTGTTAGCTAGCCTGGTGGTGACTGTATCTACACGATCATCTTTTGCGCATCCACCCCTTCCTCCAGACCTGCAGGGGCCTGCGTGCCAAAGCCAAGATCAGGTAGAGGCAAATCAGTCATTGAGGAGGCATTCCACAGCCACGCTGCAGAGACTCCTCCTGCCTCCTCAAGACCACCGTGCCCACTCCTTCAGACTTTCAACCTTCTATGTGCAGTGTTTAGTGTTGGCCCTCTGGGTGCCCCGGACCCTTCCCTCTGCTTGCAAAAAGCTCGGCTTGCCGAAGGAGCTCTGCCTGAGTCACTAAGATAGAGGGCCACTATGTGGGAAGGCAGCTGACAAATGATACAGGGCGATGACTGAGGAGGACAGAGGGACTCGGTCCAGAAGGACTCCATGGAGCCAGGGCTTGGGGAGCAGTGCGGAGGGCCAGCCTGGCGAAGAGAATGACTTCAGCCTGAGTACAGAGCAGGGACAAGCCAGCACGCAACACCCTGGCCTGGCTAGTACTGAAAGCATGCGCTGGGTGTGAGTGTGAGGGCATGGGGGCATGGACAGATGTTGGGGACCTCTAGTACTGGGCATCTGGAGGGGGTGGGATGCTGCGTTTGTGTCTGACGTACCTTGGAAAGGAGCTGGGGAAGTTGGGAGAGTGGAAGAGGACATACTTCTAAGATGGGGTGGCAATGACGGGAAGGCTTCAAAAAGCGTCCCATGGGCACAACAAGTTTAAGCCTCCGAATGCAGCTTTTAGCTGAGGGCACTAGGACGGGCAAGCGACGTACGGTCACATAGCAGCTTACGCAGCCGGTTAGCGCAGCTCCATCATCCGATTGAGCCCTTGCCTGACTCCAGAGTGGACTTTTCCCATTCCCCACCTTGGCTCCCGCTGGAGGGGACACACTGGAGTGTGGCAAGTGGTTTGGAGGTAAGTGAGAGCAGGGAAAGGCCGCTGGATCCACCTACATTGTCCTGGCTGCAAGCAGGGCAGGGTCCTGGCCTGCCCATGGGAAATGCCTGGGCGCGGGGCAGGCCCTGGTTTGGAATTGAATCTTGAACGGGGAGAATTGGGGATGCATGGGCAGGAATAAAGAAGGCCGTTTTGTTTCTATTTGGATTTTTTTTCTTGCCATTTATGATGGCTCCCTGACCCATGCTTCTGGGCCGATGCTTTCAATAGTGACAGAGTTGACCTACATCTGACAGAAACTCCAAACAATATGACAGTGCACACAGACTGGCAGAAACATCTGGGAAATAGAAAGGATGGGTGTGAGCTAAAGCTTCCTAACAAGCCCACATCCATGGGCCTGACACAGAAGGCAACCCACCATTTTCTGGATGAAAGAACTGAGGTGCCCTAAGATGAAACATGGCCTAGATCCATACAGATAGCAAGGGACAGATCTAAGAGCCACCTGGCTCCAATCTCTATTCGCTTTCTGCCCAAGATGCGGATCCTGGGTCTGCTTGCCACTTGGCTGTCAGTCTTCCACGGGGTGACTACTCTCCAGACCCACACAGCGACACATGGCCTGACAAGTGTGAAGGCATTTAGGGGGACAATAGGCCAGAGTGCTTTAAATCAGGACTGTCTCGCCAAATCCAGGACATCTGGTCATCGTAGGTATCTCAGGGCTGCCCCCACCCTGGCCTAAGCTGGCTGCTGCCATTTAATACGCCTCTGGCATCCAGAATGGCCGAGGTCTATTTTTTGGTTGGAGCACATGCTACGGATGAGTAAGAGGCATTCAAAAAGATCAAACAGCTGGAGAGAGATGGCAGGAGACATTCTTTTTCAGGGGAGCCTAAGAAGGGAGCGGCGAACCCTGGCTGTGCCGCGGTGCTCTGTCGCTAACCGAAAGATGTGGCAGCCAGCTCGGGTCAAGAACCCAGTTAGTGTCAGGGACTCACTGACTAGCCGGTGCACCCCGTGTCCACAGACATGACCAGCCTAAAGTGATACTGGCTGGGGAGTGAGAGGCAGGGGCACAGGCTCCAGGTGCTCAGAATTCAGGTATGGAAACAACTCTTTAGACTGAGATGACTGGGGAAAACTTGATGGAAGAGCTAAAGAGCTCAGCATGGGCTCACAAACTCTAACTCCCTGCCACAGAGTCAATGCCAACTCACAGAGAGTTGGCATGGACGAGATGGCAGTGAGTTGTGAGTGGGGGGGCCCTGGCAGGAAACCTCGGGAGGAATGGGATGCTGGCATACCCATCTCTGCACCTTCCACAGCACCACCCACTGTCTGTGCCCAGGACTGTTTCATGGAGCTCATGGTTGTCTCCGGCTAAGGCCCAACATTAACCATAAAAAAGGGCCATAATCCAAGCCGTTTCACGGTCCATGGTTCTCTCTGCCCCGCAGCCACTGGGGTGACCAGCTGGATTTATCCAAGCAGCCGTGAACTGTGGCTGTGTCGGTACCTCAGACGGCTCTGTGCTCTAAGCGTGTCACCTGATGGCAGGTTTCTTGAACTAGGGACAGGCGCTGTCTGTGTGCTTAGCACAGGGCCTGGTACGTGCTGCACTCAAAGCTCAAGAACATCTAAGTAAATGTCAACTGAGAGCAGCCCTATAGGACAGGGCAGAACTGTCCTTTTATGTTTCTGGGGCTGCACATTTTTATGGGAGCAGAAAGCCTCGTCTTTTTATAATGGATAAGAAAGAACTTTATACCAAGAAGTAAGTTTACATCCAGAAGGTGCCCCAGCCCAGTCTAAATCAAAGTCTGTCATCCAATGCAAGCCTGAGCCCTCTTCAGACTCATGTGGTTGCAGGCTGATGGCCCAAAATGATGCAGTGGGGGGGGGGGGGCCAGGGAGCTCCCAGGTTTAAATCCAAGGGTGGTAGAACACAGGAGGGAGCAGACAACTCCCAGGGTCAGTCCCACACGGAGTTGCTCGCAGAAAAAGGTCCATCTTTAACCGGCAGATTGGATGGCGGGTTCAAACTGCTGACCTTGCGACCCACAGTCCCACTTGTAAGCCACCACACCCCCAGGGCTCCGGCATGCACGTCAAGTGCTCAGGAAATGCTTATTGGATTAGACAGCAATGAGGTGAATTCTCACCAAACCATTTCTGTCCTCTGTCCTCAAATGCAGGCTGCATATCAGAGAGAAAGCCCATAATCACTTTCTTTTTTCCTCTGGAAACCTGGCACGTCCTGCCTTCTTATCGACTCTGTTTCTCAAGGGCATGGCTCTGATCGCGGCCTTGAGTCTCACACAGGAAGTGCCAACTTCCTAGTTACTCCAAAGTCCCTTCCTCCTGCCCAGAATGGTTTCATAAAAGCTATTTATTTTTAAAGCACAAGCCAATCTTTGATCCACTCAGGACCACACAATTGGCTTGACAAGACGTTGCCCCCAAGCTCCTCAGCGAAGTTCGCAGCATCAGCTCGCCTTAGCCTTGCTTTGGACCCCAAGGAAGCTTTTTTTCTCTTGCCCCAGAGCTTATGACAAGCGTTCCCCCTGGAGAACATTTCTCATCCTCCCTGGGATTTTCACCTTTTTAGTTAACTAGGATAAGGTTCCCTCCCATTCTTGGGCTAACCACATTATTTAAGAACTCGATCTTGCGCTGCATATTCATTCATGTAAGTAAGAATTAACTAAGCCACATGAGCTTTATTGGAATGCAAATACTGCAGCTGGAACAATGACAGAGCAGAAACATTCACCTACAACAATGCTCCTCTCCACATTGCCAAGGGGAAGCACAGTAGTAACATGTCTTTCACAGGAGCGATCTCACACGTCTTTCCATTAAGAAGAATCTTGTGTCCATTTGTATGGTCAAGGTTGTTTACGGGTAGCAGGTGAGCGTCCAGGCAGAGTGGCCCCGTACAACTGTTTGACAGCCAGTCCCACTAACTATAATGCTTCGTCCACTTTATGCCACCAAAAGGTGAGTGAAGCTACAGGTTCCCATTTTAATATCACAGGTAGACACAGATGTATGTGTTTTGCACACACACACACACACACACACACACAGTGGTGCTTCAAACGTTTATGGGAAAGTTCCATTCTTTCCCAGTTCCATTTTCCATGAGCTGTTTGATGCCACCACATCCTATGTGCATGTTGTCGGTGTGAGGTGCTGTTTGGTGGGTCTGACTCACAGTGACCCCACGTACAATACAAGGAAACATCGCCTGGTCCCGCTCCATCCTCACAATGCTCGCCTTTTACTTTTGAGCCCATGGCTGCAGCCACGTGCTCATCCAGCTCCCTGAGAGACCCATCTTTTTCACTATCACACATGATGTCTTTTTCCAGGGACACGATGTCTTCCTCGCATGTCCAGAGTCCATGAGATGAAGTACCACCACTCTGTAAGGAACATTCTGGATGGACTTCTTCTAAGGCAGGTCTGCTTGTTCTCCTGGCAGTCCACTGGCTTTCAACACGCTGCACCAGCACCAGCATTCAAATGTGGGGATTTTTCTTCAGTCGTCCTTATTCAGTATCCAACTTTTACATGCACATCAGGGGATTGAAAATAGAAGGCTTCGATCCTCCAGGGCCGCCCTTGTTCTGCAATATTGTAGAGAAGTATTGTGCAGCAGACGCACCCAGTGTTTGATCTCTTGACTGCTGCCTCCAAGAGCACTGCCGATGGATCCAAGCAAGATGAAATCTAAGACAACTTCCACCTTTCCCCGTTTTCCATGATGATATCTATCTATCTATCTATCTATCTATCTATCTATCTATCTATCTATCTATCTATCTATCTTTCTCTCCCACTCAAAAACCAAACTCTCGGCGATGAACCTATTTGATGTCTCACAGATACCACCCCATAGAGAGGGCCGAACTGTCCCCGTTGAGTTTCTGATTTTTATATGAACAGAGAACCTCATTTCTTACATGCAGAATGGCTGGTGGACTCAAAGGGCTGATCCTTTGGTTAACAGCCCAACACATAATCTTCTATGCCACCAGGGCTCCTGAAACTCGAAGTTTTAATCTATAAGAGAATGGGTGGACTTTCTCTGGGTATTAATGTCATTGGGTCGCATTCAGATGGAGAATCTTGGCAAGTTTGCCCCTCTAATTGGTGCCCAAATAAGAAAATAGTGTCGTTAAGAGTCATTGCATCAGCTCCAACTTGTAACAACCCTTGGACCACAGAATGAACACTGCCCGGTCCTCCCCCAGGTCACCCTTGCTCCCAGGCCTGAACCCGTGTTGCAGCCACTGTGTCAACCATCTCGTTGAAGGCCTTGCTCTCTCTCTTGCTGCCCCTCTACTTTCCCAAGCACGATGCCCTTCTCCAGGGACTGGTCTCTCCTGACAACATGTCCAAAGTGAGAATAATAGTGCTTAAAATAGCTCAGGGTTTTCTGGGATTCAGGCATCTGTGAACTAATTTCTCTCTCTTTTTTTATAAAACATTTTATTAGGGACTCATACGCATCTTATCACAGTCCATGCATACATCAATTGTGTAAAGCACATCTGTACATTCTTTGCCCTCATCATTTTCAAAGCATTTGGTCTCCACTTAAGCCCTTGGCATCATGAACTGATCTCTTATCCCCATTTCCAACCGTCTACTGCCTCCAGGTCAGGCTGTCTCTAAGGTCACAGTGAAAACAGGTTTCCCTGCTCAGCCCACTAAGAGCTGGTATTACATTTGTGCTAAATGAATCTCTTATGTGATTTCTTTCACCAGGCCAATCAATTATTGGCTCAGATTCATCTAGAATCTTCTGGTTATTGTTGCAATCTTCTGTCTTTGCCCTCTAACCATCTATTCCATTAACAACAACAACACACACACTCGACTACAGCAGTTTGAACTTTCATAAAAGGGCTTAACTTATTTAAACAAAACACACAATTAAATAAAATGAAAAGCCCACATCTGTTTTGAGACGGACTCTGGTAGCATTAGTTTTATTGGATTATATAAAAAGGAATTCCAGTTACAGGAACTTTATCTATAAAAGCACTAGAGTGAATGGAATTGGCGTCTTTCACCAGGTTAGATCAATATTCATCCCTGGCTACACATTTCCTGGGGGGCAGCTATTGTAAAAAATGCCGATGCTGAGGCCCTCCCTTTAGGCCAATTAAGTCAGAATGGCTTGGGGCAAGGCCTGGGCATCTGCATTGTTAAAAACTCCAAGGTAGAGTTTCATGTACAGCCAGCACTGAGGACCACAGAGTTAGACAAATGGAACCAGGAAAAATGGTAATTAATAGCCTGGCTGGTAGGTTTGGGGATGTCTAGGCTGAACTCAGCTCAGGATAACTCTGGGGCTCTCAGAAGACCTTGGGTAGACATGTGGCATTTGTGAGAGGGGGTCTGAGCCGGAGAGGGGTTCCTAAGGCTAGAGGGCTAGATACAGGCAGCATTAGCTCTAGAAACAGCCATGGCTTCCACTGCCTGCCTGTTCCCAAAGCGACCATGAAAAAAATCTCGATGCTCTGAATCACCCATTCATTTAGAAAGAGTCAAACACGGCCAACCGTTGATGGTGATGCAAAGAGCGCACCGTGGCGCTCCCAG
The DNA here is from genome assembly GCF_050624435.1 of Tenrec ecaudatus. NCBI lineage: Eukaryota > Metazoa > Chordata > Mammalia > Afrosoricida > Tenrecidae > Tenrec > Tenrec ecaudatus. The sequence goes on along the minus strand of NC_134537.1, from coordinate 37,050,470 downwards.
CAGACCAGAGGCCAGGGCATAATGGCAGTACTATGAATGGGTTCCTGCCAGCTCGCGGGTGACAGATAAGCCTGGAATAATGACTCTGTTATTACCACACATGAGGCGCTACACATGAAGTACGAAGTAAGGATATCTAGAATTATTAACTGCCTTTACAGCCACAGAGGGGATAACAAGATGTCTCCCATCTTTGCGCGAAAGATCTCATTCTTGCAAAGATGCCTTTTGGTTTCCCCTGACATGAAAGCACAAATAGACACCAACTGACCCACTTCTGGTGAAGTGCCTCCCAATGCGGCTTTCTTGTTTATGCGGCAGATATGCACCCCAAGGACAACACGGTGTTTCAGCTGCTGGGGGCTTCTATTTTTACCCTAGGCAGCGGGCTCTGGGTGTTCAAACCCAAATAGTTTACTTAGTAGAAATTGAAGACTTACTTCTCAAAGTTAGATGGCTTCAGGCTTCCGGTGGTAAATTGAGAATTTTTTTTCTTTCAGCTATCTATTGAACAAAACAAGACTCTAAAGAGCTCCCATCCAAATGGATTCCCCAAACAATATAAAAAAATGCCACAATTGGCATTTAAAAAATTTTTATCTTATTTTTTCCTATTTATTTCCACAATTGGCATTTTTAAAATTTTATTTTATTTTTTCCTATTTATTTATTTATTTCCACAATTGGCCTTTTTAAAGCACCATTTCACTTCGCTGTCTCTTTGTTTTGTTGCTGGGCTCTAGGTTCCTTTGGTCTGCAAAAAGGTAATCTTCCAAGAGAGAGCAAAGCGCCGCTTGCGCTTGCTGAAACAGGACTGGAAGGGAGCCCCACGCGCCCAGGTCCCGGGAGAAGGTGATCCACCCCGTGCCCCCGCCCCCGGTGCCCCGGGCCTGGGCTTGTGCGGACGTGTCTCGCGGGCGGGCGTGACCTCCGAGCAGCTGCGCCACCGGCTCAGCCTCGCGGCGGGAGAAACCCGAGCTCCCAACACAGCAGGTCCAAGTTTGGCAAGTCCCCTGGTATTCGGGGCGCTGCCGGCGGGGAGGGAGGGAGGCCGCGTGCCTGGGCGGCCGTGGGAACGCGCGCGGCTTCCCTCGGTGTGCATTTCGGCAGTCGGCACATCTGCAGCGAAGCTGGCGTGGGGGCGGGGGCGGGGGCTGCGCAGCTGGGCGAAAGCAGCCCGGCAGCATCTTCTGCGAAACTAGGAGGGAGCCTGCCCCATGGGCTTCCGTTTCTGTCCTCGATTTTGTTGTCTTTTTCTTTCCCCGCCTATTTTCTGAAGCTGTTAAATGACCAACCAGGGGGGAGGAGATTTAAGCCTTTACAAAATTCAATCTTCCTTTGGAAGAATTCCCCCCCCCCCCACACACACACCCGCTTTCCTTTGAAAAATGGCTAAAATTGTTCTCAGTAGGAGCCACCTCTCCCTGCCAGAGGCACTGGGGTGCAGAGCTGAGGCTGACTCTCTCAGGAAGAAGACGTTTAAAATAGTTTTAAAAGAAAGAAAACCACAAACCAGTACTCCTAGATGCACGGTTTACATGTATTGACCACTTATTAAGAGCCCCTGGTGGCCTAGCCTGCACGGTCGGGTGAGGGTGGGGGTGAGGAGCAATTCTGTCCTGACCAATGGGGTTTCTGGGAGGTAGAATGGAGTTGGCTCGGTCTTTTTTTGGAAATGTTAATAAATCATTTTATTGGGGGCTCTTACAAAAATCCATCCATCATTTGTATCAAGTGCATTTGCCCATATGCTGTCATCATCATTTCCCAAACATTTTCTTTCCACTCGAGCCCTTGGTATCAGCTCCTTTCCCCCACGGCCTCCCCCTTCCTCCCACCCTCATGAACCTTTGATCATTTATAAATTAATTTTACTTTCATATTTTATACCACTGTGTCCCTTCACCCACATTTGTACCCTCCTTCCCCTCCCCTCCCCCCAGGGTGTTAGACATTAATGATTGCAGTCACCAACCACTATTCTGGGCCCTTCAACGGACTCATTCATTTTCTCCCAATAAGCCCTTAGGTGGCCAGTCTTGTAGCCCGTGGAGCAGATTCTGACTCGGGGTGCTAAGCAGCTCCTCAGGTTTTCTAGACTTGACCCTTGGGAAGCAGCTCACCAGGCCTCTGGTGAGGTCACATCCCCAACCTTTTGGCTTATCATTGCTTAATCATTTGCATCAGCCAGGAACTCCCAGGAAGCGCTCAAACTGAATTCCCTCCCATTGCGTTGATTTCGACCCATGGTGACCCTAAAGGACTCGGTAGGACTGCCAGAGGTCGAAACCCTGAGTTTCCAAGGTTGTAACTCTTTCCTTTTTCTTTGTTTCATGTCACAGGGCATTTCATTTGGATTCCACATTCCTCTTCTAACTGTGAACCTGTACATTACTCAGTGAAATTAGATTTGGTTGTAAACACTGAAAGGATATGAGTTATTCTTTTTTAATATCTCTGTTACTTAGAAGGGAAGTAAAACCAGATATTTCAAGCAAGCAACTAACAGTTGAGCACAATGCCTTGAGGAAGGCTGTCATTCTTAATGGGAGCAGAAAGCCTCCTCTTTCTCCGGGGAGCCACCGGCTGGGGGGTTCCAACTGCTGACCTCGCAGTTACAGCCCAGTATGTCACCACAGTGCCACTTGTAAGGACAACCCTCACTTGTAAGGACACAGTGAGGGTTAACAGACCCTTCAGGGTCACCCAACGAGGAAGAAGGAATGGGTCATGACCATGACACTGTTAATGCGCTCTGTGGCTGTTCAAGTTAGCCCAGGGAATCGGACAGAGAAAGGGCTGAGCATGCCCTTCCACAAAACCAGTCATTGGAAACCCAGTGGGACATAGTTCTACCCCACTCTCTTGATTCTGTGAATGACAACTGGTTGATTCCTCCAAAGGAGGAAGGTGGGCCGTTTGCTCCCATAAAGATGTACAGTTCCAGGGAGCCTATGGAGCAGATCTGTTCTGTCCTACAGTGTCTCTAAGAGCCAGAATTGACGTGATGGCAGTGGGGCTAGTCTGGGTAAGACATCCCTGTGCTCGCCAGATAAAGAGAGGCGCGTCTAGACTTCCTCGTCTCCTAGATCAGTGGGTCTCAGAAACCTGGAGGGACAGGCTATGGCAAGTTTGGGAGTCAGAGAAAGCCAGGACCTTCCTAAATGTTCTGATTCTCTCAGAAAAGGCTGGAGACCCCCAGAGTTGGTGGGCCATCCTCCTACAGTTTGACCTTCTGGAAAGGGGGAGGTTAGGAAGTAAAGGGAGATCAGGATCGTGACAGTCTGTAGCCCCAGAGAAGGGCCTGGTCTCTGCTTCACTGCCCCGGGCAGACATTCAGAGGGCTCTGACTGAAGCTACCTGGCCACACTGTGATGGAGTCCTGTCTCTATGTAGGACCTCCCTTGCCTTCCATGGAAATAGGGAAGGTGGGCTGACTCAGTAGAAGGGGCTTTGGGGGGGGGGGTACAGGGAGCTCTGGGGGTGTTTGGGGTTAGGTATTGGGCTCTTACCCACCCGGTTCAAACTCAACAGCCACTCTTGGCAGAGAGAAACACCCCTGTAAACCCAAACCCAAACTCCCTGCCATCGAGTCCATTCCAACTCATGGTGACCCTGGAGGCCAGGACAGAACTGCCCCTGTGGGTTTCTGAGGCTGAAACTCTTTTCGAGAATAGACAGTCTCACCTTTCTCCCACGGAGCGGCTGGTGGTTTGGAACTGCTGACCTTAACGTGAGCAGCCCAATAGCTAATCACTATATCAACAAGGCTCCCTACTCTGTCCCATAGCATCCCTATGGTTAGACCTGACTGGATGGCAGCGAATTCTGTTTCCTTGGCTGTGGGAGAGTCTAGCGTGGTTTGAGAGCTCTAGGATGCGGAGGACACAGATACATTATTCCCCTCCCCCATCCGTGTCCATATACAGGGCTAGCCCTGGTGACACAATGGTTAGGTACTCAGCCTTCACTAAGTGAACGTTGGCAGGTCAACCCCCCCCCCCAGCTAGCTGCTCTTCAGGAGAAGGGAGTGTCCCCCACTCCTACAGGATTACAGCCTTGCAGCCTTATGGGACAAGCATACTGTTCTGTATGGTCGCTATGCATTGAAATTGATGGGAGGGCGTAGAAACAGCAACCTGCGTGCACATATCACAGCAAGTCTACTTCCCATTGGCCCAGGGGCCTCTCTAAGGTTATTCTTGGATTCCAATACCTTTGAGCACCCAGCACACCCAACAAAGCAATGCTTAAAAAACAAGTTCTATGGGGGTTGATTCCCATTCACAGGGACCCCATGTTGGTCAGAGTAGAACTGTTTCTTCAGTAGATCACCAGGTCTTACCTCTGACGCACATTGGACTAGACTCGAACCTCCAACCTTTTCGTTAGCAGCCATGCCTATTAACCTGGTGTGCCACCCCAGAACGAATAACAACCCCTACCAAAACTCAAAACCGAATTCACCGCCATCTAGCCGATTCCATCTCAGAGCGACCTTCAGGATAAAACAGAGTCGTGAGTTCTTGAGGCTGTGGGTCCTTACGGTAGCAGACCGTAGGATTTCTCCCGAACAACCACTACAGTGTTGGTTTACATCAGCAGGAAGTGTCCAGCATGCTCGGTTTGACTCAGGCCAGAAGCGAATCGCCTTGCCCCACAGCAGGGGCTGGAGCCTGCAGCCCAAGCCTCACCACCGCTTCGTAGATTGACCTGTGATTAGCACTGAGCAGCACTGGCCAAGACTTGGCCACCTTGGCTGGTCTTCCCAGGCCTTCCCAGTGCTACACTTAGCGCCAGTTCCTGCAGATGGGCAAACTGAGCGAGGCAGCCTGGTGTGGTGGCACAGGCCGGCCTAATTTTCTCTACTTCGATTCTTGTCATCGGCAAAATAGTGATAATATTAAAAACTACCTCTCGGGGTTGCAGGTACAAATCCAAATGGATGAATCAATGTAAAGTGCCCGGGCCATGGTGAACATGGCTTTCCCCTACTCGATTTCCAGGACTGTGAGGCCCCTCCCCTCAGGCTGCCCATGTTTTATCGGACTGTTGTGAGAAATGGCCCATGTGCGTCACTATTGTAAAGTCCCCAATAAAGGATGATTCTTTTTTTTAAAATAAATCATTTTATTGGGGCTCATACAACTCTTATCACAATCCATACATACATCAATTGAGTAAAGCACCCTTATACATTTGTTGCCCTCATCGTTCTCAAAATTCGCCTTCCGCTTGGGTTCCTGGTATCAGCTCATTTTCCTTTTTTCCCTCCCCCTCCCTCCCTGCTTCCCCCAACCCCCTCCCTCACGAACCCTTAATAACTTATAAATTATTACTCTATCCTGTCTTACACTGCCCGGCGTCTCCCCTCACCCACTTTTAAAGGACAATTCTTTATGTGTGGCAGTAGCCTAGTTTTTTTTCTCACTTTACTACCAAAGATGGGCGGTCTCTTTAAAGAGCTGTGGAATACTGACCGCAGCCAGGGAGGGGGCTTGAACCCGTGGGTCCGCCAGTATCCCTTTTCCCTTCTGTAGCGGGTCCTGCTAACCGCCACCCGTAGGAGTGTCAGGGATGTTACCAGCGGGAAACAGACAGTCATGTGCACAGCGCTCTGAGCGCCTCTGAAAGGAGGCGCGCATACACGGAAGGCGGTGTTATAAGGTGGAGCAATCACTGGTTTCTCCCCCCTTTTTATTTAATTAGGAGAAAACCAGTCATTAGGAAGGAAGCAGGGTCTTGCTGAAGCTGTGGCCTGGGAAGCAGTGCTCTGGGCACCTACCTCAGCAGACCGTGACAAGGCAAGATTCGGTACTGTGGGGACTGCTGCCCACCCCCCCACCCTCGCCCCCAGAACCCCTGCCCCCCACACCAGCCTTCAGCGACAGGGTGGGAGATCCGGAGGAATTTGTTGTGAGAGAGAAAGCTGGTCTGAGCTTTCCTGGCTCTCCTGTGCCGCTGGAGGCAATTCCTTGGGGTGGGGGTGGGGAGGTGGGGGCAAGGAGGCCCAGCCCACCCCCGGGGAGCCTTCATCCCTGGGGCCTCCCTGTCTGGTTTATGGGCCTTAGAATCACGTTTTCCCTCACCTGGGCCCTCTTAGCCGCACTGAGGTGACTGAAAGCTTCTTCCCTTCGGGTCCAGGGATAAAGAACTTTCCTGCTCTTTTGCCTGAAAATGAGCCATGTGAGCAGATGCCGGCCCTCCCAGGTTCCTGCCATCATCTCTTCAGCAAGCCCCAGCATGCCCACTCCCCAGGTCCCCCTTCCAGCTGCCTGTGCTGGGAGGCCAGGTCTCCCCGCCCTCCTCGGGACCCTGTTTAGTGTGGTGTGGGTCTGCGCTCCTTCACTTCGCTCACCAGGGGACCCTGAGCTCGCAGGGCAGTCCCCCCCACCCAAACCCCCATCCCTCTCTCACAGGCCAGCAGGTGTTCCAGCTAGAGTTCCTTTTGTGGTCTTTTCATCACCAAGTTGACAAAGCAAGCTGGGGGCCTTCTGAACCCCGGGATGCGCCGTCCTGAGGTGTACATGTGCATGTATACACAGGAAACACGGAAAAGGATCATCACAGACCCCCTGCAGCCACCACTCAGACGACCGCATGCTAATGTTTTACGCTGTCTGATTCAAACACCCCGTAGAGGTAGCGTGTGGAGCCTGGTGGCTCAGTGGTTACAGAGCCAACCTGGAGGTTGCTGGTTTGAGACACGGGGCTCCACGGGAGATGTGCCAGCGCAGGCCCATGAAGACCACAGGCTCGGGAACCTAAGGGAGCCTTTCACTCTGTTCCATAAGGGCCCCATGGGAGGTGATGGACTCACGGCCCCCCAGCACACACAGGCACGTGTGGTCTGCGGAGGGAGGAGGGCGCGGTGGTGGCAGGGACTGAGGAGGTCCAGGAGGGCAATGGAGAAACGGGAGGACTGTAGCATACGTGTCACCAAAAACCGAGCCCAAACTGCCGCCTCACAGTGACCCTCTAGGACAGGGTGGAGCTGCCCCTGTGGGTCTCCAGGACTGTAACTCTTTATGGAGTGGAAGCCCCATCTTTCTCTCCTCTCTCTCTCACACGCACATGCACGCATATGACATTTATAGACACAGCGAAGGCTCTTTTGCACTTGTTCATTGCAGCCCTTGGGCCTCATCATTGTCCTTTTTGATTCGCTGAAATAAAAAAGATCTGCACCTGTGAACGAGGTTTGAGGGGGTGGTGCTAAAGGGTCCCTGCTCCACGCCTCTCCCCGCCCCCATCCCCCCCCATATCCATTCAGGACGTCCTTTAGACTTGTCTCCGTGTCACCTCTCGGCATGAAGCCACGCAGTCTGGCTCACTAGGACTGCCTGCCCTCACAAAGTTAGTTTTAAAGTCTAAGTCCGATCACACCGACCCAGAGCCCACTAATGCCCCCATTTTAACTCAGAGTCAAAGCCCTTGTGCCATACAAGGTCTTATGAGATACATATTCTCTGCTTCCATTGCCTTTCTGACCTCATCAGTCTAGGCCACAGCGGCCTGGCCCTCTCTGCAGTTCTCCCCAGGCCTGCCCTCTGGCAGGTCCCTCCCCCCTTCCTGTTTCCCATCCTTCGCTCACATTCCAGCTCTCACCGAGGACCAGCTGGCACAGCTCGTATGAAAATAGTCCTGTGCTCCATGGGCCCTCTCTAACTCTGCTCCGATGTTCCTTTCTCCGCAGCACTGTATCGTTAGCAGAGTGTGCATTTTACTGTTATAGCCAGTCTCTCCAGGCTAGAACATACACTCCATGAGGGGAGGAATGCCTGTCTGTTTTCCCTCCGGGGATAGTGCCTGGCATAGAGCTGCCCGTCCCTGCTTGCTGAGTGGATCAATCAGTAGATGAACAACGAAGGGCAGTTCTTGCTGGAGAGGGCCCAGCACTTTCATCAGACTTTCAAAGGTGCCCGTGACTCAGTAAGGGTAGGGACCATTGACCTAGTAAACCAGCAAAAAGTGTGCTAGAAATTTGCTTCTTGCCAGGTGGCCTGCCTAACTAATGAAGCAGAAAGCGGCCAGGTGTCTCCTCCGGCTTCCATTTGGGTTTCTGTGGGGAGGCAGGGCTGGCGGCTGCTGGGGCATCTCGCCCCAGGGCTGATGGCGCACCCCCCTGGGCCCTGCCCTGACATGAGCAGCGCTAAGGAGCCTGGCAGGCACTTACAGAGAGTGGAGCAGGAACTTTGGCAGGGGCTGGCTCCAGAGAAGCTGTAATTTTCCCTCCTCCTTCTGGGGAGCCTGTCTGGGAGCAGAGACAGAATGTGGCCACCGCTTCCTGACTTCCTGGGGGAGCTAGGCAAGGTGCCTAAGCTAACAGGAGTGACTTCCTGGCTTACAGCCTCTGAGCCCAGGGCAGGGGTGAGACCAGGAAAGCCTGTCAGAGCCCTAACCTTCGAGACCAGACACTGGCCTGTGATGAAAAGAGAGATAATGGGCGAGTAGGGGGACCTGGAAAGCAAAAAGACACCAAAAGCCATCTGGAGGTGCGAGTGGGAGTGAATGGGAGGTGAGTCAGCCAAGTCCCAGGGCAGTTAAAAGACAAGTGGGTAATTGTGGGTGCAGTCTGCCGGGTCACACATCGAAAAATGAGGAACAAGTGCTTAATTGGATCCACAAGCCCAGGATCCCGCCTGTAATTAGCAAATTGCAGGGCTTTGATATTTGCTTTGGTAACAACTTGTGTAGTAAATTGCGGGGAGGAAGACTTGCACCCCCAGCCTGGGAGGTGACCCTCTATCCATGCTTCTTGTAGGCAGCAAACGAAGGAACAAGAAGACCCCAGCCATGGAGGAGAGCGGGGTGGGAAGGTGGGGCCCGCTGCTCTTCCCAGGCCGGCAGCGACCCATGGAACCTGTGGGCCCCCTCCCTCCCTCCTGGCTTTCTCCTGTGCCAACTCAGAGCTGAAACTGAGAGCAGGCAGCTGGCCGCATGCTCGGTCACTGTGCACACTCAGACATCTTTGCTCCTTTTGGCCACACACAGCCTTTGAAGGCCCAGTCCCTCTGCTCATTGGTGTGACCTGGGACTGCCACGGGGGAATGCCAAAGTAAGGACCATGGTGGGTGTGTGGGCATCGGTGGCAAGAGTATGTGGCAGCGGCACTATCGTTGACATTTTGATTGTCAGTGCTGGTGCCTGGCCACAGATCTGTGTCTGTCTCCACAGGCTGCTCAGGGCAGAGGTGGAGGACAATGGCCTCGTGCAGAAGTCACGGAAAGAGCCCTATGTGGGTCTGTCCTGGGTATAAAGTTGGACTCCCTGCTGGCTCCCCAGGAGTCCAGGTGACACCGTGGTTATGCACTCTGCTGATAACCAAAAGGTCGGAGGTTCGAACCCACCAGCTACTCCATGGGAGACAGATGTGGTTGTTGGCGTCCATAAAGCTTATGGAAACTCATGGGCAGTGAGTACTGACTTCTCTGTGCTAGCGAGTTGCAGCGAGTAGAAAATTGACTTGATGGCAGAGGATTTAGTGCTTTTTTTGTACTGTCTGGTGTACTGTCTATGTCAGGTTATTCAGCTATTTGCAATATCGTCTCTCTTATTTCTGGGTACGTTCCGGTTGAACTATTTTGCTTTTGGTTAGGGTCACCCCTTCCTGATTTTTGGTGTGTCTAGCAATTATTTCTCAGCCCGTGGACACGGTGAGTGTTGTATTGTAAAGTATTTGGATTCTGTTGTCTTCTGGTTGGGCGGCCAGTCAAGGTACTCAAGGACCACTTTGATCCCTTTGATTTAGAGGAGGCTCTAGAAAGGAGTGTTTTAGTAGCCCCCAGGTCTAGAGGAGCCTCTATAAGCAATGTTTCAGCCATATTTATGGCACACGGCTCTTCATGGAGTGCCCCAGGGGCTCACCACGGAACCTTCACTTCCTGGAGCTCCACTAGTACCCTATGACATTCTGCTAAGTTTTCTTTCCTCCCTCCCTCCCTCCACATTCCCTCCTTCCCTCCCTTCTCTCCTGTGTACTCTCTTTCTTTCCCCTGGCTTTGTGGAGTTTCACTGTACATTCGAGTGGCCTTCAAAAGTTATGGAAAAATTTGAGGATCTTTCAATTCCATTTTTCTGCAAACTTTTCGAAGCCCCCTTGTATACATGGCCTGGCATTCAGAAAAGACTGGAGTAGACATCCCAGGAAGTTTCTGGGGCTCCTTTACTGAGTAGCTCCTCCTTTTGGGAATTGTCATCCCCCAACTGCCAGCCACCCCCAAAATCAAAACCAAACCCACTGCTCTCAAGTCGATGCTAATTCATAGTGACCCTATTGGGCAGAACTGCCCCTGTGAGTTTCTGAAACTGTAACTCTTTATGGGAGTAGAAAGCCCTGCCTTTCTCCCAAGGAGTTTTTACAATTGGGATCTCTCTCTTCAGCTTAAATTAAACTGGCAAACTGTCCCTAAGACCTGGAAATTGCCTCCAAGAATAACTCCAGGGTTCCTGTAGGGCCCACCTTATCGAGCCTTCCTTCCCCCCAGGGCTCACGGAATTGCTTTGTTTCCACTGTCTGCAAGCAGTGGTTATTCTAGTGCGACTGGGGGTTGAAGTTGTCTTGAGTTAAGAAGCTTTCCTGTCTCCCCGTGTAAGCTCAAACAGGCCAGAATGATCTCAATAGGTAATTCAAATATTAAAGTACGCAGTGGATCTGACACCACCCATTATGATGCTGCTTATAACAATCGATCATAATAACTACTAGATTCTACCTTTCTTTTCCTTCAATTCCAGTGATGTAAGCGGATTGGACATTTTTATGAAATCTCAGTCGTTTAGAGCTGCAGAGGATTTACCGTAGAGAAGATGCGTTGGTTCCGAGGACTCACTTTATAGATGAGCAAACTGGGGCTTAGAGAGCAGAAATGATTCTTTTAAGGCCTCATGCCCAGTTAACTGAGCAATTGGACTAACACCCGGTGGTTTGATTCCTGTCCTATGGGCCGTCCATTCAGTCAGCTCATCTTTATTGAACCAGAGCACTGAGCTTGCAGCTAGCTTCCCGCGCTCTGTTTTGCAGCAATGTTTGTGGTAGGGAGGGCGTCCTGGAGGAGCTGAAGACAGAGGGACGGGTCGGGCAGCTGGCACAGCTGCCCAGGGAACAAAGGATGGAGGCCGTGACAGGAGCCTGGAATGGAATGAGTGATGGAAGGACACTGTTGTCAAGCAACAAATGGGACCTGTCTGCTGACTGCCACGGAGGTGAGAGATGTGTCTGCCTTGCTTCCAAGTTTTCCACCCCATGTGGCAAGGCAGGTGGTGACTGTAGATCACCATCGAGGCGGAGTGACAGTAAAAGTGGATTTAGAGATATAGACAAATCTGGATTTTCATTTCATTCTTGAGTTTCTTTCTTGGTAAAATAAGAATTTTTTTTAAGTGACATTGAGTGAGTTCTGACCCACTGCAACCCGATGTACTATGCAGAACGAAACACTGCCGGAAGTTCATCGTCCTCACGCGCCTGGTGACATTGGAGGCTGTTGTTGCAGGCACTGTGTCAGTCTATCTTGTCCAGGCGCTTCCTTCCCCTGCCCTGGTGCTTTACCAAGTGCGATGTCCTTCTCTAGGGACTGGTCTTTCCCGACAACATGTCCAAAGTACATGTGACGAAGTCTCGTCATCTTTGTTCTTAAGAAGCATTTTGGCTGGACTCCTTCCAAGACAGGTTTGTTTGTTCTTCTGGAAGTTGATGGCACTTGTAATATTCTTCACCAACATCATAATTAAGATGCATCAGTGCTTCGTTGGTCTTCCTTGTTCACTGTCCAACTTTCACATGCAGAGGAGCCACTCGAACGCGCGCCCGTAACCCCTGGAGTTTTTGTGAGGACCAGTGAATCCGTAGACATCGCAATGGTAGTGCTTGGAACAAGTCAGCTACGCAGTGAGTTGTCGCCTTGTAGACAGAATTCCTCAGCCAAGCCCTGCCTGAATTTTTCGGCTGAGAAAAATCATTAGACACAATGTATTAGTTGCTGTTTTCCTCCGCTAAATTTTGGTCTGGTTTGTATTGCAGGCTAGATAACTAGAATGTGAGCGGTACAGATGGATCATAACAGGTTGTGGATAACACCGAGAAGAATGGGAATAATTCTAGAATACTTCATTGTCCGCATGTGGAACAGACATTGTGTGAACAGAGCAAGAGTCTACTGCATGGTTTAAAATCAATAAAAGCGTGTGAGGTAGTTACATAATTTCAATGCTGTGTCAACTTGAAGTGTAGGGTGGACTCTAGCCTGTGAATCAGGTCACAGCCTGATGTTGCCTCCGTGAGGGCATGGCCTCCTGGTAAGGAGGGTCCTGGGAAGCCCCACCCCACTCTCTCTCTCTGCCTTCACCTTCCTGTTGAGGAGCCGCACGGAGACCGGTGCGTCCACTGCCTTCACCCACTGGCCTGCGAGCGGCATCCTTGCACACGGCTGCATGAATCTACAGAGAGTTATGGACTAGTAGCAGATGTATGGACCTGAGGCAGACTGGGCTGTGATGTTTTATTGATGCATAATTACCTCTCAATGTAAAGCTTTCTCTTCCACATAGATGACCGTCATTGGATTCGTTTCTGTAGCCAACCCAGCCTGACGCAGCCTGCTTCAGAGTCACATCTTTTCACCATGTCATTTCAACCTGTATTTGAGTAAAGAATCCACGAAGGTGAACTATATGGAGAAGAATTTAGTAACAGGGCTGGAGGAAGGCTTATTAACAACCTGCGCTATGCAGGTGAGAATCTTGCTTGCTGAAAGAGAGGAGGACTTGAAACACTCGCTGAGGAAGATCAAAGACGTCAGTGTTTAGTCTGGATTGCAACTCATTGTAAAGGAAAGAAGAAGCCTCACAACTGAAGCAAAAGGTAACATCGTGAGAAAAGGGAGAAGAGATTGACGTCCAGGATTTTATCTTGCTTGACTCCACAACCAATACTCAAGGAATCAACTTAAGTATTGCATCAGGTAAACTTGCTGCCCAAGCCCCCTTTAAAGTACTGAAGAACACGAAGGCCCACCTGACCCAAGCCAGGGTGCTTTCAATACCCTCATCTGCATGTGAAGGTTGGACAACGAGTAAGAAAGGCTAAAGGAGCGTGGGTGCATTTGAATCGTGGTGCTGGGGAAGACTACTGAAAGTCCCACGGGCTGCCGGAAGAACACACAGACCAGTCCTGGAAGAAGTGCAGCCAGAGTGCTCCTTAGAATCAAGGATGATGAAACTGTCTCACATAGTTTGGACCGGTCCCTGGAGAAGGGTAGCATCCTTGGTAAAGCAGAAGGGCAGCAAAAAAGAGAAAGATCCTGGGTGAGATGGATGGACACAGGGACTGCGTCCGTGGGCTCAGACATAAGAATGAGTGTGAAGATGGCGCGGGACCAGGCAGTGTTTCGGTCTGTTGTACACGGGTTCCGTATGAGTAGGAACCAATTCAATGGTACCTGACAACAAACATACATATGATGGTTTAAAAAAAATTGCTACCAAATGGGCTTGGCCAAGAGGGTCCCAGTCACTGCAGTGCAGCCTCTCCCACCCAACAAGCACCTGGCTTGAGTGGCGGACCTTCCTTCCCTAGTGCGCCGTCTTGGGCACATCCATCTAGGCGGAGAGCTCTCCACAGCCAAGTGCCCATCCAGGAAACTGCTGGAGACGCAAGACTCCAATGCCAGCTCTCCTACTGTTGGCATCGTGAGAAAACACGAAGACCAGCACCTTTGAACCCCCAAGCCCCACTAGTGAAGCAGCTGAAAGAAGTAATTGACACGGAAATCCTCAAATCAAATCTGTCCCCAGAACTGCTCAGCCCCTCACGACACCTTCATCTCCTAAACTGAACATGCCTGTGGGCACCAATGATCTCTTGAAGATCAGATGCCATCTCTGTGCCAAACAGAGTTCCTCCCAGGTCTCCCAAACAGGTATTTCCACAGAGGAAAGCGGCAGAAGGCTGGACCACAGAGAGCACCGTGGCCGGCCAGGATTCAGCCAAGCTCTGGGGAGACCTGAGTTGCTCCCATGTTCAGGTTCTAGCCGTGGCAGGTGAAAACGAAATAGCCAGGCCCTTGGGTGATTTCTCCCTAGTCCACTGTCCTGCAGGACGACAACTCCTACACAGGGTCACTCTGAGTTGCTGGACCCTGACACCATGGCCCGGGCAGGGGCCTTCGCCCCTGCGTGAAAACGTCTGGGCACTGACACCAAAGGCCCTCGTCCAAACCTTCTGACAACTGAGGGACTTCTGACAACTGAGGGACGAGCACGGAGCCAATCCAGGACCATCAATAGGAAAACCAGCACTTCCCCTTGTGGCAGGCTCAGCCTCAGAGCTGGCATCTCCCTGTGTCCTTGGGCCGCCTTTTCCTGGTGGATGGAGAAGCAGTGTGTGCGTGTAGTGTGTGTGTGTGTGGTGGGGTGTGTGCTTTCTCTGCTCTGAAATTGAGCGCATCATTGGACTTTCATCATCTCCTGTAAGCTTCTTTGTTTCTTGTATATTACAGGAAGTGGCTTAACGTGTTGTTTTTAAATATCGCTTTTAGTGTCTGTACATGTTCATACACGTTCATTCCAAACTAAATGGGTTTAGACATGCGTCTGTGATCAGGGCATGGCTCACAGTTCTGTCAATAGTACCCTTGACTGCGTCGTGTTGGAGCGCCTCCAGAACTAAGGTTCAATGGAAACAGTAGCTGCTTAGGGGACCCACTGGGCCAGTTGAATTCAAGGCGGAGAGGCCAGCTCAGAAGGTCATGGCTACTGTTTCTGGGGCCCCGAAGGGGCAATCTCGGTAGATTTTCCCAAAGTGCATGGAATATTCATGGAGGCCTTGTAGGGGAAAGTTGTAAGTAAGACAAAACCCAGGAGAGTTACGCTGAAGAATTTTTTTCCCCATCATGAGAATACACCTGCTTATTCTTCGAAGGGAGCCAGAAAGGTCTCTTCTGTAAGAACTTTATTGGGAATCTTTTCTCATCCACCCTATGGCCCTGCTGTTTCCCCTTCAGATATCTTTTTGTTCCCCAAGTTCAAAGAACATGTCAAACGTCAGTCCTTTGAGGATGCCCAAACCGTTCCTTTGCTACGGCACCCAGAGAGAGCACACCCTTCTTTGTGGAAGGGTTGTTTATATGGCAACTCCTGCTTTCAGAAGCATATAGACCTTGATGGAGGATATGCCACAAAACAGCTTCAAATTCTGATCTTTTTATTTAATAACGGCTTCTACTAATTCTTTTTTACTTACCTTTATAGAAGACACTTTGGCTTAGACTTCCAATACATTCAGACTGATTTCCTGTGATTTGCTCCTTTCCCTAATAATTCTATTTTGCTCAAAAGTTGCATCAAGCTACCTCTTAACTGAGCCAGCACCTCACCAGGGTCTCTGGCAACTCCCCGAGCCGCGGCAGAGCTTTCAGTTTCCCAACTGTAATCTTGGTTGTTGGTCAAACTCCACATCCGCCACTCTCTCATACTTATCCCAGTACAATGCTCGCATGCTGCCTTAATCCAAATGATTTGCAAAAATGCCCACCCATTGGAACTGTGGCTGAAAGCGCCGTTTTCTACGGCTCTCAACCAACAATGCACAGATAGGATTGTCTTGGCAATTCCACATACCAAAACGGGTACAAACCCGTTTACTGGCTTGCACCTTCCCATTCGTGTGGGCTAGCGGTCTCCTCGTGATTGTGTGGTTTTCTTCCACGGTCGACGGCAGCCTTGCACAGAGTTTGCACAAATAGAGTCGAGGGAGGCCAAATTATTAGGCTAGGTTTCCCCCCCCGATTTGGGGCACATTTCCAGGTTCCTGATTGGAGTGGGGGAGGGTAGGGATGAGTAGTGTCCCATGACCGAGGGACATGCTTCATGTGTGTAATTCCAGGCCCATATGACAGGGCAGCATGGACACGGAGTCAGGGGGATTTGGCCCTGAGATCTGCCACACGCTTAGGCTTATGAGGTGACTTCAGGCAAGTTATTGATTCTCTTTGAGTCTTATTGATTCTATCTGAGTCTTTTGTAAATGTGCATATTTTTAATCTATTTCATGGAAATCGCGAGGATATCATGGTTTGGGTTTTGCTAGACGTGCCCCAGATGCAAGGATGTGAAGCCCAAGTGGTGTATTTGTGAGGGGAGGGGGCTGAGTAGTGGTCCAGGGAAAGGAAGGGGCCTGGTAAGGAGTTTGTTACCATGGAGGGCAACCGCAGTTTCCTCTTATGGCTGAGACCTGTGGGAGGGGGTCAAACCCAGGCTCAAAAGATACCCCTCCGCAAGGCTGTGGGAAGTTAAACATCAACCCCTCTGAGTCCGTGATTGGAAACAGCTCTTCAGAGAGTGCCACTTTCTGAGAGGGTGTTTACTCTCTAGCTCGCGAGTACCACCCTGGGTCTGGAAGAAGCTCTCGGGCCCAGCTGGGCAGAGGCTGACTCTGGAAGTTCTCTGGGACCCAGTGAAATGTAAGATTCTAGTGGTTACCCATTGGGCTGCCCGCTACAAGGTCAGCAATTCAAAACCAACAGCCACTCAACATGAGAAAGGCAGGGCTTTCTACTCCTGTAACGAGTTACCATCTCAGAAACCCACCCTTGTTGACGTTGACTCGATGGCAGTGAGATTGGTTTTGGGTTTCAGGGCTACATTGGCATAACTCTGGTAGCATCTACTATGGCGGACGGGATCGATTATCTAGAAAATACTGGGACTCGACTGTCATCCAATAAGAGGCATGTTAGTCCATGTCTCTTCTCCCCTTTCCCTGTTACCCCAGCCCAGAGTTTCCTCTGTCTTCTCATGTTCTCACTGGACCCCCAGGTGTTTGGGCCCTAAGCATGTACTGCTTCACCTATGGAGAACCAGTCCCTGCTGATAAAGAGTGTGTCCATGGTCAAGACCTCCCATTTCTTACGCTCAACTGCTTTTCCCATAGCATTTGCTGAGTGAGAACTATGTAGCAGATGCTCAACAATGAATATTGGATAAGAAGAAGGAAAAAACACTGCAAGTTTTCAAAATGCTAAGAGGAAATCCTCTAGAATGATCCTCAAAGCCAAGTTTTAAGGCTTAATCTTAGTAACACAGTTGCAGTGGAAGGACATTTGCACCAGAAAACCTGGCATCCCATTGATGACTGTTATACCTGTGAGATTTGGGAATTAGGCCCACTCTCTGAACCTCTTCCTCCTCATCTGAGAAATGGAGCGGTGGCCTGTCCTCTCTCGTTACAGAACTTGGGGCTGTTGACAAACGGGATCGGAAAGCTGATTCCTCCGCAGAGTCTGACCACATTCCTACAAGATGACGGGAAGCTGCAGTGGAGTGCTTGGCTGGGTTCCCCAGAGAAGCAAAACACGTGACCCTTGTATGTTTCTGTATGTAAAAAGAGATTGATATCAAGACATGGTTCACACAGGTGTAGAGATAGGTAAGTCTGGTCCGGTTCAAGTCAGGCTTTCCCTGTCTAGTGGAAGCTAGTGATCAGGAAGCAGGATGATGAAGCAGAGACTTGGGGGAGGTGACCGGTGGGGATGGGGCTGAGGGGGGCTGTAGGCACAGGCCGGTAGTTGGCCTAATGAATCCACAGTTGGTAGTCTGCTGACAGCTCTTGTGATCTCCATGCAACAGGAGATGGTGGAACCAGACACAATATCCAGTTCTGGCAGAAGGTGAAGGACCATAGAGGACTCCATTCAGCTAGATCTCTCTCTCTCTCTCTCTCTCTCTCTCTCTCTCTCTCTCTCTCTCTCTCTCTCTTATATACAAAATTTAGGACACCTGAGAGCTAAGCTCAGGCTGCTACCCAATGGATAGGTTGGGCTCGTCCCCTATCCTCAGAGTGTCTATCTAGTTGACATCACCCATAACCACCACAGTGGGCCATCATTATGGAACCCAGTAGGGTCCCAGTCATCTGATGAGAAGTGGGAGGCCAGCCCGGGCAAGCACATTCTCACACACAACTAACGACGACGACAATGCCAAGTAGAGAAGGTCAGCAGATTCTGTCAACCGATAGGCTGGCCAAGGGTCATGAGAGGTGTGGAACTCCCTTGTAGTAAAAAAAAAAAAAAAAGGACTTTGGTCGTGCTTCCTGAGAGTTGGACTACATCTGAGGCCAATGAGTCAGGGCTGCCCAGACCTGAGGGACCGGCCCCCTCCCCCGGGGGGGGGGGCAGATAGTGACTCAGCTGCAGGAGGCCTGGTACAGTCTACGATGGCCACATGGTAAGGGCAATAAAGATCTTGGAAGACAGAGGCTTATTGGGACTTCCTGGGAGGTGAGAGGAAACACCTGCTCTCAGAAAATTGCCTCTCTTGGAGTCCTGGGAGCTCTAAGATGACCACTGCTGGGCCTTTTTATATGTGGCTATGTCACTTTTCCTCCTCGACTAAAGATAACCCTTCCCTGGAGCTTGTGAGTCATTCCAAGGGTTTATGGGACCGAAGATGCAGCGAAGGGGCTGATGCTGCTGACTTCGCCTGTGGTGGATGAGGATGAGTGTGAGGAGGGCTGTGCTGGCCCCTGGGCTCTCACCCCTCATCCAGGCAGGTCACATTTAGAGGGTTTGCCCAGAGCAGTGGTTCTCAACCTGTGGGTCATGACCCCTTTGGGGTCGACCGACCCTTTCACAGGGGTCGCCTGATTCATAACAGTAGTAAAATGACAGTGATGAAGTAGCAACAAAAATATTTTTATGGTTGGGGGGGTTACCACAACATGAACTATATTAAAGGGTTGCCGCATTAGGAAGGTTGAGAACCACTCGCCTGGAGGGCTATATCCAGCCTCTCCTGTCTACTTCTCCAGGAGCAGAGTTATAAGTGCTGGGACCTTGGAAACTCCCAACAGACTTCTGTGTACCCAAGTCTCCTCTTTGGAGGAGCTCAGGGATTACTTTCTAAAAGACATTCAGCTAGGCTCATGGGTCTCTTCTGTAGCACTTTGTAGGGCTTCTAGATTAGCAGTTCTCAGATTTTTGTATGGAGAAGAATCAGTGACCTAGAGATGTTGTTAATTTGTGCTTTCCTAAGCCCCGTCTCCTGTGTTTCTGTGTGTGTCCATCACACCTGGATTAAAAAACAAAAACAAAAACAGACCCCACGAGCCTGATGGTGCGAAATGACAGAGGTAAAACGAAACAGGAAAGTTCTGGGAAGCAAAGCTGTGGATAGAGGTATAATCAAAGGTGTATACATATGTAAATATATTAATTGATAAATATAGCGGTATTAGCCTATGTACATATATTTATATGGCAATACATTGAGGAAGTGGATGGACTTTGGGCCTCTGCTTAAGCCCTCCCTCAACGCAAGAACACTTTGTTCCAACAACCAGGCATTTTGTGACGCTCACCCTCCCAACACGATTGCTGAAGACAAAATGTGTGCATAAGCAAATGTGGTGAAGAAAGCTGATGGTGCCTGGCTATCAAACGATATAATGTCTGGGGTCTTAAAGGCTTGAAGGTAAACAAGTGGACATCTAGCTGAGAAGCAACAAGCCCATATGGGAGAATCACACCAGCCTGTGCAATCACAAGGCGTCGACAGAACCGAGTAACAGGTACCAGAAGATACAAAACAAACAAACAAACAAGCAAAATATTGCTGAGAACGAGGGGGGTCAGATTAGAGGCCCCAAACCCATCTCTAGACAATAGAACATCCTCTCACAGATGGGGAATAGGGAAGGGATGAGTCAACCAGGGCACAGTATAACACTGATGAAACACAATATTCCTCTGGTTCCTTAAGACTTCCATACCCCCACTCACCGGACCCCAATGTTGCCTTTTACTTTGGGCTAGACCAGAGCACATACACAGGTAAAGACATGAGTTCAAGACATAGGGAATCCAGGTCAGATAAATGCCCCAGTAACAAAAATGGGTGTAGGGCACCAGGAGGGTAGGGGGAAGGTGGGGAGAGGTGAGGGGAAGAAACTGCAGGGGAAGGGAGATAGTGGTTGTTGTAAGATATGAAAATAATGATAATTTACACGAGGGTGGGAGGGAAGAGGAGCTGATACCAAGGGCTCAAATAGAAAGTACATGCTTAGAAAATAATGATGGCAACATATGTGCAAATGTGCTTGATAGAATTGATGTGTGGATTGTTATAAGAGCTATAAGAGCCCCCGGTAAAATGTTCTTTATAGCAACAACAAAAACCGCTCCCTGAGTTGCTTCCTACACATGTTTTCTGTGCGTTTGTTCCTTATGGAACAGCTGTTGGGATTGAGTTGCTTTCATTGGAGTGATATTCAGGAGAAGCTAGGTATCTGAGGAAGCTTCAGAAGTTCCTGGGGAATGGTTTGAAAAGAAAAGGGGGTTTCTCCCCCAATTTTTTGAAGCCCCCTCTTGTGTATCACATTTTTTTTAGAGAATAAAAATGTGATATTAAAAAATGGATTCATCTGTGATGCTTGACCCTAAAGAATTCTTTTGGTGGAGGGAATTATTGGCAAAGACAAAAGCAAGTCTTGGGATGTTTTTCATTTCCTGGGGGATGGGAGGTGAGTGAAGTGGAAAATTGCCCCAATATCTTGAATGCCTTTTCAAATATCCTTTCTGGCCTCTACATTTCAGGGAAGTGTTTTATAGGTAGGAAAGTTGTAGGAGCGCCTTGGCTTCGAGAAAACCCACAACTCTGTGTTATTGTACCACCTACGAAGCATTCGTGCATGCGTTTCCTCCCCAACCCCAACCCAACTCACTGCTATCCGGTCCTTCTGACTCACAGGGACCCTATAAGACAGGGTAGAACCCCCTCTGCAGGTTTCTCAAACGGTAACTCTTTATGGGAGTAGAGAACCTCTTCTTTCTCTCGAGGAGTAGCTAGTGGTCTCGAACTGCTCACATGGAGGTTAGCAGCCCCAAAGTGTAACCCACTCCACCACCAGGGACTCCTCTACTTTCTGGTAGGAAATCTCGACCACATGACCCTCACAGGAACCTGTGCTGCAGGTAACACCCGTCTCTCCGTCACAGGCGGTTCAGAGAGGTCAAGGGACTTGTTCAAGGTCACAGAGTGAATGTGGAGTTGTCACCAGCTCTGTACTGGCTGCTCTGGCTCCTGAGAGCACATTCCTTTCTTATTTTTATCTATATACATATGCTACTATCAATCTCCCTCCCCCACGCTGTCTTATAGGTGTGTGTCTCTATCCGTGCATATCTATGTCTCTTTCTCATTTTCTCTTCTCTCCCCCAGCCTCCCTGCAGCCATCAAAGTCTGCTTTTTTTGGGTATGAAAACTATTTTTCCTTTCCCTTTTATAATAGTGGTCTTTATGGGATTAACTAATTTTGCTGCGCCTAATGCTTTCCATGTTGGCATATGTCACAAAGCTTCGTCGTCGTTCTTTAAAATCCGTTGCCATCAAGTTGATTCTCACATGGAGCGACTCTCTAGGACAACGTCGAGACGCACGATATCCATTGTATGTCCGCACCAACATTTGTTCCTCCACAGATGGTTGCATCCATCGTTTTGCTCTTGTGGCTAGCGCTCCGATCAGCTTATTTTCTGGGCGTGTCTTGTTCTTTGGAGCATATATGCAGAGTAGAGAGATTACTGGCCCGAGGGGATTTCTATTCTATTGTAGTCTACTGTGGGTGTGCCATATTGCAATTGTACCAGCAGTGTATGAAGGTTTCAAGCTCTCCACAGCCTCTCTGGCATTTGGTATTTTCTATTTAAAATTAAAATTGTGATCAATGCTGGCACGAGGTCATAGCTTATCATGGTTTTAATTTGCATTCATTAATTTGATCACAGGCATTTCTTCATATGCTTGTTGGCTGCCTGGATATTGTCTTCGGTGACTTGCCTAGTCACGTCTTCTCCATTTTGTCTTCCATAGCATGGGGGTTTTTCATTAAGCTTGGTAGTGTACTTATAGCTTATAGGCCTTGGGTTTATATCTATTTTCTCATTGATGATCTTTCTAATTCTCGGGTCTATCTTTAGGTCTTTAATTCATCTTGAATTAATTTTTGTATGTGATATGAAGGATAGGTCCTGTTTCCTTCTCATTGCAAATGGAGGCCCAATTTTGCCAGCACCGTTTGTTGAAAAGATTATCTTTTCCTAATTTAATGTGTTTCATCCCTTTGGTGTTGCGGTAGGTACTTAGAAGGAGCCCTGGAGGTGTAGTGGTTGCGTGCGGTGCTGCGAACCATGAGGTCAGTAGTTTGCAGCCACCAGCCGCTCTGCTGAAGAAAGATGAGGCTCTCTACTCCCATAAAGAGTTGCCGTCTCAGAAGTCCACAGGGGCAGCTCTACCCTGTCCTCTAGGGTTGCTGTACGTAGAAATCGCTCCAATGACGGTGAGTTTGGTTTGGGGCTTGGTAGGCGCATGCATGGTTTTATTTCAGGGTTCGCTCTTCGGATCCATTGGGCTACACACCTGTTGCTCCAATACCAAGTTGTTTTGAGTGCCATGGTTTTGAAATCAGGGAGTGAGAGGACTCCTCTTTTGCTTTCCTTTGTCAGAGGTAGTTTGCTCACCACACTATTTTCACCACACTGAGCTGCTTCTCCAAAGAAGCCAACTGAGTCTGGAACCAGAGGACCCTGAATGTTGGTTTTTCCAGCCCAAACAAATGGCTTTTCCAGGCCAGCACACTCCTCTGCTCCTAAGATTTAAGATCCATCATGACGCCTGTTACGTCAGCTCAGCTCCCCTTTCTTCTCGTTGGAGAAGACAGGGCAAAATGAAAAGGGGCCAGCGCCTGGGGCTCCCTTTAGAGAATGTCTTAGATAAAAGTAGGGCCAAGAGCACCTTAATGTAAAAGCTATAGGGGGAAATATAAGAAACGAAAGTGACCCACAGACATCCATTCTTACAAACATGACCTTGTGGAGGCTTTCTTGGGCACTGTCACATGTTCTCTGTGACTGACACCTTTGTCTCACACCATCTGGGACCCCCAGGGAGAAGAGGTGGTGAGCAGAGACAGTTGATAGGATTTATGGGCCATTTCAGCTCCTCTTCCTGTTTCCTCCTCGGGGGACATTTTCACAGGAAGTAGTTACCAGCTCTCAGAGGGGCAGTGGAGGGATCTGCATGTGTCCGATTAGGATCTACTTTTCTCCGGTTTCCCAGGCACAGACCACAGGTGGGTCTTCTCCCACATGCATTCCCTCCCTCTCTGTCTGATGTCTCCTGTTTCCCGCCAGGAGAGCCAAGGGAGAGGACACAACCGAAACAGGCCACTCAGGGTACCTCAAGTCCATTCTACTCTTAACATTTTAACAAACAAGGATTCGATCCAGGTGGGTCCCCAGAATACAGCTGATTACCCAGCGCCTTCTGGCAGAAATGCTGATATAGAAATGCTCAAATAAACACTCTTCACGTGCTATCTGCCTCCCGCGAGATCGGTCTGACTTGACTTTAGAGTAGCTAAGGGGACTACTGATTCAGGGGTCTCTCTTGGCCTTTTGCTCTTGCTTCAGGGTACAGAAGTGATCCCAAATCCTAAATATATTTTCAGGGGAAATTATTAAGCCTTAAACAGGACAAAGACATCATTCAGATGAAGGAGTGCTTTATTAGCACAAAGTCATAGTGACATCCAAGGGTTAAAAGAGATTGGAGGCTTCTATAGGTTAGGGGAGGACAAGGACATGGTTACGGAAGCCGGTCTGACAGCAGGTCAGTCCCTCACAGCTGCGGGCTGAACTACAGTCATGGGGATGGGATCATGGCTGAGACACACGTACATTAAGGTTGCCGGAAGAGTTTATGATCTTGGTCCAGGACCTTATGACCAAAGCAGGCAGGAAATGACTCAGGACAAAGGGAACCCAGCCGGGGTCCTCCATCAAGGACACACCCAGGCAAGACCCTCAGGGAGACTGCCTCTCCCTGGGCTGGTTGTAGGGGGGGGGGGTGGTAGCAATCCACTTTCCATTGCCCTCTGCCTGAGGGCAAGACTGTTCACATTCCTGGTTAATGGTCAGAAGGAATTCAGTGGAGGTTTAATACACATAGGGACTCTTTGCGAATGGAGTTTGGGCTGTCACTGTTATCCATAGCTTTCAGCAAAACTGGTACCCCGAATTCAAGCTCTAATACAAACCCCAGCTTCCTTACAGCACACCCTGAAACCTTTTCTCCCCAAGCCTGTCTTCCCCTCTCAGTGCCCCAGCCTGTCATCTTTCTAACTTGAGTCACAGCCTCCAGCAGTCAAGAGTCCTGGTAGCACAATTATGAAGCACTCAGTGGCTCATCAGAAGGTTGGTGGTTCAAATGCACCTGAGGTTCTGTGGGAGAAGCGGGTGGCAGTCTGCCCTAAGGTTTCCAGCCTAGCACACCCTGTGTTGTACCTGTGCCTGGCCACGCGGGATGCCTGTGAGTTGGAGGCTGCTCACTGGCACCTGACAACATGAAGCGGTAGCTAAGCCAAGGGGATTGGAATCACGACTCCGCCAGTTCTCACTGATTCAGTGCACACACACCCTTCCTGCGCCCCAGTCGCCTCATCATTTCGTGACCGGATTCCCTGAGCAGCAGCTCGGTGCAGGGCGGTAATGCTGCCTCCTGACAGAGACTTTGTGAGGAGCCAAGGAAAACACTTGGACGGTCGGACAAGAAGGGTGCAGCGATGTCGCCGATGCCCTCATCCTTCCTAGGATGCTTTCGCTGTAGGAAGAGTGTGCAAAGTGGCTTGAAAGGCTTGGTGCCTCCGGGCAGCTCCAGCCCCGCTCAGGCTGCCCTGCCCATCCCTTTCCCTCGTCTGGCATGCGCCATCTCATCTCCAGGGCTCTGTGCTACCACAACCCATCGGCTCACTCATTCTTGCGCTCACTCTGCCTTTCAACCATGTACCCCAAATCCGCCAAGGGCACCCTTGGTGCGGGCTTAGACATGAAGCATCATGGAGGGAAGGGGCACCGTGAAAGACCCTGCCCTTCAGGCAGCACACCAGGAGTGAACACAGAAGCCAACCACCTCCCCACCCCAAACAACAAACCTGACCAAACCAGCAAACTCACTGCCGTACAGTCAGTTCTGACTCATAGTGACCTTATACAGGACAGGGTAGAACTGCCTCTGTGGGTTTCTGAGACTGTAAAAGTCTTGGCTGGAGTAGAAAGCCCAATTTTCTCTTTCAGAGTGGCTGGTGGTTTTGAACTGCCGACCTCGAGGTTAACAGTCTCACATATAACCACTGTGGCAGCCGCTGCAACGCACTCACAGATGGAAAGTGCTGAGAGTCCGAAGAGCCTGGAAGTAGCATTCTTGTAGCAAACAAAACTCCCCCAACAAAAATAACCGAACTCACCGCCATGGAGTCAATTCTGATTCCTAGGCTGGAAATCAGAAAGCCTCGTCTTTCTTCCTCCTATAGAGCAGCTGGAGGGCTTGAGCTGCTGAGTGAGTGGTTAGGAGCCAGACACGTAACCCCTTTTGCCACCAGTGCTCCTTGGGGGAGTGCAAGTGGTTAGCAACCTCAGCTGCTGATGCAAAGGTTGCGGGTTCTAATCTACCTAGAGGTGCCTTGGAAGAAAGGTCTGGTGAGCTAGGGTTACATTTCTGAATAATCTGCTAGTGAAGGCTCTTTGGAAACCAATTATGTTTGGGCATACACGCGGTGACCACGAGTCAAAATGGACTCAAGGTTAGACTTTTGCTTTGTTTTTAGGGAAAAGGCAGATGATTTCCACGCGTGGGCCTGATGAAAGGCTTTGTGGGGGAGGGGGCCGGTGGGTCCTGTGGAGGTGACAGGAAGAGGAAGGGACAGACAGAGGCTGTGAGGTCTCTTGGTCTCCCTGGGCTACCAGTGAATTATGAAGATATCCTGAACGTTCATTCTACTGCCAATAACACTTGTGGGCCATTTTCCACATACATGATGTCATTTGAGTTTCATGGAAATCAGTGAGTCAGATGGCACTAAAACGAAACTGTGACTCAGTGAGCGGAGGGAAATGTGGGCAGCGAAGCCTGGCCTCCACCCAGGTCCACTGCACTCTGTGGGGCAGAAAGCAAGATGGCACCCCTCTCCCCTCCCAGGCTGGTAAAGCGTGTCTTTGAGACTCCCCTCCTCAGTCTCGGTAGCTGCCCAGTTGTGGCCACCCTGGATACACCCCACCGTCAGATCCTCAGAGTCCCTGGTTTCCATCTGCAGGCCTCTGTCCGATCCACCTTCTGCCCAGAGTAGCTTTCTGCAAGCTGAGAGTGGAACACATACTCTTGCTTAAGAGCCTTCAGCAGCTGCCCTGCCTCTCACAAGAGCAAACCCAACTCCTCCCTCTGCTTGGAAGATCCTGCCTGCCCTCTGGGCATCCCAAGCTCCCTCCCTGGTGCTTCCTGTGCTGGAGACACCCTGTGCCTCGTGGTTCCCCAAACGCTACAAATTGATCCCTCCTAGTTTCGTGCCCATGTAGGCTGGCTTTTCCTCAGGTTCACCACTCTGAGCCTCTGGATGGACTTGAGTCTCTCTTTTGGGCTTAGCAGCCAAGTACACAAACTAAATTGCCCAGTGTCTCTACCTCCCTCCAGATCTAGTCAAGGTCATTGCAACCTGTGCATCCATCTTGGGCCTGCTCTTTGGGCTTCCCTTTCTGACCATGCCACAGCCTGCCTCCACTGCCCGCATGCTCTGCATGGCCTCTGTCCCCCTCCACATCGAGATGAATGATCTTGGCTCTCTAAAGCTCCATGTGCCCGGTCTCCCCCTGTCTCCCGTGCAGCCTTCCCGTGATCCAAGCTTATTGGGACTCCCCTCAGCTAGCAAAGTAAGTCTCGAAGTGCTTTCCGAGTGTCGGCAGCATCCGTAGCTCCTGGTAACCAGTCAGAAATGCAAATTCCAGCCCAGAGTGACTGAGTCTGAAGCTGTAAGGGTGGGGACCTGCAGTCTGCTTCAGCAAACCGCCTTGGCTGATTCTAGGAGCCCCGTGGTGGAGTGCTGAGGGACTAGCAGCAGGTTAGCGGTTTAAACTCACTGGTTGCTCTGCAGGGGCAAGGACGTGGCTGTTGGCGGCAGTGAAACATCACAGCCTTGGAGAGCATGTGGGGCAGTTCGACAGTGTCCCCAAGGGTCTCTGTGAGTCAGAATCGACTCATGGCTGCAGTGGTGATGAGCACATGGTTCTGAGGTGGGTTTAAGAACCAGAACCCCTGCCTCAGAGACCCGAGGCCCTGCTCCAGCGGGCAGCCCCCAGTCTCCTGCACTCTGGTTCAGAAGATTGTCCATTTCCCAATTGTGACATCTCTCCTGTCCCATGTCCTTCCCCATGGGAGTCTGCTAACGTCCCATGCCCCCTTTCCAGGTCTTCGTATCAAAACCCCACTTTTCCTCCCAGATGCCACTAAAGCTCCTTCTTATGAAAGAGGCCTCCTACGACCCCATTCCATCCTTGACCTTTTTAGCATTCTCCTCTCACTCCGCTGCCCTCTGAGGGGGTTTGACCTAAACAGCAGGGTTTCTCAGTCATGGCTGCTCACTTGGGGAACTTCCAAAACACCATATGCCCAAGCCACACTCCAGAGCAACTAAAGCTGCAGACTGAGGCCTACCCTCATAGCCAATGGGGTCTCAAAACCGCTCATGGGGAAATTTTTCAGGGTGTCTTAAAGCCCTTTGATATTTTAAGTTTCCCCCAAATAAGTCTAAATGTGACCTGAGATGGGGACTCTTGCCCCTAAAGCCACCAGAAGGGAAAACGAGAATGAGATGTGAGATGTGAATTGGTAGTCAGCGGCTCGTGGCTCTGCCCCACCTGACCATTTCCTTTTAGGCCCACCACTTTCCTCTGCAGCTCCCTCCCCCAGCTGCAAATGGGGCAGGCAGGGTGAACTGGCTGAGACCAGTAAACTGGTACCTGGGTCCCCGCTGGAGGGGTCCTGATTTAATCAGTGGGGGAGCAGCTTGGCTTGGGAAGGGGCGGGTTCGACGGATGGCGCAGGACTATTTCACACGTTATCCAAGGGCCCAAGTGTGCCCCATGGTTGACTTCCTGGAGATAGGAATGATGCCAGAGGATACGGGCTTTGGACTCCTCCACCCACCCTGGCCTGTGAGCCTGTCGTCCCCCAAAGGATGAACCCCTCCCTGGTGGCAGTGAGAAAGGGGTGTCAGTCCCTTTCTCTGAGGACATGAAGCCTCGGTCGGTGTGCTTGGCCTTCGGATGAAGGAGCAGGTGGGAATGCTCACCAGAAGCCTGGCAGAGGGCTGCAGAAGGGGCTGCTGCTTCCCGCAGCTCCAAGCCCTGGACGCCTGGCTCGCTCTTGTTTTTGAGCTCCCGGGGGAGAGCTCCCCGGTCTTCCTGCGCAGTTGGGTCAGGATGGTGTGTAAATGGCAGCCTGGGAACTTGGCAGCAGAGAAAAAAGGAAGCTGAAGTCTGAACCTGAAAGAGAAGCCAGTCTCCAGGCTGAAGAAGGTGGGAGAGGCCCCCCTGTGAGGGGGCGTGGCCCGGAGGCTGCCTGTTTTTTTACAGGGTGGGTGGAGCGGGCAAAGGGAAGCAGATGCTTGCTGAAGTGCCTGGCTGAGGAAGGTGGTACCCACCCTCAGACCCCTCCAGCCATCCACAAGGGGCCTTTGTAACCCAAGGACTCTCCCCTTGAAAGCCTGGGGACATCAAGACTCTGCTCAGGGCCAAACCACTGCCAAAGAGGAGAGGCGTCTGGACCCAGTAGACGGGGCCAGGGGGTTTCCAAGGTGCGATCTTCCTGGAAGTAGTTGGCCACATCTTTCTGCCCAGGGACAGCTGGTGGGCACTTCCCACTCCCCCGACTCCCCCTTGCCAGGGTTAGAGCAGTAGAAGGGTAAGGATGGGAGAGATATGCCCCCAAATGGTCCCTTTTCCCTGGGGTTCCACCGTGCGCAAACTAGAGATCTACCCTTTTCTGACTTTCTGCTTGGACCTCTGACTCCCTGCTCCAAAGCGAGTGTGTTCAGAAGGTGGGCGAGGCTGGATGGGGCCTGAGGAGGGAGGAGGGAAGGGCTGTTTTTATAAACTCAGTTGTGTTGCAGGTGAGAAAGCATCCAAAGGGAGGGTGTGTGTGTGTGTGTGTGTGTGTGTGTGTGTGTGTGTGTTGAACAGGGCACCAGGACAGAGATGAGGCTGCTGGCTGGAGCTGGGAGCACTAGCCATGCCTCTGATGACTTTTCCTGGCTCAGCTCAGTCTAGTGCGGGGAGACAGCACCTGGTAAGAGGAGGGCTTCTTTTTTTCTTTAAATAAATCATTTTATTAGGGGCTGTACAACTCTTATCGCAATCCATTGGCTTCTTGACCCCAGTTGCAACCAACCGGTTCTCCCACCCAGGGGATGTGAATGCCCCAGGGCAGTGGGCAGGAGACATTTTCTTGCCACACCCACCTCCTGGGAGGTGTCTGGAGGAGGCTGAGGATCCTGTGCCCCAAGGTTAAAACTCCTGAGGACTGCTCCAGGGAGACAAGATGGTTGCCTGAAGGTCAAAGAACAGAGCTGCCCCCCTGGGTCTCCCAGACAGTCATTCTACAGGAGTAGAAAGCCTCATCTTACTCCCGCAGCGATGCTGCTGGTTTCAAACGGCTGTAACTTTACAGTTAAGAGCCTAACACGTAACCAAGCAACTCTGGCAGTGAGGTTGTCTTTTTGTTTTGTTTTGACCCCAGTAGCTATCCTGAGTTATGAATTGATGTGCTAAGCAACTGCAAGCATGGTGGTTCAAACCCACCAGTCACTCCTCGGGAGCAAGATGAGGCTGTCGGACCCTGTACAGATTTATAGTCTCCTGCATCCTGTACAGGATCGCAGTGAGTTGTGACCGGCTTGAGGGCGATGAGTGGGCTGCTTGAGATTCTGACACCCACTGGTTGGACAGACGAGGACAGCGAGGTGCTGGGACATGCTGGAAGCCCTCCGGAGGGTTAGCTAGCCGATCAGACCCCGAAGGGGCTGGCCTGCATTCAAGCCAGACATTCTCCTTCGCTCCCTGGCCGCTCTCTGTGCCCTTTGTACTGCTCTCCGTCTCCCTGGAGTCTGGGAAGGCCACCCCCAGCCCTGTGGTTTTTGGCAAGTCTCTTAACCACGCTGTCACTCAGTCCAGCCCAGCTGGGAAGCCAGGCATGACCCGGGACTCCTGGGAAACCAGCTGTGGCACCCGGCTAGCCTTTTCCTGCCAACCCTCTCTGTAGCCTTGGACAGCAGAACTGGTTGGGGAGAGTTTGAGGTGGCTTGGCAACACCCTGATCAAGACTTGGCTCACGCCCCCACCCACTTTTCCCACCCTCCTGGCCCTCCTCCCCTTCCCACCCAGGGTACAAAGAGAAAAAAGTTAGCAAGAATGTAAGGGAGAAACACTCTAAATGATGAGCCTTCACAAGATCTTCTTTGGTGCCTTCCCACACTCTGCCACAGTTGTTTCCAGCAAGAAACAAAAAAGAGGCAAAGACTTGAACGGCGGCCAGACGTGGTGACTGCCTCCGGCGAGCACGGGCCAAGAAACAACTGCCAAGGGCATCAACGAGGGCTGCCCACAGCAGCATCCCGGAGAACCCAGGCTGAAAAGCTTGTCTGTTTTGTTTTGTTTTTTTCCCCAGAGAATTTTAGAATTGATTGGGCCTTATGGATGAGGCAATCATCCCCATGACTGTGGAAAGGTGGGGTTTGAGAAGTGGGTCAAGGTCCAAGGTCAAGCAACAGGAAGAAGACACAGTCTAGCTCTTTCCGGCTCTTTCAGGACTCAGCTCTGTCACGTGGTCCCAGCTTGAGACTAAGAAAGCAAACTCAAGCACCTTTTGCTTTCTAGATTCAGGTTATGACAAGCAGGCAGCCATGTTGGGGGTGTATCTTGGGTTTTTTACACCCCACCCCTCTCAAACCCTTTGCTCTTCATGAGACGCTCCCTGTCTGAGCCCCTGAGTTCTCTGAACATTCTACCTGCAGGCACTCTTGCTCTTAGCACCTGCAAAAAAAGGCCTTGACCTCTCTGCGTGCGGAGATCCTGTCCACTCATGAAACACCTCCTTCAGGAGGCTTCCAGCCCACACGGTCCTCCCTGCGCCCCGAACATCTCCAGCCCTCGGCCTCGGTGCTTTCTCAAATGAGTTACGTCGTTCTCTCCCCTCTCGCCCAGTCCTTTGGGCACATGTCACAGCTCCAGCCAGGACACAGTGTGCTGGCACCATGGGGGAAGATGAAGGTCCCATCTTCAGGTTGCTCAAGCAGACGCGGATGGCAGGCTGCCAGGGACAGACAGCCTGATGTCACACACCGTGGGATGCATGGTTGGATGGCGCAACCTTTGAAGCTCCAGCTGCTCCCAGGGACAAAGAGGCTTTCCACTCCCATAAAGATGGACAGTTTGGGAACCCCCCTCCGGGGGCAGTGCCACTCTGTCCTAGGGGGTCATTATGAGTTGGAATTGACTTGAGGCCAGTGAGGTTTTGGTTGGTTTGGAGGTGAGGGGAAGCCTGAGATGTCCTGATGTCCCCTGTCCCCTCAAGACCCACTGGAAGTAAAGTAACCAAGGGAAGAGAGCATTGTCATGGCCAACCCCGCCACCTGAGCCCCTGCGGAGGCAGCCAGAGGAACTCATTCCTCTGCCCGGCCCGCTGGGCAGGTCAACGGAATCCCCAGACCTAATATATGCCCGCCATGGGAGAGTCCAGAGCACATGCAGACTGGAGGGGGCCCGTGCCAGGAAGACACAAGGGAGACAGCTGGCCATGGGAAGGAGGGCTGGGCTGGCAGGTAGGCAGGTAGGAACCCCCTGGCCCTACCGAGCAAGGGCCGGACAATCCCGAGCCACAGAGCTTAGAGGTGGACACAGACTTTGCTGTCAGACCCCACCCACCTCAGTAAAGTTAAGCAAGTTGCTTAACTCCTTTGAGCCTTCATTTCCTTCTGAGTACACTGGGGATCAGAACATCAACCTCACAAGTCATTGTGAGGATCAGTGAAACAATAGCCAAGTGTTGGTCGTGCTCTAACATTCTTAGGGATATGACTTTTTTACTTGGGGGATATGGGTATTTGTAGAGGCCTGGGGCTGGCTTTGTAGAGACCTGGGGCTGGTGTCCCAGGTCTTCTAGGAGA
Source organism: Tenrec ecaudatus (assembly GCF_050624435.1). NCBI lineage: Eukaryota > Metazoa > Chordata > Mammalia > Afrosoricida > Tenrecidae > Tenrec > Tenrec ecaudatus. The sequence goes on along the minus strand of NC_134537.1, from coordinate 37,018,429 downwards.
GGGCTCTCTGGGGAGACACCGCAGGGGAAGAGTCTCTAGTCCTGGAGCATCATTTTCTGAGTCAGGTAGAGTGTGCGGACAAGCAGAGCAGGTGTTTGCAATGAGCTGCCAAGGTTGGTGCTTCAGGGTCCGTGACCACAGCCAAAGAAGCCCTTTGACGGGGTAGTCCCGTTCTGCTACCCGGATCAGAGTCCACTTCACGACAAGGGGTGTGTTTTTATGTTTTCAGAGTATGTGGAGGCAACGAGGGGAAGGGCCTCCTGGACACACCCTTCTTCCTCCCACCCCCCCTTCCCCACAGCCGCTGCCACTCTCTGCTCTCAGGCAGGCCACGCTCACCCTAAGCTCCCCTCACACTGTGGTGGTCCGTCCAGGTTCTTACCATGGACCTTGTAGCATGCGAGGGGGTTCACACAGCTAAAGCTGGACCCAGCTCAAGCCCATGCCTGGCTGAGCTACCTCCCTGCTGGCTTGCTGGAGTGTCCAGAGCAAGGCACCCTCTGTGGCTTCTCATCTCTCTGTGAACTTGCACTTGCTGGGGCCTGGTTGGCTTTTCACAGAGCCCTGGTGGGGCCATGGCTTAAGCACTGAGCTGCTCACTGCATGGCTTGCGGTTCAAATCTACCAGCCTCTCTGTGCAGAAGGATGGGCTGTCTGCTCCTGTAGATAGTCTCAGACTCCCATGGGGAGCTCTATTCTGCCCCCAAAGTCACTCGGTATTAGAACTCACTCCACAGCCATGGCTTGATTTAGTTCCTTCAGAGATTTCTGTTCCCAGTGGGGCATCCCCCCAGGGCCCTGCAGAGCCCCCCTCAGCCTTTGGGATGTGTGACATCCAGCATTAGTCACACACAAGGAGGTAGGAACGGATGCCCACCCAGGGGATCTTCATGGCACCTGGCAGAAGCCAGGACTCCCACAGGACTAGGTGGCGCCCTCTCTCTCACTGCCTCTACCCAGCTCTCAGCCTTTCTTCAAAATACACTTTGAATAAATAGTTACAGCATTGAGCGGAGGCACAAACCCACATGTCTTGGCCTGAGCCTGGCTCTATATGAGTCACAAACTGGGCCTGAGACTGCTAGCGGCGCAAGGACATCTTGTCTTAGTCTTCCTGGTCATGCAGCGCCAAGTCCCCTACCCGCTGTAGGTGTGTGACTAAGTTCTAGCCAATGGAAGGTGAGCAGCAGTGTTGAGCTCACTGCAGACTTGCCCTGCAAGAGCAATGTGAGCGCTCTCCCCCATACGTCTGTCCCTTTGGATGGAGCGAGGGTAATGCCCAGAGTCCTTGAAAGCTTCAATGGCCAATGTCCATCTGGCCCGGGTCTCGGCACACCCGAGGGGAGGGCCACATGGCGAACTTGTTCACCTGCTCAAAACTGAAATGTGAACCACAAACACGTGCCCGTTGTCCCTGAGTGTAGTGCATTTGGGGGCTTATTTGGAATACGCTTACACACACTGGTATGGGACAAGGCTTTGTTTGGGGTGAGGCCAGAGCCGGCCATGCTCAAACCTGGGAGATTAAACCAGCAGTGGGGAGAGGAAGATGGGGGAAGAGAGCCATGCTCGACACCACTGGAAAAACTTCAGCATTTTTTTTTTTTGAGTTATCAGTGTGGTGAGGAGCCCTAAGGTATAATGGTTACGTGTTGAGCTGCTAACTGCAAGGTCAGCCGTTTGAAACCACCAGCTGCTTCTCAGGAGAAAGCTGAGGTATTGCCCTCCCATGAACAGTTCCAGACTCAGAAACCCACGGGGCAGTTCCACCCTGTCCTGTAGCGTGGCTCTGAGTTGACATTGACTCAACGGAAGTGAGTTCGGTTGGGTTTTTGGTTGATGAAAGTGGTGCTCGTCTGTTGTAACCCTTTTCTACAAACAACTAAAAAAATAAAACAAATAGTGTGACTGGCCAAATATGCCTCCTGACCTATTGGACAGCCCTTTGCCTCTTTAAGAGAAACAAACAAATTAAAAAGCCAAGCCAGTTCCCCTCAAGTCTGACTCCTGGCTACTTCGCGTGTGTCAGTGCGGAAAGTGCCTCAGAGGGCCTTCAATGGCGCGATCTTGTGGTAGATCACCGGGCCTTTCAGGGTGTCTTTGGGTGGACACCTAACCTTTGGGGGTTAGTAGCCAGCAGCTACCCATTCGCAGCGCTCAGTGATGTTTTCAAACTGAGGTACAGGGTCCCATTTGGAGGCGGTGGCCCATAGAGACCCACTGGGAAGCCAGGTGAACTTGGTTTATGGGTTGTAAGCTTCCTCAGTGGTCTATCATCGTACAGCGAAGCTATGTCCTGCTGGAGCATCAGACTGCAACTCAACCACAGGTTTCGGGAAGCCGAGGCTTGCGTGCGGGTAGGAGGAAGGAGGGATGCCCTGGATACCTGCAGTCCTAGCTGCCGGGCCTCTGTGACAGTGTGCCTTTGTTTTCCTTTGCTGTTTGGGGTAACAGCGGGGATGTACAAAGCACTGGTTTCGAATGACACCGTCACTAGTGGCTGTGCTTCAGGGCTTGGTGCTCCTGTGACCCCTACTTAACCACGATGGCACAGCACCGGGCTAGGTGGCTAAGTCCCTCCTCTGTCTACTCCCTAAAATAAGACCCTGTAGGGACTCTTGGCAGGTAATTCCTCGTACTTCTCCAAGACTCAAACTTCTGCATTAGAGTGAATCCTAGGGCCGTAGGTGCCAGAGAATAGTAGTGTCTGATGGTGGATTGGTTACAGACTCTCATTCCTGTAGCTGTGAACCGCTGTGGAGTTGCCCCTGACCCCTGGTGACCCCACACGCAGGAGAACAAAACACTGCCTGGTCCTTGCCCACCCCGTGGTCATTTGGGCATAAGACCCTTGCAGTCTCTGTGGGGTTCCCGAGCTGACTTGGAACTCAGCTGAAACCTGCTCCCCATCATAGCAACGTCCAAGCCTCCGCTGACAGGTAGGCAGCTGACACCGAGATAAGATGGGATGCTGTAGTGATGTGAAGCCACTTAACTATGGCTTCTCTTCCATTTCTCTGCACCTCCAACCATTGGGTTGCATGGGACCATTGCAAATAAAGGGGAGAGGACTCTAGCTCGGGGATTTGCCATTTCTGACGCCTCTCAGAAGCAGGGAGAGAGCATCCCAGTGGGGTGCATGTTAGGTCCCTGGCTGAAGTGGTGGAGGCAGCCGAGGCCGCTGCAAGGAGTCCAGAGACCATGGAGCAGAGAGGCACATGGTTGCTGGCTGAAGACCAGCGACTGGTCCTTGCTCTTTTATGATGCTGACTTGTGGTGAATCTGTTACATTCCCTAATAAATCCTCATAGTTGTGACTATTGTCATGAGATATGTGAGGCCTTTGCAGTGGATTATGGGACCCAGCAGAGAAGCAGAGTGCCTTGGGAGGAGTGGTGGGTCGTTGTCAGGATAAAGAACGAGAATGTGGAGGGCAGAGGGGTGTCTGACCTTGGGCTGGTGTGTCTGACTTTGGCGTTGGGCTGGTGTGGAGCTGGATTCTCTGCCTCCCGGAGGAAGCTAGAGGAGGGCAGATGGGATGCCTCACGCCAAGTGCATTGGCCGGGAATTGAACCAGGGTCTCCTTCATGGAGGGGGAGAATTCTACCATTGAGCTACCCAGTGCCCCCTCTCGCCATTAGAAGCTCAATTGGGGTTGGGAGGCTGGGCACCTCACAAACAGTCTACTCAATTCATAATTATGTTTGTTTGAGGTCATCCATTGCCTTTTTCTTCTCTTTTTCTTTCCTTTTAAATTTCAGTTCTTGGCCTCCTGCACACTGACCGCTCTCTGCATTTCTGCTGGATAATGGATTGTAAGCTCTTCATTGTTGCCACTTTTCTCTGAGGACCCACTCAGTCCAGGAGGGACATGCCTATTTGGCTCCTCAATGAGTTTTTATCCCACAGGGCTACAAGGAGGTGAAAGGATTCAGGATTCTTTCCCCCCTTCTTCTGTTTTGTTTTATGAAGAAGTTTGTCCCTCCTGTGGGTAGCCCTTGGAAAATCAGGTTCTGGGCCCATTAGCCTCTTGATAGCTGCAGACTTTGAAGTGTCCTGCCTGCCTCAGCAACGGCTTGGAATGCCGGGTGGCCTCCCTCCCACAAAGTGGGACCTGTTCATCTGGGGCCCGTCAGAGGAAGGAAGTGGCAGGCAGGTGGAGCTGGGAGAATTACACAGAGGAAACAGTCAAAATGTCACTCCATAACTAATTCAGGTGTAGGCGAAATTTAATAACATACAGTGACCCATTTTGCATTCACATACCATCTTTCATCTAACCGTGGAAAATATTAATCTTTTTAGTCTCATGGTCTGGTTTATGGAGTGTGTGTGTGTGTGTGTGTGTGTGTGTGTGTATGTTTCCTCCTGCCTCCCAGTGGCAAAGAGGGAGTAACTGATTTATTTAAGTTTGTACAATAGCCCCTCAGATTTGAGAGAAGTTGGTGTTGGTGTTATTTTCAGGCCCCGGGGACAAGGGGGAGGTTGGAAAACAAAGATTGCTTTTCTCCGACCAATTGGTCCCCCAGTGAAATCTCTTCGTGCGGGCCAGCACTGTCAGGTGAGCATACCGAGTCAATGACAAAATAGGAAAACAACCTGGGGGGTGGGATGTGGTGCCTGGAGAGCCTGGTGAGGGGCCCGGGGTGGCCTGGCCTTATGCCTCCAGGATCCCTGGCTGGAGGTGCAGGAGTCGGGCCTGGCTTAGTTCATGAGAACTCCCTGACAGCTAGCAGGCACAGATCAGGAGGTTCAGGCAGGTCTCTGAAGAGAATTGTGTCAGGATTGGGACTGACATGGGAAAGGGAGCCACATCTAGCAGGACAGGGCAGGCCATGTTTTCTTTAGACCATGTTTCTCCCATTCCCAGTTAACCGGAGTCCAGGGAAGGAATGAAATGTCAGGGCTACATTTCCATGACAATGGAGGCATTTTCTCTTTTTAGCTCAGTCACTCGCATCTATACACGTGTACGCACATGTTTACAAGCTACATCTTCCTTATTTGTTTGCTTTAGATCCACAAGAATGAACAAATTATTAATAAGCTTTATTAGTTTGTCATTTCAGATCAGACTACATTTACATAATGCTCTTGTGAATTAACATAGCCTTATGTTACATTATGGCAATAGGGATTAGTATATATATGTATACATATATGTACATATACACACGTAACACTGCCGTTTCCCACTTGCCCTTCTGTTCTCACAGCAACCTATGAAGTGCTGGAACCCACGCAATGTTCACTTTTCCTAGTTGAGGATTTTGAGGGACAAGGACAAGGGAGATTTGTGTTCAAATCCAGGCACTAGCAGAACCTATATGAATATACAGGGAGCCCTGGTGACGTCATGGCTACCTGTTGGGCTGCTAACCACAGGGCCAGCAGTTTGAAACCAGCAGCTGCTCTGTGGGAGAAAGAAGAGGCTTCCTACTCCCGTAAAGATGTGTCATCTCAGAAAACCCACGGGTGTGGTTCAACCCTGTCCCATATTCGTGGGCAATATAACTCGATGACAATGGCAGTGGATTTAAGTTATATGAATGTACCAGCACACTCCCCCACCCCCCGGGGCAAAAGATGAAGTCCTCTGCTCCCAGAAAGATGTAAAGCCTCGGACTCCCACATGGGGCCACTCTGAGTCAGAAGTGATCCAATGGCAGTGGGCTTGCTTGGGTTGGGCTACACAGGGTTGGAATACACAGGTCATCATTCATGCATCCGTATGCTCACTCTTCCAACAAATAATTCTATATACCCATTGTGTACCTCACAGTCTTTCTTTTATAAACATATTTTATGGTGATTTGGGTGAAAGTTTACAGAGAGAATAGATTTTCCATTAGATATTTCACATGCGTTTTATTTCTTCATTGCAGTCTCACATCATTGGTCCCATGTCCTCCCTGTGCTTACTGTTTCCACCCGTCCTTTTTTCCGTCCCCCTTCTCCCTAAGGAGCTGTTCTTCTGACCACCTGACCACGATGGCTGACTGTTCACAGGGAAGCTTAGCTCACTGGCACCAGGCTTCACCTTTCCAGGCCTGTCCACTGCTTGACTAGAGGTTGAGCCACTGGGTCATTCTTTTGTTTTTAAGGGGTATCCAATCTATTGTTTACTTCATAGCTTGTGGCTTATGTGACTGTTGTTATTGTTAGCTTCCTTTGAGTTCATTTGGATTCATGTGATCACCTGTATGCAGAGTGAACTGCTCCATAGACTAAAAATGAAAAGATTTATTTTAAGTGGCATATACACAATCAAACATATGTCCCATCACAATTTCTATAAGAGAACATTTCAATGACATGGTATGTTAATCAGGATTAACTAGAGAAACAAATTCATAGACACTTGTGTGTACTAGAGGACTTTATATCAAAGAGTAATTGTATATTAAGAAAACATCCCAGCACAGTCCAGATCAAGTCCACAAGTCTGATATTAGCCCATATGTCTGATATCAATCTATAAATTCCTCTTCAGACTCATGCAACACATGCAATGACGCCGAATGCAGGAAGATCACAGGCCAGTGGGTAGAAGGTTTTGTGGACCCAGTAATAGTGGAAACATCTCAGTGCTGGCATGGGTCTCCATGTGTCTCCTCCAGCTCTCAGAGTGTCCCAACAGCAGAAAAAGGAAGGCAGAGAGAGACTGGACTGGTCTGGCCTCCAGTGAGCTATTTATCTCTGTAGTGCCTCCAAATGAGGTCATCAACCTGTGACCTGATTGAAAGGCTACACTCTACCCTTTCACATTAAATTTTTTTTTTAATTCTCTCTGCCAACCTGTCTTTTCTTTTTTGGAAATCATTTCACTGGGCACTCATACAACTCTTATCACAATCCATACAGACATCCATTGTGTTAAGCACATTTGTACATTTGTTGCCATCATCATTCTCAAAAAGTTTGCTTTCTACTTGAGTCCTTGGTATCAGCTCCTCATTTTCCCCCCTCCTACTCCATCCTCCTCGCCCTCATGAACCCTTGATAATTTATAAATTATTATCATTTTGTCATGTTTTACATTGTCCAATGTCTCACTTCACCTACTTTTCTGTTGTCTGTCTCCCAGGGAGGGGGTTATACATAGATCTTTGTTATAGGTTTCCCCTTTCACCCCACCTTCCCTCTACTGGTCCTGAGGGGTTCATCTGTGTGGATTCTCTGAGTTTCCAATTCCTATCTGTACCAGTGTACATCCTCTGGTCTAGCCAGATTTGTAAGATAGAATTGGGGTCATAATAGTGGGGGAAGAAAGCACTAAAGAACTAGAGGAAAGTTGTATGTTTCATCATTGCTACACTGCACCCTGACTGGCTCATCTCCTCCCCATGAACCTTCTAAGGGGATGTCTAGTTGGCTACATATAGTCTTTGGTTCTCTACTCCACACTCCCCCTCATTCACAATGATATGATTTTTTGTTCTTTGATGCCTGATACCTGATCCCATCAACACCTTGTGATCACATAGGCTAGTGTGCTTCTTCCTTGTGGGCTTTGTTGCTTCTGAGCTAGATGGCTGTAACCATTTGTCTTCAGCGATTGTGTTGGGAAGATGAGCATCATGAAATACCAGTTTAATAGAAGAAAGTATTCTTGCATTGAGGGAGTACTTGAGTGGAGGCCCAATGTCCATCTAAATATATTAAACCTATAATACTAAATCTATATAGTAAACCTACCATATATACTTGAATATAAGTGGACCCAAGTATAAGCCGAGGTACCAAATTGTTACCTTGGAAACCAGAAAAACTGATTGACTTGAGTATAAGCCTAGGGTGGAAAATGCAGAAGCTTTGGTGAGTTTTAATAATCAAAACAAATGAAAATAAAATTACTAAAAATTGAGACATCGGTGGGGGAATGTATTTAAATATATTTTTTAAATAAAAAACACAAATAAAAGGACAAGTCATTTAACATTAGTAAACCAGCACAGTAAGTGGAAGAGGTTCAACAAAAACAATAAGGTATCAACAATGATACCTTTCAATCGGTGTGAGGTCATCATAGACGCTGTCCTCACTGAGATCGCCATCATCACCATCACTGCTGTCATTTTCATACAAAGCGCAGTCTTCACTGCCATCCATAGCATTACTAATACTACATTTCTGGAAGGCACATCGCACCATGTCTTCTGGAATGTCTTCCCATGCATCTCGAACCCACTTTGCTATTAACTCTATGTCAGGCTTCATGAGATTTCCTCCTTTTGTTAGTCGTGCTTGACCAGATGACATCCATTCATGCCACATCCTTCGCACACGGTCTTTAAAAGGCTTATTCAAAGATACATCCAGAGACTGCAGTACAGCTGTAAGCCCACCTGGAATAACGGCTAAAGTAACTTTACTAGATTTTGCCAATTTTTTTATGTCATCCGGATACGTGGGCTCTGAACATACCCCAAACAAGTAATGATGATTTTTTCTTTAAGGCTGCTCCTGGTCGTTGGTTCCAAGTTTCTTCCAGCCATTTTACTGTTCCATCTTCATCCATCCAGCCTTTAACATGTGCACGCACAGTAATTGTTGGTGGGAAATTGATCTTTTTAGGCAAGGTCTTTCTTTTAAAAACAATGACAGGATACAGCTTAGTTACATTAGCCAAACATGATAGAACAACTGTAAAGTTTTTTTTTCATTTCCCATGGTTTTGAGAAAAATGCTTTTTTCTCCTAAACTTGCTACAGTTCTGTTGCTTGGAAGATCAAAAGTCATGGCAGTTTCATCCATATTCCCAATATCTGCCAGGTCATGATTGTAAATCCTTCTTTGTTTTATAATAAATGACTGGAATGACAATTTTTTCTTCAAGCTTTCGTGGCAATTTATGGGAAATCTTTGTTCTTTGTCTCAAACATAGTAGGTCAAACCTATTCATGAAGCAGGTACACCATCCTGCTAATGCAGCAAATTTTTCAATGCCTGGTGCTTTATATTTGTCATCCTTAGCCATTTGTGGAGCACGTATGTGGATTCCCATGCGTGTTACACAGTAACCATTTTGACGACACTCCATAACCCATTTGTACAATTCACTCTCTAGAACCCCATAAAAAGACGTTAAACCACGACAAGCTTTTTTAGCTTTTGGAATCTGTTCCAAGTCAGCCTTCATTTTCCACCACTCCCTCACTTGCTTTTCGTCAACACAGAATTCCCTACTTGTAATACTGTTATTGCTCTCGTCTGCTCTTGACACAACCTTCATTTTGAAACCAGCCTCATATGACTAGCGTTTTTGTTTTGCTTCAAGAGTGTATTGGACAGGGTTCTCTAGAGAGACAAGCCAGATTGCTAGTAATTATATATAAACATATTTATAAGGATAGATATATAATTCAAGAAATGAACCGTTAAATTATATACAGATAGATAATACAAGAAATTAACAGTTAAATTATATAGCAGTAAGACCCTGGCAGTCCTTTAAGGCTTGAGAGCTGCCAGTTGCCAGTCCCCTTCTGTAGAGAGAGCTGGGCTGTATATATCCAGGCAGCAAACAGCAAGGCCGGTCCCCAACTGTCATCAACTGTCAGTCCCTAGCTCCAGAGATGAACATTCCAATCGTGTGGACTTAAAGGGACCTCAACTTACAGTGACACAGTCCACAGGCTAGGTATCCCACAGGTAGTGTGCCCCTTTAAACTGAGGCACAGAACAACCAAGGTGAGGCTCACCGAGCCATTTATCCCTCTGCCCTTCAGTTAATCCTACTTGTGTTTATCGGCCAGGATGGCACAATAAACTATAGCAAAGAGTATCCATTTCTAATAGGATAAAAAACCAAGACTTTGAAAAAGAACTTTCACAGTAATGCGCCCCCACCCCTCTGCGACATGTTAGGTGGGGGGGAGTTCATGTGGGCGGGGGATGCAGGATGTGAATTAGCACAGAGACCAGAGGGGAGAGACGGAGTGCAGCCACAGACACATCCTTACCAGTTTAGCTGCCAGCTTAAGTGAATCACTACGGGTGCTTCTGTGAATTGGAGCCATCCACGTCATAGGACGGCTCTGATTGGTTAGATGTGAGTAAATAAATATTCAAAGCCCTGCAGTGTCATGGGGCTTTGAATGAACAGCGGAGAAAGGGCAATCACCCGTGAGATAACGGGTGCTTGTCCTGTTACCTGGGGGTCCCCAGCGAGATGTTACACCTAGCTGGAGTACCACTGACCTGTGTATAAGCCAAACCCGAATTGTTCAGCACATTTTTTTGTGCTGAAAAACTTGGCTTATACACGAGTATATACGGTATATACTATAATACTAAACCTATATGCTAAACCTATAAATATATGTACATAGATCTATTACCCCATATCTCTGTAAATGCCCTTTGCCTCCTAGCTCTTTCCTCTATTTCCTTTTACTTTCCTCTTTTCCCAATATCATGCTCTGCCTTCATTTGAGTTTCAGTAATTCCTCTGTTATGTTGTCCTTGATCAAGCCCTAACAGGCCTCTTACACCCTCCTCACCACTGATTTTGGATCACTTGTTCCCTTGTCCCTGAGTTTGTTAACACCACTTCCTTTACCCCACCTCACCCTCTCCCATGTCCCCTAGGAACCATCAGTCCCATTGTTTTCTCTTCCAGATTGTTTATCCCACCTATCTTATCTAGATAGACCTGCAGAGATGATAATATGTACAAAAACAAGATAGAGCAAAAGAAAGCAACAAAACAAAATGAAACAACAACAAAAGAACCCAATGACTGAAAAAGGAAAATCCTGTAAATAGTTCAAGGTCTGTTTGTTGACCTTTAGGAGTGTTTTTTGGTTGAGTCTGATGGGGTGCCATACCCTGGCCCCAAAGTCTATTTTTGGTATTCCCTTGGGACTTCCTTGCTCTGCTCCCCTTGCTGTTCTGTTGCACTCCCTTAGTGCTTTTCCTGAGTGTGGTGGAGCCAGACCAGGAGCAATTACCACATTGTGTCTCCATTGTTGTCCCCTGTAAGGCTATAGGTTGGTGAGGGATGGGGCCGGCCATATGGTCCTCTCTGTGCATTGGCAGCTCTAAGCAGGGATATCATCTTCAAGGGTTGGTAGGCCTGGATATGCTCCATTCTCTTTTATTCCCCCTTCATTTACTCACGTGTGCTCTGATCAGGCATGTTCCTCTCCCTAAACTATAACTTCAGAGCTGTCCTCTTAAGTACACTTTTCTGGGAGAGGGACAGCTGTCCACATTGTTGGGATTGGGGCCAGCCCCTCAGACCCCTCTACTGGTTCCCTGCTTCATGCTGGCATGTTGCATTCACATCTTGGACCACCAGGTTGAATCTGGTCCCTCTTTCCCTGTGGAGATATAAATAATACCCTCCCCCTGGGTGAGTTAGTGCCCTGTGCCCCTGATACCCATTTTGTTTTTGGTTTTTTTCCTCCTCCTTTTTAGTTGGCTACCATATGTATCCCTGGATTTGGTCTGGCCCCTGCCATACTACATGGACCTCAATGTCTGCTTCTTCTATGCATGTCATTATGTTCAGTACATCTTCTGCCATTGTCTTTTGTTTCCCTCGTTTTTTCATTGAGATCTTTGGGGCTGATGGCTGTTTGCCTTGCGTTGTTTTAGAGGAGCCAAGTGTCATTTTCCAGGGAGTCGAAGAACACTGGCTCTCTCTGGGAGAATTGTAGGAGTGCATCTTCGAACTGCCTTTAGCTTATTTCGCTCTGGAATTAACCTGCCACTTTATCCTCCTGTGGTTTCCCTCTCAGGGGAGTGACTCAGAAGGGTTGCCTGCTTTGGTGTTGTGGAGGTTTGGCAGAGTTTCCTGGAGCAGCTTGGAGTGTTGAGGAGTGTTGGCCAAGCTGCCTTATGCCCCCAGGCAGGAATTCCCCAGTAAGATGTTGAGCAGAGTATCCCCTGATGGAGGTCAGCAGGTCTTTTCCAGCCTTGGGTAAAGCCCATTTGTACATTCATTGCCCTCGTTGTAAAATATTTGCTCTCCACCCAAGCCCCTGGCATCAGCTCATCATTCCCCCCCTCCCTCATGAATCCTTGATAATTTACATATTATTATTTTGTCATATCTTGCACTGTCTGACATTTCCCTTCACCCACTTTTCTGTTGTCCATCCCCCAGGGAAAAGGCCATATGTTGATCCCTGTAATCGGTTCCCCTTTCCAACCCACCCTCCCTCCACCCTCCTAGTATCACCACTAACACCACTGGTCCTAAAGGGATCACCCACCCTGGATTCCCTGTGTTTCCAGTTCCTATCTGTACCAGTGTACATCCTCTGGTCTAGTCATATTTGTAAGGCAGAATTGGGATCATGAAAAGTGTGGGAGGAGGCAGGGAGGAAGCATTTAGGAACTAGAGCAAAGTTGTGTATTTCATCGTTGCTACATTGCACCCTGACTGGTTCCTCTCCTCCTCGAGACCCTTCTGTAAGGGGATGTCCAGTGGCCTACAAATGGGCTTTGGATCTCCACTCACCCCTCTCCCTTCCCCCATTCACAATGAGATGATTTTTTTGTTCTGATGATGCCAGATACCTGATCCCTTTGACACTGCATGATCGCACAGGCTGGTGTGCTTCTTCCATGTGGGATTTTTTTTGCTTCTGAGCTAGATAGCTGCTTGTTTACCTTCAAACCTTTTAGACCCAGACACTATCTCTTTTGATAACTGGGCACCATCAGTTTTCTTCACCACATTTGCTTATGCACCCACTTTGTCTTCAGCAATTGTGTCAGGAAGGTGAGCATCACAGAATGCCAATTTAGTAGGACAAAGTATCCTTGCATTGATGGAATACTTGAGTGGAGGCCCAATTTCTATCTGCTGCCTTAATACTGAACCTATAAATATATGTACATAAATCTATTTCCCCATCCTCATATATAAATATATTTACATATGTGCATGCCTTTATTTAAACCTCTATAAATGCCCTTTGCCTTCTAGCGTTTTCCTCTATTTCCTTTGACTTTCCTTTTGTCCCACTATCATGCTCAGTCTTCATTTGGGTTTCAGTAATTCCTGTTGGTGTACCACAGTTTTTTAATCCAGTCATCTGTTGATGGAAATTTGGGTAGTTTCCAAGTCCTTGCCATTGTGAACTGCCCGCAATGAACATTGGAGCACAGACGTCTGGCCGTGGTTTGTTTCTTGCCTCTTCTGGGTATATGCCCGGTAGGGGGATTGCTGGGTTATATATTAGCTCAATTTCCATCTGTTTTAGATATCGCCAAATCAATTTGCTTTATGGCTGTGGCTGTACATACATACAGTCCCACCAGCAGTGGATGAAAGTTCCTATCTCTCCACAACCCCTCCAACACTTGTTGCTTTCTGAAGTTTTCAATTGGGCTATCTTTGAGGGTGTTAGGTGGTATCTCATAGTTGTTTTAATTTGCATTTCTCTTATGGCTAATGATCGTGAACGCTTTCTCATATGTTTATTGGCCATTCGGATATCTGCCCTTGTGAAACTTTTGTTCAGGCCCTTTGACCACCTCCTCAGTGGGCATTTATTTATTTATTTTTGTAAGGTAGCAGAGTATTGTAGATTTTAGTAATAAGGCCTTTGTCTGATGTGTCATTGCTAAAGATGTTTTCCCAGTTGGTGGACTCTCTTATTACTCTCTTGCTGAATTCTTTCAGTATACACTGGTGTTTTATCTTCAATATATCCCACTTGTCAATTTGTGACTCATCTGTATTTGTAGCCTTCTCTATTTCTGATAGCCTATGTATTCCCTGTGCCAAAGCTCGCAGGTGTGTCCCAATTCCCTCATTAATGGCCCTAATAGTTTGGAGTTTTACCTCAAGGTCTGTAATCCACCTTGAGTTTATTCTTGTGTATGGAGTGAGATAAGGGTCTTGCTTAATTTTTCTGCAGGTAGATATCCATTTTTTCCAGCACCACTTATTGAAGAGGGCATCTGTTGCCCACTTCATATTTCTTGGACCTTTATCAAAGATAAGTTGTCTGTATGCTGATGATTTTATTTCTTGGTTTTCAATTCTTTTCCATTTGTCATAATACCAATACCATGCAGTTTTGACCACTGTGGCTGTACAATATGTGCTAAAGTCAGGTAAAGCAAGCCCACCCATTGTGTCCTTCTTGAGGAGTTCTCTGTTAATTCTGGGCTTTTTTGCTTTCCATGTGAAGTTGGTAATCAGTTTTTCCATTTCTTTGAAGAAATATGAGGGTAATTGTATTGGGATTGCATTAAACTTATATAGTGCCTTGGGCAGAACTGACATCTTTACTATATTGAGTCTTCCAATCCATGAGCATGGAATACTCTTCCATTTGTTGAGGTCACTCTTAGTTTCTTGTAATAGTGTTTTGTAGTTTTCTGCATTTAAATCTTTTGTTCTTTTTGTCAGATATAGCCCTAGATATTTCAATTTGTTCTTGGCTATTGTGAAGGGTACCACCTTTTTTATCTCCTCTTCTGCAGTCTATCGATGTGTATAGCAGTCTGATAGACTTCTGTTTGTTGATCTTGTATCCTGACACCTGCCATATTCCTCTATTGCTTCCAATACTTCCTTTGAGGAGCTTTTGTGATTTTCCATATATAAAAATCACATCATCTGCAAATAACAATAATTTCACCTGTTCCTTCCCCAGTTGAATATCTTTGATGTCTTTTCTTTGTCTTATGCTGTTATCTAAAACCTCCAGTACGATGTTAAATAAGAGTAGGGACAAGGGGCATCCTTGTCTGCTCCTCTTTTTCAGTGGGATTGTGTTTGTCTTTTCACCATTAACTACCATGTTGGCTGTTGGCTTTTCATTTATAGCTTGTATTATATTAAGGCATTTTCCTTGCATTCCTATCTTCTTGAGTGTCTTAAACAGGAATTGGTGTTGGATATAGTTGAATGTTTTTCCCACATCTATCAATATGATCATGTGGTTCTTATAGTTTTTCATGCCAATGTGATGAATGACACTAATGGTCTTTTGTATGTTGAACCATCTCTGCATCCCTGGTGTGAATCCCACTTGGTCATGCTGAATGAGATTTTTTTATGTCCCTCAGGGTAGTATAGGGAGGGATAGTTTTTCCAAAAATTTGTCCATGTCTTCCAAGTTGTTGAATTCATTGGAGTGCAGTCCTTCATAGTACTGTATAATTATCCTTTATATTTCATTAGGGTCTGTTGTAATGTGTCCTGCTTCGTCCCTGCTCCTTGCTATGAAAATTTGTTCCCTCCTTTCTTTGGTTAGGGTTGCCACTGGTCTGTCAATTCTGTTTATCCTTTCAATGAACCAACTTTTAGAAGCATCAATCCCCCCCCCATAGTTTTATTATTTTCCCTCTATCCTGTATGACTCCAAGCAGCATTCTGAACATTTATTTCTGTGGCAGATCAATGTCTGCTTCTTCTATACACGTTGTAAGGTTCTAGACATCTTCTCCATTGCCTTTTGTTTCTCCTGTTTTTTCGTTCAAGTCATTGGGGCTGATTGCTGTTTGCATTGTGTTGTTTTATAGGAGCCAGGTGCCATTTTTCAGGGCGTTGAAGAGCACTAGATCTATCTGGGAGACTCAGAGGAATGCTTCTTTGAACTCCCTGCAGCTAATTTCACTATGGAATTGTCCTACCACTTTATCCTCCTGTGGCTTCATTCTTTCCCTAGTCAACTAATATTTTGTTATTTTGTGGGCAAGTTGGATAGTCCTCTTAGGGGATGTTGGTTGGGTTGTTGTGGACCCACGAGGATGGTGCTGTACTGGGTTATCTCACAAGAGGCCATGATGGTGTGGCCCCTGGCAGCTTGGGGTACCACAGAGGGTGTGTGGAGGTGCCTACTGCAACAGGAGTGCCACAGAAGGCTGGTGCTTGCCTGCTTTGGTGTAGAGTACTGTGAATGGTGGGCAGAATTTCCCTGGTTAGGTAGATTGCTACAGAGGTTGGGCAGAGGTTCCTGCAGCAGCGTGGAACATTGGCAAGTGTTGGTCAAGCTGCCTTAGGCCATGTGAGGCACTACAGCAGGCAGAAGGAAGTTCCCTCAGTCACATGGGACCACAGAGGACCAATAAGAGCTCCCCCAGCCATGCAGGCAGAATTTCCCCTGAAAAAGGTGGGTGGGTTTCCCCTGGTTGTTAAGCACTGCAGAGAGACAGCAGGCAGAATTTCCCTGGGAAGAAGTTGGGCAGGATATCCCCTGGTGGAGGGTGGCAGACTTTCCCCAGCCTTGGGTGATGCTGCAGAGGGTGGGGCTCTCCCAGCTGGGTGGAGGGCAGATGTAAATGCACTAGGCTAAGCTGAGTGGTCTGGAGGTCAGTCGCATGTAACAGAAAAGGGAAGAGAAAAAAAAAAAAAGCAAACTAAGCCCGCTGTGACTAGGGGAATAGAGAGAAGAGAGGGAAACATAAGTTACAATATAGCTGAGTCCCAGTCCCTGACTGTTGGGCTGGAGGGGTTTAATCCCTGCCCTGAAATGGCGGCAAACTGTAGTTATGTTGATATAAAGCCCCTGCGCCGGCTCCAAATGATCCTGGCTCCGACCGAGACTGTGGTGGGGTAAAGGTTAGACTCTAGTCGGCCTCCACTGTGGTACGCCAGAAGCCCCCACCTCCTCAAAACCTAGTGAATCTATGCCTACTTATCTCTATGATGATCCTCCTGCGACCTGGCAGTGTGGAATTTCCCTCTTAGAAACTCTCCAAAGGTAAACAAGTGGCCACCTAGCTCAGAAACAACAAAACCCACATGGAAGAAGCACATCAGCCTGTATGATCACAAGGTACCGAAGGGATCAGTTATCAGACACCAAAGAACAAAAAATCATATAATTGTGTGCTCACCTCCATGATACGATCGCTGAAGACATATGGGTACATAAGTAAATGTGGCCAAGAAAGCTGATGGTGCCTGGCTATCAAAAGATATAGCATCTGGGGTCTTAAAGGCTTGAAGGTAAACAAGCGGCCATCTAGCTCAGAAGTAACAAAGCCCACATGGTAGAAGCACACCAGCCTGTGCAATTGTGAGGTGTTGACAGAATCAGGTCAGGCACCAGAAGACACAAAACCAAACAAATATTGTTGAGAATGAGGGGGGTCAGAGCAGAGACCCAAAACACATCTGTAGACAATGGGACATCCTTTCACAGAAGGGACACAATGAAGTGATGAGTCAACCAGGGTACAGTATGTCACCAATGAAACACACAATATTTCTCTGGTTCTATGAGGCTTCCTCACTCCCCACTATCATGACCCCAGTCCTGCTTAGTCCTCTCTAGTTCTGGCTAGATAGGAGCATGTACACTGGTACAGGTAAGAGTTCATGACTTACAGAATCCAGGTCAGATAAACCCCTCAGGACCAGAGATGGGAGTAGTGATACTAGGAGGGTAGCAGAGAGGTGGGGCAAGGAGGGGAGGAAAGAGTAACTGATTGCAATGATTGACGCGTAATCCTCCCCCAACGGGGATGAACAACAGAAACAGGGTTAAAGTGAGATAGCAGTCGATATAAAATATGAAAACAATAATAATTTATAAAGGTTCACAAGGATGGGAAGCCTGGAGGGAGGGAAAAGAGGAGCTGATACCAAGGGCTCAAATAGAAAGTAAATGTTTAGAAAATGATGATGGCTAGATATGTACAAATGCGCTTCATACAATTGATGTATGGAATGTTATAAGAGCTGTAGAAGCCCCCAAGGAAATCATTAAAAAAAAAAAAAGACAAAGAGGAAAAGGGGAGGAGGGGAGGGAGGGAGGAGGTGAGGGAGGGAGAGAAAAGGAGAGGAAGGGCCAATCATTGAGAAACATGAAGAGACACGCAGTGGAGAGCATGGCGGAACCCAAGCCTGATGTATGCCTTTTGTTCTGAATAGTGGTAAGCTGGAGCTAGTTCCTGTCAGTACACTCACTGTGGTGGTCCCTTCAGGGGGAGAAAGATGAGGCTTTCAACTCCCTTAAAGAGTTAGAGCTCTGGAAACCCACAGAGGCAGTTCTACTCTGTCTTTTGGGGTACATATGAGTCTGGATCAACTTGGCGGCAGTGAGGTATAATTTTGCTTTTCCCCTTTAAGAAAATCAATATTCGCATTACAAATTTAGATTGTGTTAAAAGAAAACAAAAGAGCAGAGCAAACAATAGTTCTTATTCTTTGGAGGGCAAAAGTCCAGGCAATGCAAAGGTGAACCAGCAGAGCCACTGCTACGAAGGGTTTAGTGTAAATGATGAATAGACCTCCTAAATTTAAGCCATTGAGTTCACAGGACTGACTGACGGATGGACGAGCATTGTTTACAAGCTTTCTAGCAGTGAGTGTGTCAATGCAGCCCTCGTGAGAGGTTGACATCCTGACCTTGAGAGAGGCAGTTTATTTCCTGCAAGAAATGACCAGCTGTGTCCAATGCTCATTCCTTTGATTTGTTTGCATCTGAGTTGCTTTTGAAATCATCAAAATAAGGAAATTAGCATCGAGACGTTACTACCATCTAATCCTTAAATGCCAGTCAACTTTTGACAATTAAGCAAAGAATATTTGTTATGGCAAAAGGCTCCAAATCAGGATCACTTGCCTCGTTCCTTGTCATGTCTCTTTAGTTGCCATCACTCACAACAGTTCCTCCCTGGTTTCCTTGACTCTCATGACTTCGACACTGACACATTTCACAGACTGCATTTCTTGTGGGCTATTCCTCAATGTGGGCTATTCCTCAACTGGGGTTTGTTTGATGTTTCTCCATGTTTAGATTCAGGTTACGCACTTTTAGAGGGATGCCACAGGAGTGACTCCCAGTTGTTCTTGTTGCATCTGAACAGATAGTTCAACACTTCAATTTGATCCAGTACTTTGGCCACCCAATTTTCCATTGTAAAACGCCTGTAGTTACCTTTGTAGTGAATAAGTGGAGGAGCTTCCCCAACGCCACCCCCAGTGGTGTAGTGGTTATTTAGTGGAATTGGGCCACACCACTAGTCTCCCTGGTCTTTCTTATTCTATGTGCAATCTGCACATGCAGATGAGGCCATTGAAAATACCAAGGCTTGGGTCAGGTTCACCTCGGTCTTCAAAGTAACCTCCTTGCTTTTCAACACTTTAAAGAGGTCTTTGCAGCAGATTTACACAATGCGATGTGTCATCTGATCTCCCATGAACATTGATTGTGAATCCAAACAAGATGAAATCCTTGACCACCTCATTCTTTATTCCATTTATCATGATGCTACCTATTGATCCAATTGTGTGGGTTCAGTGCGCATTATTTCTCAAGTGATGTCTCTGGTTTTTTTTTAACACTTTAAATGGGTCTTGTATAGCAGATTTATCCAATGCAATATGCCATTTGCTTTTTTCACTGTTGTATTTATGGATGTTGATTGAGAATTCATGCAAAATGGAATATTTGAGAATCTCAATCTTTCTCTGTTTATCATGCTGTTTTATTGGTCCACTTGTGAGGATTTTTTTTCTTTTCATTGAGTTATAATCCATACTAAAAGCTGTAGTCTTTGATCTTCATTAATAAGCACTTCAGGTTCTCTTTGCTTTCAGCAAGCAAGATTGTGTCACCTTCATATCACAGGTTATTAATGGGCCTTCCTCCACTCCTGCAATTGTGTTCTTTTTTATATAGTCCAGCTTCTCAGATTATTTTTTCAGCATTGTGTTAGACAGGGTTCTCTAGAGAAACAAAACCAGGAACATATGATTATATATATGTGTGTATAAATCACAAGAAATAAACAGCGAATTAGTTCACAGAACAGTACAAATGACTCAGTTCAACTCACTTCCATGAGACAGTTAATACACTGGCAGTCCTTCAACACACAAGGACTGCTGGCTGCAAGTCAAGGAAGCAGACAGTGGAGTCTTCTGTAGAGCAATACAAGCAGTCTGGCCATGGGCAGCAAATAGCATGGCAGGTCACCAATTGTCAGCCAGATGACAGGGTCCAACAGACCCCAGCTCAAGTGATGTATACCTAGCAGTGTTGCAAAGCAGGTCTTGAAGAAACCTGAAACTATAGCGACACAGTCCATGGGTTGGGTATACCACAAGTAGTGCAGCTCACATGTTGAGGCAGAGAACTAGCTAAGGTAGATACACACTGGTCAGATCATCAGAGAGCAAGAGACAGAAAGGCAAGGCTCACCTTTGTCCTTCAATTAAACTGCAACCTTATTAACCCCATATGTGTTTATTGGCAAGATTGGCACAATAATCCTACCCATCGCAAACATACAGATTGAATTTAAGTATAGTGAAAGGATATAATCCTGACACACATTTTTCCTTATTTTAAACCATGCACCATCCCCTTGTTCTGTTCTACCAATTATTTCTTGGTCTGTGTACAGTTTCTGCTGGAACTCAATGAAGTGTTCTGGAATGTCCATTCTTCAAAACATTATTCATAGTTTGTTATGACTCACATAAATTCCTTTGCATAGTCAATAAAACACAGGCACGTATCTTTCTGGTATACTCTTCCTTCAGCCAAGATCTCTTTGATGTCAGCAATGCTATCCCTTGTTCCACGTCCTCTTCTGAATCCTGTTTGAACTTCAGGCTGCTCCTTGTCTTTTAATTATCTTCAGCAAAATCTTACTTATACATGCCATAATAATATTGTTAAATAATTTTAACATTTTGTTGGATCACATTTATTTGGAATGGACACAGATATGGATCTCTCCAAATTGTTTGCATGATATTTCTCTTCCAATAAGTTGAACAATTCGGTGCCCTTGTGGATTTCCAAGACTGGAATTATTTATGGGTGTAGAAAGCCTTGACTTTTCTCCAGAGGAGTGACTGGTGGTTTTGAACCCCTGACCTTGTGGTTAGCAGCCCAACTCATAACCACTACTCCATGAGAGCTCCTTAGTTAGAGGGTTAGCATGACTTTTAAAAAAACTAAATCAAGGGATCCAGTTGCTTAAAAACCTCGTTCCACATGCTAATTATCTTGCTAAAGTCAATAGGCAAGTTCAGGATGTAGTTTAGTGTTACCCTGAATGTATGAAGACAATATGAGCAACTTTCACTAATGGTCTGACTAGAAGTGCCATCCCCTTCCTAATGATTAATCTAGATGATCCAGAACCTTCCACAGATGGAGTTATTACTCAACTGACAAAAGGCCAGAGTCATCCAACTCTTCTTTATCATTAGAGTACATTTTAATGATTTGTATATATTTTTATGTGTGCATGCATGAAAATGTAATGTTTCCAACATCCAAGGACAAATAAAAGTCATATTTATAAACATGCTGTCAGAGTGGGTTGACTAGAGATACAAATCCAGAGACACTCATATATGTATAAGAAAGATCTTTACATCAAAGAGCAATTGCATATTGAGAAACACCCCAGCTTTGTCCATGCGTATAATATTAGCCACTATGTCTGATACTAGTCCATAAGTTCCTCCTCAGACTCACTCAGCACATTCAATAGTGCCAAATGCAGGAAGATCATAGGTCAGTGGGTGCAAAATCTTGTGAAAACAGTGGCAATAGAAGCATCTCAGTGCTGGCATGGGTCTCCACATGGCTACTCCAGCTCTCTGACTATGGCTTCTCAACAGGAAGGTGAATTAGAAAGAGGAGAGGCTTTCAGGTGGCTGGTCAACAGGAAGACAAAGGCAGAGAGAGGAATTTCCCAGGATCCTCATGAGAAGGCTGTGCCTACACAGAGGCAACATCATCCTGTGACCTCATTGACAGGCTAGACTCTACCCCTTCACTGTTAATATGTAACTACCACACATATGCACAGTTCACAACTGGAAGGACTTGTAAACAACCCTAATTTCCATCACCAGATGAATGGATTAAAAAACTGTGGTATATACCCACAATGGAGTAGGACACATCGTTAAAAAGCAGTGATGAATGCATGAAGCACATCGCCCCATAGGACGAACTGGAGGAAATTATGCTAAGCGAAGTAAGCCAAGCACAAAATGACAAGTGCAACATGAGTCCACTGAGGTAACTTTAAAAATGCAAAAAGAGCACAAGGAAAAAGCTACTGTATACACACATTTGTGGGGTGAGGTCCAGGTAGTATGACAGAGGTCAGATCAAATCCAGGGATACATATTGTAGCCAACTAAAAAGGAGGGGGGAAAAAAAGACCAAAAAAAAAAAAAGACATTGGTAGCGGGGGAACAGGGCACTAACCCACCCAAGGAGAGGGTATTGTTTATATCTCCACAGGGAAAGAGGGACCAGACTTCAACCCAGTGCCTCAAGGTATGAATGCAACATACCAGTATGAAGCAGGGAACCCATGGAGAGGTCTGAGTAGCTGGCCCCAATCCCAACTACGTGAACAGCATCCCTCACCACAGAAGAATTCAATTTACAGCGCAGCAATGAAGCTACAGCTCAGGGCGAGGGACATGTCTGATCAGAACACACAGGAATAAATGAAGGGGTAATAAGAGAGAATGGAGTACATCCTGGCCCACCAAGCCCTGAGGACAATATTCCTGCGCAGAGCAGCCAATGCACAGTGGGGACCATACGGTAGGCTCCACTGGGAGACACAGCATCCCTCACTAACATATAGCACTACCGGAGACACAGTGTGGGAATTGTGCCAACTGTGGCACCACCACACCATTGTGAGACACTAAGGGTGTGCAACAGAACAGCAAGGGGAGCAGAACAATGAAGTCCCCAGGGAATACCAAAAATAGACTCTCAGGACAGGGCGTGGCACTCCATCAGACCCCACCTGAAAACACTCCCAAACTTCAACAAACAGACCTGGAACTATTTATAGGCTTTTCTTTGTCGATGTTTTTTTTTTTTGATTTGTTGCTTTGTTTTCTTTTGTTGTTTTGTTTTGCTCTGTCTTTTTTGTGTGTGCATATTATTATCTCTGAAGGCTCTATCTAGATAAGATAGGCAATCTAGAGGAGAAAACGGTAGGTGGGTGAAAGAAAGTGTGTGTTAAGGAGCCCAGGGACAAGGAAAAAACAAGTGATCTAAAATAGGTGGTGGGGAGGCTGATAGGGCTTGATCAAGGGTAATGCAAGTGAGAGGAATTACTGAATCCTAAATGAAGACTGAACATGACAGTGGGACAAGAGGAAAGTCAAAGGAAATAGAGCAGAGAACTAGGAGACCAAGGACATTTATAGAGGTCTAAATACAGGCTTGTATCAAGTACTCTAATCAAGTACTCTAATCAAGTACTCCCTCAATGCAAGGACACTTTTTTCTGATAACCTGGCATTCTGTGATGCTCACCTTCCCAACATGATCGCTGAAGACAAAGTGGGTGCATAAGCAAATGTGGTGAAGAAAGCCTATGGTGTCTGGTTATCAAAAGATGTAGTGTCTGGGTCTTAAAGGCTTGAAGATAAACAAGCGGCCATCTAGCTCAGAAGCAATAAATCTCACATGGAAAAAGCACACCAGCCTGTGTGATCACGAAGTGTTGATGGGATCAGGATTCAGGCATCAAAGTACAACAAAGTCATATCATTATGAATGAGTGGGAATGTGGAGTGGAGACCCAAAGCCCATCTGTAGACAACTGAACATACCTTTATAGAAGGGTTGTGGGGAGGAGCCAAGCCAGTCATGGTACAGTATATCACTGATGAATCATAATTTTCCTCTACTTCTTTAATGTTTCCTCTACCTATCATTTCCCCAATTTTACCTTGCAAATCTGGTTAGACCAGAGGATGTACACTGGTACAGATAAGAGCTTGAAACACAGAGAATTCTGGACCCATAGTTAGAGTAGCGATACCAGGAGTAGAAGGGAAAGTTATGGGGAGAAAGGAGGAACCAATCATAATGATCTACATATAACCCCCTCCCTGGGGGATGGACAACAGAAAAATGGGTGAAGGGAGACATCAGTCAGTGTAAAACATGAAAAAAATAATGATTTATAAGTTATCAAGGGTTCCCGAGGGAAAGAGGGTGGGAGAGGGAGGGGAAAAATGAGGAGCTGATACCAAGGGCTCAAGTAGAAAGAAAATGTTTTGAAAATGATGATTGCTTCAAAAGTACAAATGTGCTTGACACAATGGATGGATGTATGGATTGTGAAAGAGTTGTACGAGCCCTGAATAAAATTATTTTTTTTAAAAAAGGAAAGAAATCAATCAATCACAGAGGGAAATCTTCAATAAATAGTGCTGGAAAAAGTGGGCATCCAACTGCAGAAAAATGAAATAAGACCCATATCTCACCCCATGCACAAAAGCAAACTCAAGGTGGATCAAAGACTTGAATGTAAAACCCAAAGTTACCAGGATCATTGATGAAAAAATCAGAACAAATCTAAGTGCTCTTGTGCAGGGTTTATCCAGGCTTGTAGGGATAACAAAAGAAACTCACTCTGTGGAAGACAAAATACATGAGTGGGAACTATTAAAAATAAAACACTGTGTACATCGAAGGACTTCACTAGGAGAGTTAAAAGAGAGCCCACAGACTGGGAAAATATATTTAGTTCTTTAGTATTTAGTAAAGAACTAATTACTAAAATCTACAGTATTTTACAAGTCTACAACAAGGAAAAAACTAGTTATCCCCTGAGAAAGTGGGCAAAGGACCTGAACAGACAATTCACAAAGGATGACATTCTAATGGCTTTTTAAATAGATGAGGAAATGTTCCCATTCACTAGTCATCCAGGAAATACAAATAAAAAAAAACAGGTGATACCGCCTAACACCCATAACTGTAGCCAATTTTTAAAAAACTGAGAAGGAGACTGAAACTCTTATCCACTGCTGGTGGTCTTATAGACATGTACAATCCCTGTGGAAGGTGATATGGTGATATCTAATGGAGCGTGCACCATTGGACCACATTGACCTGGACTTCTGATTGCATCCTGTGGATCCAGGCTGGTGTCATGGTCCAATGGGACACTGAATCCTGGATCTCCAATGCACACAGCTCTGGAGCTTCATGCTCCAGAGGTTTAAACAATGAGATCCCACACGGGAAACTCCACTGGGTGAATTGTACTCTACTCAGATACTCTAGAACTTGAGGACTTCAGTGTGTGTAGCTAGTCTAAAGCTAAAGGGGAATAAAATGAAGTATAAGAGCTGGACAGATGATTTCAAATGGTGACTGCAGAAGGTAAATATTTTAAAATTATTATTAATCATTTTATTGGGGGCTTTTACAAATCTTATGACAATCTGTGTTAGTTTGGATTGACTAGAGAAACAAATTCATAGACACTCATATGTGTATAAGAAAGAGTTTTATATAAAGAGTAATGGCATATAAAGAAACATCCCAGCCCAGCCCAGATCAAGTCCATAAGTTCAATATTAGCCCCTATGTCCGATACCGGTCTATAAAAATGACTCTTCTTCAAACTCACGCACACATGCAATGATGCAGAATTCAGGAAGATCACAGGCCAGTGGGTGGAAAATCTTGTGGATCCAGTGGTGGTGTAAGCATCTCAGCACTGGCATGGGTCTCCACATGGCTCCTCCAGCTCCAGGGATCAAGTGAAACTCCATGTGTCTTGTCATCAGGAATATGAAACAAAGAGGGTATGTGGCCTCCTTTGAGCCTCCAAATGAGGTCACTGAGCTATGAACTGATTGACAGGCTAGACTCCACCCCTTCACAAATTGACAAGAGATTATGTAATTGCCACAGATCATCCCTTGTCAACTGGACACTTTTACACAACTCTTTATCCATACATAATTTTTAGCAAACAATAATAAAATCATATCTGTACCTAATGGGATAAAACTAAAATGCATACAATTCAATATGTGCCAATGCCTCATTAAACTTAATCTTCTGTCAGTGAACAAAGCACCAATATTCTATGTCTAACAATGGCAGTTAAATAACAACTACACCTTAATCTTATGTATATATTCCCCCACCTATGAAAGTTCATGCCTTTATCCAAGTCATTTTGAGTGTCCAATTTCTATACGGCCCACTTAACACCATCCAGTGCTCTGAGGAGGCAATCACATATATATACACATAAATATATATTTAATAATTTTATTGGGGGTTGATGAAACTCTCATCACAATCCATACACACATCATTTGTGTAAAGCACATTTGTACATTCTTTGCTCTCATCATTCTCAAAACATTTGCTCTCCATTTAAGCCCCTGGCATCAGCTCTTCATTTCCCCACCTCCCTGCTCCCTCTCCCTCATCAACACTTGATAATTTATAAGTTATTACTTTGTCTTATCTTACACTGTCTGATGTCTCCCTTCACCTACTTTTCTGTTGTCCATCCCCTGGGGAGGAGGTTATATGTAGATCCCTGTAATCAGTTCCCCCTTTCCAACCCACCCTCACAGTATCGCCACTCTTACCACTGGTCTTGAAGGGATATTCCCTGTGTTTCCAGTTCCTATCTGTACCAGTGTATATCCTTTGGTCTAGGCAGATTTCTAAGGTAGAATTGGGATCATGATAGTGTCAGTGGAGGAAGCATTTAGGAACTAGAGGAAAGTTGTATATTTCATCATTGCTACACTGTACCCTGACTGGCTCATCTCCTCCCTGTGACCCTTCCATAAGGGGGTGTCCAATTGCCCACAGATGGGTTTTGGGTCCCCACTCCACACTCCCGCTCATTCACAATGATATGAATTTTTTGTTCTTTGATGCCTGATACCTGATCCCTTTGATACCTCGTGATCCCACAGGCTGGTGTGGGCTGGTGTGGGCTTTGTTGCTTCTGAGCTAGATGGCCACTTGTTTACCACAATCATATTTTTTGATGTGAAGAATCTTCTTTCCATTTGGAACCTTGTGAACTCTGCATCCATAAACAGTCAAATCAGGACAGGCCAGCCACAGAATCAGCAGCAATATGCACCAGTTCACAGGTTCAAAATCTTCTCTTCATCTTGTCAGGTTCTGGTCAATTCAATGTGGGCTGCCTCACGTAGCCTCACCAGAGTCCCCATTGGTTTCGTTGCCTTTAGTCCATGGACATTGTCACAAATTCTCAACAACCCTAGTGCCCTTGTGCTAGGTCATGAACTTCAGACCAGTCAACTCACTTACATCATCTCCTCTAGTCCCTGTGAATTAGATCCATGAGTATCAATGGCTAGACTAAACTCTCTCTCTTTTTTTGGTTAGAATTTATTTTATTATTATTAATTTCTTGAAAAATCATTTTATTGGGGGATCTTACAACTCTTATCACAATCCATCCATCCATCCATTGTATTAAGCACATCTGTACATTTGTTGCCATCATCATTCTCAAAACATTTTCTTTCTACTTGAGTCCTTGGTGTCAGTTCCTCATTTCCCCCCTCCCTCACTGCCCCGCCTCCATCACGAACCCTTGATCATTTACAAACTATTATTATTTTTTCATGTATTACACTGCCCAGCGTCTCCCTTCATCAACCCATCTCTTTATTGCTGCATTTCTCCCACTTCCACTCAACAAGTAGATCTAGGTGGTCACCTCACAAGCATTTCAAGCTACCATAGGCTCCCTTTAATGTTCAGTCCTACAGAGGAGAGTTTCTTCATGGTTCCAGATTTTTCCAGTCTCAAGCACAAACTGCTAGTTCAAAATTTAAAAATCCAAAGATTTCCCCTCTTTTTTAAAAAAAATCTGTCAATATCGCCCTGAGACAGGTCTCTTCACTTCCAAATGTCCTGAGCACTCTAGACAGCAGGTGGGGCTTATCTTTACAGAGTCTTCTTTGCAGGCGTGTCCTAACTCATTTGAAGATTCAAATTGGGGGATGAAGGCAAGTGGGCTTACAAGCTCTCTATTTCCATACTTCCCAATAATCATTTATATCAATCATTATATCAACAATAATAAGCAAAAGTCAATATAAACAAAGTAGAATCAGATTCTAAACTCAATTCTTAAAGCAGTCGAGTTCAATCCTTATTTATTTTATCTTAATCCTTATCTAAACTATTGATACAAAATATGGGATTGGGCCTCTGAGTGTAGCAAGCCTGGACTAGACTTTCTGTCAGCCAGTTTGACATTCTGTCAGCCATTTTCACTAAGCAGCATAGTGTCCGAGAAATTCAAGGGGTGATTTCATCCCCTGACTCAAAATATACACTAATCACACTCATTTTCACCATTCCAAAGAAGAATAATTACAGACAAAACCAAATACAATAATCAAAACTTAACTTCCCATATTCTTTCCAGAAAATAGCCCAGTACCATGAGGCAGAGGTCAGACAAGCACCCACTCTCCACCTTCATGATTGGTTTCTCTAGTACCCGACTCCCAAGTTCCCATAATGTGTTAGTCTGGGTGGACTAGCGAAACAAATCCAGAGGCTTTCATATGTGTATAAGAAAGAGCTTTCTATATAAAGCAATTGAATATTGAGAAAACATCCCAGCCCAGTCCAGATCAAGGCCATAGGTCCAATATTAGCCCATATATCTGATAGCAATCTATAATATCCTCTTCAGATTCACAAAACACATGGCCTCCGGTGAGCTATTTATCTCTTTCACGCCTCCAAATTTGGTCATACAGCTGCGACCTGATTAACAGGCTACTCCACCCCTTAACAAGTTGACAGGAGATTATGTAACTGCCACACTCACACATATACGAGGGTCCCTGGATTTGTTTTTCTAGTCAACCAGGTCTAACACGATACCTATTATTCATTAAATTTGCCTTTATTAATCATCACAATTTATATTTACAAAGATTTTATTGATTCTTAAAACAATATATTTGTTAGACTCTCCTGACTTGCTGAGAATACTGCTGCTCTTAGGTACCATCAAGTTGGGTCCACCTCATAGCATCCCTGTGTGCAGCAGAACCAGACACTGCTCACTCCTGAGCCAGCCTCACCATGGTTGCCATAGTTGAGCCCGTTGTTGCTGCCACTGCGCCAATGCATCTTGCTGAGAGTCCTCCTCTTTTGCTCTAAGGCCCTGCTTGAAACACAAAATCAGTCACTTAGAGACGATTACTTTTGAAAGCTAGAGTTATAGAACTAGGAAGCCTTTAAAAACAGCAGCAAAAAAAAAAGTTGGTGTGGGATGAGTGTGCTTTTTAATACATTTTAAACGTCAGGAACTGGCAGCCCAGCTAGGACAGCATCTGAGCCAGCCACACTTGCTAGGACGCAAGCGCCCTGCCCCTCAGGGACAACCAGAGTGTTATGGGGAAGTTAGGGCCTTCCCATGTTAGCTGGTGGAGCGGGAACCGGCACCTGATTGGTTTTGACTGTGGCAGATAACTCCCCTCTTGGCTTCCGGGTCTTCTATAAAACAAAGCAAACAATTAAGGAGTGCCAAAATCCTTACAACTCTCTGATACATCTCAAACTTTCTGTCCTCCAGAAATTCCATGTGTTGCGCCCTGAGCTTTGCTTCCAAGAGCGGTTTATTTTGAGCATCGGTTTTCACATAGGCCATAATCAAGGATTCCAACTCCCTTCTGGTTGGTGTCTCCTCTGGAGAGGAAGTCGACTCGCCAGGTTCTGTGAGCTGGCACTCTCCCCCCATAATTGCGGCCCTGGCCTGGGGACTGGATAGAGAGAACCGTAGGCTTCCTCTTCATTCCCTTAATATTCTAGTTTGAAGTTTTTGCCTTGAAGAAGGACAGATTTTTGCTAAGGTGGCGCGACAGATAAAGGCTGGTTCATAACCGAGCTCTGGGATACCTGGGTCAGAGGCAAGATTGGGCAGAGTGTGCGTGGCACCTGCAAAACGACATGTTGGTGACGGTCATTTTGAGCATGCGCCTCTTTTCCTTTCGGAAGGAGAGTGTTGTATCAGTAAGTTCGCCTTAGCTGTGCTGCAGTAACAAACAGCTCCAAACATCTCAGTGGCTTGTTTCTGACATGCACCTCAGAACCACGAGAGGCTGACCTCTGGTACTTACTCCAGGTCACTTAGACGCAGAAATACCATCCTTTCGCAAATAGGGGCAGGACATGTGTTTGAGCTGCAGTGTGTCTGCACAGGCGCAGTAGGAGGGGCGCCCCTGCCTGCGGAGGAGATGCTGAGATTCCCCTGATAATTCTGGGCCCACCAGCCTTCCGACTGCTGTCTGCACGCTCCTGTCTTTACCTGGCTCTATCCAGGTCCCCATCCTCTCTTTCCCTGCTCTCTGTGCTCCCCGAACTATCACTTGGGAAAATGATTGAGTTAGAATTTCAGGCCATTACCGTGAAGACCTGTTGTTTGCACCATGTTTTGGACACACAGCCCAAATTGAGTGTTGAAAACATTCCCCCTCCCGCCCTCCAGATGCTGCAGGAAGAACACTGGGTCCCTTCCAGTTTGCAGAAATGACCAGGCCCTTGGCCTTGAAGCCACAGAATGATTCATGAGTAGATCTCGGGAGTTGCCCACAGTTAACGGCAGTTGAGTCCACGGCTCCTGGAATTCCAAATAAAACTGTGTATCCATGGGCTGTGGGGTCCTGAGAGTCTGTGTTCTGAGCATGATTATTTTGAAGTCCAGCGACGTAACTCACATGCAGATTCTCAAAGAACCTGTAGTCCCAGAAAGATTTAAGGACCATAGCATCTTATCTAACCCAGCCATTTGACTGGTGACGAAGAAGTGGTAAAAAGTCCTGAAGGGATCATCCACCCTGGATTCCCTGTGTTTCCAGTTCCTATCGGTACCAGTGTCCATCCTCTGGTCTAGCCAGACTTGCAAGGAAGAATTGGGACCACGATAGTCACTGGAGGTGTGGGCGTGTGGGTGTGGTGGTGGTGGGGAGGAAGCATTTAGGAACTAGAGGAAAGTTGTATGTTTCATCATTGCTATACTGCACCCTGGCTGGGTCGTCTCCTTCTCGCGACCCTTAGTAAGGGGTGTCCAGTTGCCTACAGATGGGCTTTGGGTCCCCACTCCGCACTCCCCCTTATTCACAATGAAATAATTTTTTTTGCTCTTTGATGCCTGACAACTGATCCCTTTGACACCTCTTGGTCACACAGGCTGGTGTACTACTTCCATGTGGGCTTTGTTGCTTCTGAGTTAGATGGCCGCTTGTTTAACTTCAAGCCTTTAAAACCTCAGACGCTATATCTTAAAAAAAAAAAAGTCACATAAAGGAACAGACCTCCCACAAGATGGATTCAGGGATGGGCTCAGACACAGGAAGGAAACTTGGGAGGCTGGTGCAGGACAGTGCCTCATTCTGTACATAAGGTCGCCATGACTCAGAACCGACTCAGCGGCACCTAACAACCACAACAGTTATGGAGATGTGGTTCTTTGAACCAAGTGGATGCTTTAATATGACATCTGATCACTTCAACATCTTTGTTTTGCTTCAACGATTTAATTTCTCTAATATTACAACCTTCTTTGGGACAAAGCAGAGTCTTTGAAAAGT
Organism: Tenrec ecaudatus; assembly: GCF_050624435.1. Lineage (NCBI taxonomy): Eukaryota > Metazoa > Chordata > Mammalia > Afrosoricida > Tenrecidae > Tenrec > Tenrec ecaudatus. The sequence goes on along the minus strand of NC_134537.1, from coordinate 36,987,084 downwards.
GACATGGGCTTTTAAAGTCACCAAGGTATCATTTGGTCCTTTCTTGCCCTGGAAGAAAGTCCCAATTGCCAGCCAGCCTCCTACAGAGCTCCCTCATGTAGCCTTCCTTTCTTCTCTGTGGGGACCCGTTATGCTTCTAACTGGGAGTATGAGAATTTACCACGGTGCCTTACCAAAGGGACTGTTTCCACACCAGCGTCTCATCCCAAGCTGTATGATGATGGCAGAGGACGATATCAGGATGGCGCGTCGACGAGGCAGGGTGCCAGTATGTTTCACTGGCCCAGATCCGCCCTCCTGCGCTTCTCCATGAGGACCAGCAGGCCTTTAATCTGCAGCATCAGATTAAAGCATGGGTTCAAACTCTCAACCTTCAGGTCAGTGGTCAAGTGCTAAGTATTTGTGCCCCACCCCCCACCCCAGAGGAATGCCTTGAGAATTAGTCTTACTCTCTCTTTTCATCCTGTTGAGGGAGTCAGCCACCGACTCTGCAGGAATGATAATGTCCTTTTATAGATTAGGAAACAGAGGCTCAACCTTTTACTAGTCTCTGATGCCTGTATTCATCACAGGATCCTAGAATGCGACTTCCCAGGTCTGTGAACCCCTGAAACGATCTCCAAGGATACGTGCGCATCTGCATGGACATTTAAGGAAGGAGAATTGTGGGGAAGGGAGAGAGGCGGAGGGGGTGGGCACGTGGTTTTCATCAGATTCTATAAAGCCGTGTGATCATGAGATGTTCAGAACCACAACACTAAGACTCCTACTTTTGTACAATTAGCAGGCCAGCCGATCTGGAGGGTCAGCTGGATCTTGTTGACGCCTTTCTCCCCGCCTCTTGGTGGCTGAATTCCTCAGCAGGAGGAAAACGGAAAGCAAGAACAATTCCCAAGGCATTTCCGGGGCTGGCACCCACAGTTGGCACTCGACCACAGACCGGAAGGTTGATGGTTTGGACCCACGCAGCGGTGCTGTGGAATCAAGGCCTGGTGGATCTGCTCTCTTGAGGATTACAACCAAGAAAAAACAGTTCTACTCTTTGATGTATGAGTTGCTCAGAGTCCAGAAAATCTCAACACTTACAGGCTTGGGGTTCTTTTTGTACCTGTAGATGGCTTGATTTTATCTATCTCTGTTTGGAAAATTTAAAATCTTCTACTCATAGATGTCAATTAAGTCCACGTGGAAGAACCACACCAACATCAGTCACCGAAGGATTGTAAATCATATGATCCAAAGTTGAAGGACGGATTAGTATCAGATCCTGAATTGTGAGAATCCGGTTTGCAGAAGGCTATGGATGACATCGTGAGCCCAAGATACATTTGTGGGATCTACATAGGAAAGAAGCCTCGGGTGAAATCCCCCTATCCATAATAGAGGGATGGGAGGAAAGTGGTCACTAAACAGAGTGTATTGGAGAGACGAGTAGAGAAGATCCAAGGGAGAAACCTGGCTTCAACAGTTACAACTTTGTCAGTTGATCCACCCTCTGATGCACGCTGGCCCTGATCTGGCTTTCAGCATTTTCTGTTTGATTTTGTTTGTTCATATGGGGGGGTTGTCTCAGGTGTGTTATGTCATTGGGGGTCACCCTTTTGAATTTGTGCAGTATGTTTTTCTTATTTCCAATAAATGAAACCCAGGATTGATGAACCTATAAGGACAACAAGGAAAATAAGGGTTTCAAGGGTGGGGGTGTTACAGTGATGGTGGGGGGGGGGGAGTGGAGGTGGAGGTGAGGGGTAAAAGGAGCTGATGTCAAGGAGTCCAGGAAAGAAAAGAATGTTTGGAAACTGATTGTGGTAGCAATTGTACAACACTGATTGATGTGATTGACCTATGGAATGATATACTATATGAATTAGCTCCCGATTTTTAAAACATCCCCTACTCCAGTTGTCCTATGGACAGAGCAGGAAGAGACCTTGCTTTGCAGGCGGGGAAACAGGCCATGAGAGAGGTGATTTGATCGCGTTCACAGACTGAAGAAGCAAGTGGGTTTGGGTTTGTTCCTTTTTAAGGCGTCAACGCCTGTCTTGGTTGCAGACCTCTGGCCAGTATTTTGTAACAAATGACAATCGCTCATGACTCATTTTTCTGGGCATTATGCAAACGAGGGAGACAAGACTGAGTGGCCTTCTGTCATGAGAACAGGAAATGAAATGGGGCCCCGTGCTCCCTTGGAGCCTGCTGTGGCACTGGAAATGGATTCTGGAAGAAGCAAGACTTTGTTCCCTGCAGTCCATCCTCTCAACCATGCAGGAGCAGGCAGGCAACTGCCAGCTCACAGTCCCCGAGAGTGCCAACCCTCAGAGATGTCTCTCACAGTCTCTGTGGGTGCTAACCCTCAGAGATGTCTCTCACAGTCCCCAAGAGTGCCAAACCTCAGAGATGTCTCTCACAGTCCCCAAGAGTGCCAACCCTCAGAGATATCTCTCACAGTCTCTGTGGGTGCTAACCCTCAGAGATGTCTCTCACAGTCCCTGTGGGTGCTCACTCTCAGAGATATCTCTCACAGTCCCTGTGGGTGCTAACTCTCAGAGATGTCTCTCACAGTCTCTGTGGGTGCTCACTCTCAGAGAGATGTCTCTCACAATCCCTGTGGGTGCTAACTCTCAGAGATGTCTCTCATAGTCCCTGTGGGTGCTAACTCTCAGAGATGTCTCTCACAGTCCCTGTGGGTGCTAACTCTCAGAGAGCTGTCTCGGGTCACCAGTCGTTAGCAGCAGGTGGAATGGATGTTCCATTCCCAGCAGCCCCAGTGGGTAGGACTGCCCCAGCGGGTGTTCTACGCTGTCATCTTTGTGGGTGATATTCAGTGGGTCTCTCTCCTGTGGAGCCACTGTGTGGGTCCACACCACCAACCTAGCAGAGTGCCCACCCTCTGCAACAGCAGGGCCGGACTCTGAGGCGACACTAGCTCTGAGCCGCCATCAGAAGCTCTCTCCTTCCCCAGCCAGGCTGCCCGTGAAGGAAACACGAACTTTCAGATGCACTGGTCACCAGTCACTACCAAATGAAGAAGAGCCACATCACCATATCGCAAGGGCCTGGGGAAGGCCGTGAGCTCATGCTATTAACGCTCATGTCGATTTTTATTTTAAAATCTTTTTTGGCTTCACATCCTGACTTTATTCTGGTTGGAGGACCGTCCTGAATTGTGGAACTTCTATCAGGGGTGAAGCCGAATATTGATGTCACTGGAAAGGGGTCCTTTAGTGAATGATCCTGGCCTAGCTTCTTCCCAAGGGAGGCAGCGTGACAAAGCACCCCAGGGTCTGTAGAAAGAGCGTGCTCCTGGCCACCGAGCCCGGGAGTGGAGGGATTTTAATGAGCTCATTCCCCATTAGACTGATGGAGAACCTGGAACCCCGAGGGGGGCGGGCAGTGGCTGCCAGAGGCCACAGAGCCAGGCGGTGACTGAGTGGCTCCGGATTGATCAACGGTTCACTTTGCTGTCCCCCAGACAAACATTTAAGAACCAAAGAACTGGAATTATGCATAATCTGTCCTTTGCAAGGCGCTGGAATTGATGCTCACTGGACAAAGCTGCCCCCGCCCTGCTGTGGAGCATGTGCTGAAGCAGATCACCCTGGGAGTGGCAGGGTGCCACTGTGCTCCCGAGGGAGGCATTTCAACGGCTGATTTTTGCCCAATAGATACAGGTTCTCCTAAGGAGCCTCTTAGTGGGCGCTAATCACCAACCTGGCTTTTATCAACGAGCTTCCTGCACCACCCAGGGCCTAGTTCAAGAGGGCAGGGTTCCTTCCCCCGCTCTAGATGGCAAGGTGCAGGTCACCCCCAGTGCCAAGGGTTCTGACGACAATCCACATATGTCCAAGGTCACTTCCATCTCCCCACCTGCAGCAGAGACTTCAAAACAACCCTCCCCACCCAGCTTTGGCCCGGGGGTGTTTGTTGTGCCGAAGCAGAAAAGGGAAATCCTGGCCCAAGAGAACTGCCCAGAATGACTCTTTCCCCAGGGAGCCCCGAGGGGTGGTTGCCAGCGGAGCGCAGCCCCGGGCTCCTTAATCATGGCAGAGCAGACAGAGCAGGGCCGGAGCGCGCTGACCTGGAGAGGAGGGGCGCACGAGGCGTGTGACTCACTTCCCCGCGCTGCAGGGCCAGCAGGGCGTGCGCCGCAGCCTCCGACCGGCCGGCCGCACACTGGCCGCTCGTTTATTTACCGTGGTTTATCAGGGGCCGCGCACGCGATAAAGTTGATGAAAAGAGGCGGTGTCCCCAGCAGGCGGGCTCGGGCCGGCGCGCCGTTCCCACACTGATTAGGATCAGCCCGGGCTCTGGAAGCCGCAGTTAAGGATCACGGGGTGCCCGGGAGCTGCGGCTCCCCCTTCCTGCCCCACCCGGCGGCGGCTGCTGGCCAGGCGTGGGGAGCCCAGGTCCCAGCAGCAGCCAGGTCACTCCCGGGGGAGGGCGGCGGGGGAGGGGTGGGCAGGAGGGCGCCGGGAGCGGCAGACTGGCTGGCTGCGGGAGTTGGGAAGGAAAAGAAATCTCCGGAATAAGAGTCAGAGAGAGAATTATAGGGTTTTTCCCCACTCTCTCTCCTCACAAGATGTTACATTCTCACCGCTTAGGTTTTTACGTTGACTTACGCGAGTCCTGGGGGAAGGGGTGGGCTCGGGGCTGAGCTGCTCTGGACCCCCTAACCCACCTCCCCACGCCCAGGACAATTCTCCTCAGTGCAAATGAACTTGGAGTCAAAATGAACGCGCGATGGTAGTCAGGGAGACATGTACTCTTACCAGCCCTGGTGGGGCAGTGGTTCAGCACTGTGCTGCGACTGAAAGACAGGGGTGGCCGGTTCCAGGCCACCAGGGCTGTAGAAGAAAGATGTGATAGTCTGCTTCTAGAAGAGATGAAAATAATAATAATTTATAATTTATCAAGAGTTCATGAAGAAGGAGGGATAAAGGAGGACCTGATACCAAGGGCTTGATGAGAAAGTAAATGTTTAGAAAATGATGATGGCAACATATGTACAAAATACGCTTGATACAATTGATGCATGGAATGTTATAAGAGCTGTAAGAACCCCCAATAAAATGATCTTTAAGATAAACAAATAAATACAAACATGCAAAAAAATACAGCCTTGGAAACACTGTGGGCAGTTCTACTCTATCCACAAAGGCTACTGACTTGGAGTGACCGCAGGGCGGTAGGGTTGGGCTTTTTTGGGCACCTTTATCCACATTCCGTGTTTGTTTATCATCATGTCACCTACAGTGGCACTTGGACTTGACTCATCCCCACCCATCCTCCTTTTTTCATTACCATGTTTTGGTCCCTGTTAGAGAAGGTAACAATTGAATACTTACTTTACTTTGCCAGATACGTATAAGCCAGTGTTTCCTAACGTGGGCGATACCCCTGAAAATGATCTAGGCAGAGCTGCCAAAGCAGATACCCACACCTTATCCTGCATCATGGACTGTAGAACTAAGGTTTTTCCAGCTAAGGGGACCCTGAGCAGTGTCCCCCCCCCCCCCGCGCCCCTCCCCTGTAAAGAGGGTGCTAGAGGACCTATGCTCTAGGCAAAGTTTTGGAACCTGTGTAGGAGAGATTCAGAAGCGAATAGTGGTTTTGCTCACGGCCAAAGGAGAGCTGCCCAGAGCTGAGATCAACAAGAGCGAATCTGACTAAAACAGGCTTCGATGGGCTGCTTCAGAGCATTACCATATTCAGCCCTCACAGTGGCCTTCAGAAGCAGGTATCAATAGTCTGCCATTTTACAGGTGTTGATCTGAGGCCTAGAGAGGGTAAGTGACTTGCTAAGATGACTTAGGAATTAAGTGGCTGAGCAGGCTTTGAACCCAGGCAGATGAGGACCAAAGCCTCAGTTCCTGGCTTGTAATTCCCTGTCTCTCAGAACAAAGATTGATGAAACATGCAGTGAAGGTGGATCGGGAGTTGGTAAGATGTGGCCTTGGTGATAGACATGACGCTGGGATTCGCATGATAGAATTTTGCAAGATCAAGCCTTCTTCATTGCAAAACAAATGTCTTTTTCAGCACTGTAAGTGGTGACTGGACTTTGTGGACCTCACCAGATGGCCTATACGGGAATCAAATGGACTCCGTCTGCGAAACATGCTGAAGGGGAAGATCGACATCCTCAGTCAGAACAGACCACCAATTACTCATACGCGAACTCAAGTTGAAGTTGAAGGAAATGTAAAAGTCCATGGGAGCCAAAGTAGGACCATGAATATCTCCAACCTGAATTTAGAGACCAGCTCAAGAATAGAAGATGCCCACAACAGTAAAGACTGGAAGAAGTCAAGATGAGCCGTGGAATGACATCAGGCATCACACGGACAGCTTGCAGGAAGAAAGCAGCAGGCCAGTAAAAAGACAGGAAGCAAAGACAATACCACCACGGATGCCAGAAGGGACTTGATTTGAATATGGAGAAGCTATAGCGAAAGGAGGAAATGATGAAGTAAGAGAAATGAAGCAGGTTTCAAAAGGTGGCTCAAGAAGTCAGGGTGCGATGTAGTACCGATGAAGAACACAGCTTTCCCCCAGATCCTGGATGCTTCCTCCCCCCAACTACCATGATCCGAATTCTACCTTGCAGGACTGGATAGGGCAGAGGTTGTACACTGGTGCAGATAGGAGCTGGAGGCACAGGGAATCCAGGGTGGACGATACCTTCAGGACCAAGGGTGTGAGGGGCGATGCTGGGAGAGTGGAGGGTGAGTGGGTTGGAAAGGGGGAACTGATTACGAGGATCCACATGTGACCTCTTCCCTGGGAGAGGGACGGCAGAGAAGAGGGGGAAGGGAGACTCTGAATAGGGCAAGATATGACAAAATAACAATCTATAAATTATCAAGGGCTCATGAGGGAGGGGGAAGCAGGGAGGGAGGGGAAAAAAAAAGAGGACCTGATGCAAAGGGCTTAAATGGAGAGCAAATGCTTTGAAAATGATTAGGGCAAAGAATGTACGGATGTGCTTTATACAATTGATGTATGTATATGTATGGATTGTGATAAGAGTTGTATGAGCCCCTAATAAAATGTAATAAATAAATAAATAAAACTCTCTCTTACATACACCAAAAAAGAAGACACAGTCAAGTATTACACTGACTGGGCACAGACCTGGAATTAAAAAAAAACCCAAGGGAAAAAGCATGCTCCTCATTCCTCAAGCTAAAAGAGCCGAAGCGAAGACCTCTTTCTAGAAAAGCCAAGGTGTCACTTTGAAGACTAAGGAGCGCCTGATCCAACTTACAGCATCTTTATCCGCCTCACGTGCAGGTAAAGGCGGGATAAGGAATAAGGGAAATTGAGGAAGCAGTGATGCCACGGCCTCTGGGTGTTGGTAAAGATGATCAAATATATCACGGACTGCCGGAAGAACAAATGAACCTGTCTTAGAAGAAGTGCAGCCAGGTTGCTCCTGAGAATGAAGGAAGACGAAACTCGTCTCACGTACGTTGGGCTTGTTGTCAGGAGGGCCCTGTCCCTGGAGGAGGACATCAAGCTTGGTGCAGTGGAGGCCCAACGACAAGAGGAAGATCCTCAGTGACATTGATCTAGACGATTCTATTTGCGTTCAAGGCTTACTAGGAACACCATCCGCCCTCACGCTCCTTTGTGCCTTTTTCCTTCACTCCCTGATAACAGCCCTACAGGACAGAGTAGAACGGTCCCTGTGGGTCTTGAGGCTGGAAATCGTTATGGGAGCATAAAGCCTCATTTGTCTCCTGCACAGCCCACTGATGGGTTCAAGCTGCTGACATTGTGGATAGCAGCCCACTCTATAACCCACCACACCACCGGAGCTCCTATTCCTTAAGCCCCTGCCAATTACTGAGACCAGAGTCCCGCCTTTTCCTTGATCCTCTCACACTTCCCTGTGGAAGACTTCATCTGTCTTCACTACTAGTGTGTGCTCCTGGTGGGCACCATGCAGCCTCTCTCTCTCTGTCCACATCTGCTGCAGGCCTGGTGTACCAGTCATCACAAAGGAGGCTTTAAATGGGGATAAATCTGGCAATAAATGGGGGAGTGTGATCTCATAGGTTTCTCACTTGCCCCTTGAAGGATTTCATAATCAAGCAAGCTAAAAAATGGAGTTGTGTGTCCCTGCCAGACAAGGCCTGAGCTACCCTGTGTCGAGAGAGCTCAGAGACCATCCCAGCAACCAGGATGGCTGAGGTGCACAAGCTGATGGCCCACGGGCCCTACGCACAAGATCAACCCTTGGGCCTGGACCCACTGTTGCGTTAATAAATAGAAGTCATATTGCCCCCACTTATTGGGGAGAGAACCAGGAAGCAGATAGAAGGCCATTGTGTAATCCTTCTAGATTTTTGGTTTTCTAACGGCCTCTGGCATGGCGGAGATTTGCCTTTGGAAGGCATGGTATCAATTAAAGGCACCCATCGGGACCAGTGTTTAGGGGTTCAAGGTGATGCCTTGTTCTTTAGTATATTTTTTTGTTTGTGTAGAATGAGCTTTCTAACACTTCAATGGAAAATGTAATATGTGCACAAGATAGAAACATGTCAACGAGTCAAGAGGTGTGTGCATAGTGACAATTCTGCCTCCAACCAAGGAGTTCTTATCTCAACATCACCCTCTCCAGAGACAGGCATCCCTCAGAGCCATCAGTAAGAGCTGCTCCATTGTTAAAGCGTTTTATGATCCCTGGATGGGATGGTTGTGAACAGCTTCAGCGCATCTGCGGATGCTGTTGATAGTGTCATTGCGGACACTCAAGAGAAGGGGTGCAAGTCCACTGACCTTGAGAAATGGAAGACTGGGCATTGCACAGGGAGCCCTGGTGGCACCAACAGTTCTGCAGTCGGCTGTTAGTGGAAAGGTTGGCAGTTTGACGCCACCCAGCCGCTCCATGACAGAAAGCTCTGGCCATCTTTGTCCCAGAAACACTCCAGCCCGAGGGGCAGTTCTGCTCTCTCATGTGGAGTCCCTCTGACGCTAAGTGACTCACAACCACAACGACCGTGACAGCAATGTCACATTGCACATCCTGCATGACAGCCAACAGAGCAATGTCATAGGAGAATCAGGACATCGGAAATAGGTTTGTCTGGCTCAGGGGCGTAGAGCGTGGAGCAGAGCATGACTGGTTAGACGCAGAGAGGAAAAGCGGGTCCTTTTAGCACATCCCGGTGCGCTGCAGGCTGGTCATACACAGTAGAACTGATGGAGATGGGCGAATTGTTTGCTGGGCAACCACGGTCAAGTTGGTTCTCACTCATGGGGACCTCGTGTGGGGGAGGAGGACTGTGATCTCCGAGGCGCTGGATCGCCGGTTTGACGAAGCACATCACCAGATCTTCCTTTGGAGGTGCCTCTGGGTAGACTTGAACCCCCAATCTTTTGGTTAGCAGCCACGCATGCTAGCCACCACACCACCCAGGACTCCAGCCAAGCTATCCTTAGGATTGATGGCTCTTTCCCTCCGATCAACAGAACTGCTGTCTGGGTCAACTCAGGCCTCCGAGGCCTCCTTTCCCACAGAATAAGTTTCCTCCCGGGAGGCTCCTCCGCCCCTCAGGCAGCTGTCAGACATGCTCAGACATGTCAGACTCCTGCCCAGGTTCAAGCTAGGTCTCAGGTTGCCCCTAATAATAACTAGCAAGTGTGCAGTTGTTTCATCAAAAGATTCAGATCTATTGTTCCATCAGGGGTGCTGGGGATATAAACTCTAGCAGGAGAGAGTTAAGGGAGCCTGGAGGAAGACATTTTTATTATCAGGGTGGTAACAGGGGAAATGATTTGCTCTGTTCAGAAGAGAGAAGCCTAGTGTCTTTCTTGAATGGCTCAGAATTGCAGCGCTATAATAACCTTTGCTCAGCCCACTGGAGGACAGGTCCCTGCCTTTAAAATACAACAGCAGTGGTCTTTTCCCTGACTTGAGCAATGTGATTTTTTCCGTGTAAAAATTTCCATCCTTTTTTTTTTTTTAAGTCTTAAATCTTTAGCACCCGCAGGTAACAAAACTAAAGAGCAAGCAGTGATGAGATTTGAACGAGGAAGCTGAAAACAACCCTTCATGCTCAGTTTGTTGATTTGGGGCCAGAACTTGTGTGCTTGGGCCTTTATACGACATGCCTCTAATGTAGCCATATTTTCGGTGATGAAAATTGTTCCCAGTTCAGGGGACAGGATGAAGCAGACCATTATTCCAGAGTGTTCCCAGAAGAGCATCATGTTTCAGGAAGCTCGCCAAGACTCTTCCTTCTCCTTCACCTGAGTACACTTGAGCACGTCATTGTAGCTGCTCCCTCCACTCCTCTCCCTCCTCCCTCTGCTGGTCCCCAGCATGTCCTGACTCCCAACCCCTGCCAGACTACAGATGGCAGCTTCATCTGGGAGAGCATCCTTGGGTGGTTCCCGGGGGTGAGTTGGGGGTACTCCCCCATGACTGCAGGCCAGCATTGGCATACAGATGCCAGTAGGTCCTTTCAAGAGGTGGAAGGAGCCTGGGCAGGCAGTGGGCGGGAGGGGGGGAGGGGGAAGGGGAGGAGAGCTCAGAGAGGGCTGAGCAGAGGTAGGAATGAATGGGTGATACAGAGACTTATAGGATGTTGGCAAGAGGGGCTGCAGGGGAAAGGTGAAACACTGACAGACTGAGTCACTCAGAAGGCTTTGATTGTGCCCAGCAAAGACGCCTTTTGGGCAGTTACATTGTCACTGCAGTGTCTCCCCAGAGAGAAAAACCTAGTGTGAACCAGGTCTCAAGGAGCCAGCAGACTGGATGTACAGAATGGCACCGGTGTTTAATTTTATGATGTGGCTATGGGTGACATGAGAGACTAATAAAGGACCCTATAAAATGTGGTTTGGAGCAATCGGACTGCAGCCTCAGCCCTGCTCAGAAGCGGTTTAAAAGTTGGCTTAGGTCTGGCGGGTATGCATGCCCTGGTAGGGCCAGTCTAGTTGTTAAACCGTCGAAAGCCTTCCCTACCAGCCAAGTAGCTGTTGCTGTTAAACTCTACGAACCTGCCCGCAGCCTTGGCTACCCAGCCCCCACGGCAGGACCTCCCCACGGCCCAGCAGCCCCAGACAGATGGCCCACAGACCCAGGTTCTGCAGCCAGCTTTCCACGCGCATGCGCAGCCATGTTTCTGGCTCCACGTCGCTGCTGAGTGGCTGGTGCTTTTGTAGTCGTTGTTGGTTAAGTCAACAAGCCACACACAAAACAAACAAACAAACAAACAAACACACAAGCAAAAATCACAGAAACCTTTCTTGAACAAAAATATTCAAAATGTGAAGCTATTGTTTCTCATCCTATATTTTACCTAAGTCTAAACAGGTATGAAGATGGTGTTTCCATCCGCCTATCCCTTCCCCAAAGAATTAGGCACACTCCTCAACGCGTGCACCACAGCCAGCGTATTACTAAGACTGGTGTATTTGTGAGCAAACTGTCTGCAGCCATCCCCTGCTCAGAGAAAAACGTTTAAGTACACCTTGTTTGGAATAAAACTGCGCTACCTGGAAGACTGGAGGTGCGAGTCCATTCAGAGACACCACAGAAGAAAGGCCTGGTGATGTCCTTCCCCAAACATTAGCTACTGAAAGCTCTCTGGAGCACAGACCGTGCTGTTCTTACACACACAAGGTTGCCAGGGGTCTGAATGGAATCTGGCTCGGATCCAGTAGGGGTGAAAAACTTCCTCAGGCCTGACATCCTGAGAATTAGTTACAGAGATAACCAACCAGAAGTCTGCAGGCATTTCGATTGTCCTTTATAATACTTAAAAAAAAAATCTAACAATCTGAATTCTTCACTTAAAATTTTGAACTTTGGGGCTTTTCTTGAAAAACCAGGAGAGATGGCAGGGCTGGACCAGGAGTCTTTAGATGCAATGATCATTTGAGTCTGGGCCGCCAATGCTGTCTTCAGGTGGAAGCATGCTTTTCTGTATCTTACCCCTTTCCCCACTCCTCCCTGTCATCGACGACTGGCTTCAGCCATAGACATTCATGCCTGGCCCTTTAAGATATTTGACTTTATCAACTGTAAGGAGAGCACTCTGTCTTTAGTATCCCCATCTTAGTGGAATTGTTATTCTCCCTACCCAAATGGAGCGCTATTCACAGCCTCTTCACTTTCTTTCACCCTTCTCCACTCTCACCTCTGACCTTTGGCATTTTGCGTGTGTCGTGAAACTCAGATGGGATCTGCCCCAATGAATTAGTGCTGCTGTAATAAATATCAAGAAGAGGTAGCCTTAAGAAAATTCTCACCATGCTGGAGACGAGAAGTCGGGAGCTTTTCACCATATTGGTTCTTCCATGCTGGTGACGCCAGGACACTGCTTGGCTTCTTGGAGACCCTTGATATCTAGACGCTCCACATGCGGTGTCTACCTCCCCAGTGTGTGTATCTCTGTGTCTATTCTTTTCATAACTAAGAAGGGATTAGATTCAGAGCCCATTTTATTTGCGTTTGACTTAGTTATCATAACTCAGAGAATCCTATTTCCTAACAGATCACATACATATATGCTGCTGTGGTTAGGTGCCTATGAGTCAGTTTTGACTGACAGTGACCTCCCCACACACAACAGCAGAGTGTGTGCCATCCATACAATTGTTGTGATGTGTGAACCCATTGTTGTCGCCGCTGTGTCAACCCATCTCCTTGAGAATCTTCCCCTTTTCACCTCCCCTCTATCAAGCAAACTGTCCTCCAGGGAACAAGCTCTTCTGATAACATGACCAACACGCTTGGACAAACTCTTGCCACCCTCCCTTCCAAGGACCATTCTGGCTGTACTTTCTCTAAGACAGATTTGTTCATTCTTCTGGCACATCGTGGTCTAGACAATATTCTTCACCAACACCACTATTCAAATATATCAGTTCTTCTTGTGTCTTTCTTAGTCACTGTTCAATTTTTCCACACCTCTAGGTGATTGGGAATAACATGATTTGAGTTTCCCCTCTGTCTCATTTTGACCAGTAAGCCTGGCCTCATGAATGATTTTGAGTTTTGTTCCACATTTTTCTCCCATTCAATCCAGGCCCTTCCAATGTGGTCCTTTTCAGAGCAGTTGGAGGTGGCATCTGGGCACCATTCAGGTCTAGTTGCAAGGTTGTGGAGACTGATGGGTGGATGATCTGTGAATCCATTGGACTGATTATTTCCATATATATTTTTTGAATACATAGGGTTTATTTTATGTTTTAATAATTTTAGTGATGCGTATCACAGTACTCAATGGTTCACATGCATCAAAAAGAATTGAGCAATCACCACCACTATCAATTTTAGTATATTTTCTTTATTCTTGTAGCAATTGTTATGAAGCCTCTTATCATTCCACCTCCCACCTCTCCTGTCACAACTCCAAGAAATTATTAATCTAGATACTGTCTCTAAGGATTTACCTATTCTGAATTTCACACAAAGAAAATCTTACAAAGAGCAGAAACAAACAAAAGAAAAAACCCTAACATAAAACAGAAAAACCTCATTCTAAAAGAAAGCAGAAAATAATAAAAGCCAGAACAAATACATCTAAGGGAAAACAAACGATAAGATGTTAAATTTAAATCTAACTCTATCTGCAGTAATCTACTTTCCAGTGCACATTGTCTATGGACAGGACTGTTCATATCCCTGTTTAATCGTCTAGGGAGGCTTAATCCACACGAGGTCACTGCAAATGGGCTTTCACGATTACAGTTCAGAGCTTTCTGCAAATCAGGTGTCCAGGTTTTAGGCCCTAATCCAATTCCTTCCTCTGAGCTTGTGTCTTACCATTCTCTGTCCTTAGATCAGAACAAGGGAATACCTCATGATTTAAAACCATGAGAGGTCGCATCAGGGTTGTGTCCCCCCACCATACTTATTCAGTCTGTATATTGAGAAAATAATCTGAAAAGCTGCATTACTTGAAGAAGAATGTGGCATCGGGAATGGAAGAAGCTTATTAATAGTCTGTGATCTCAATGATTGACATATAACCCCCTCCAAGGGGGATGGACAACAAAAAAGTGGATGAAGGGAGACAGTGGTCACTGTAAGACATGAAAAAAAAACACAGTTTATAAATTATCAAGGGTTCAGGATGGAGGGAGGGTGGAGGAGAGGAATGAGCTGATACGAAGTTTTGAAGTAGAAAGAAAATGTTTTGAAAATGATGATGGCAACAGATGTACAAATGTGCTTGATACAATGAATGTATGTATGGATTGTGATAAGAGCTCTAAGAGCCTCCAATGAAATGACTAAAACAAAACAAAACAAAAAAACAACCTGTGATATGCAGATGACACAAACTTGCTTGCTGAAAGTGAGGCGGACTTGAAGCACTTGCTGATGGAAATCAAGGATTGCAGCCTTCAGTGTGGATTACAACTCAGAGTAAAGAAGACCCAAATCCTCACAGCTGGACCAATGGGTAACATTATGATACATGGAGGAAAGGTTGAAGGTTGTCAGGCTTTTATTTTGCTTGGACCTACAGTCAATGATCATGGAAGCAGCAGTCAAAAGATCAAAGGATGCATTGCATTGGGTAAATCTGCTCTATGGGATCTCTTTAAAGTGATAAAAAGCAAGACTGGTACTTTGAGGACTGAGGTGTGCCTGACCCAAGCCATGGTAGTTTCCACTGCCTCATCCTCATGTGAAAGTTGGACATTGAATGACAAAGACTGAAGAAGAATCCATGCATTTGTATTTATGGTGCCGGTGAAGAATATTAAAAGTATCATGGACTGCTAAAAGGACAAACTGCTCTGTCTTGGAATAAGTACTGCCAGATTGCTCTTTAGAGTCAAGGATGGTGAGACTTTGTCTCATATCAGTGTGCTTATAAAGTAGAGGGCAGCAAAAAGAGGAAGGTCTTTGACAAAAGGAATGGACACAGTAGCTGCAACAGTACAGACATAAGAATAATTGCAAGGATGGGGCAGATTTTGGCAGTGTATTAGTCTGGGTACTATAGAGAAACAAATCCACTGAAACTCATGTATAAGAGAGAGTTGTATATAAAGGTTAAGTGCACATCAAGAAAACATCCCAACACAGTGCTGCCCAAGTCTGCAAGTCCAACATTCACCCATTAACCCATATGTCTGACACCAATCCACAAAGTCCTCCTCCATCTCACAAAACACACACTATGATGCCGACTGCAGGAGGAGAGCCGAGTCAGTGAACGTATACGCATCTCAGCACTGGCAGGGGTCTCCACACGGCTGCTCCAGCACCCAGGGCTGCATCAGGGTAGGTTCATGTGGCTTCTCCTTGGGGATGTCTTGCAGGAAGTGAGCCTTGCCAGCTGAAGCAGGGAACTGGCTAAGGCAGCTGCACTCTGGTCAGACCATCACAAAGCAAGAAACACGAGAACTACAAAGGTGAGGCTCACCGAGCCATTTAGCCCTTGGCCCTTCAATTAACCCCACATGTGTTTATCGTCCAGGTTGGCACAATCAACTAACCACTTCAGGCAGTGTTTCATTCTGTTGTACAGAGGGCCTTCATGAGTTGGGGTTGGACTTGATGGCACCTAGCACCAAGAACAACAACAGTACTTGGATCACATGGGCTAGTGTGCTCTACTACAGTTCTTCTCTGATTTTGAGTTTTACTATAATTAATCTTGAATCACATGGGTAGTTATGCTTCTTCATGGCTGCTTATTTAAGAGAAGCTTTTAAGACCCCAGACATTATTCTGTCTGATAACCAGGCCCCATCTGATCTCTTCATCACATTTTGCTATAGCACCCATATCTTTAGTGATCACTTCTTAAGGGCAATTATCCAGCAGGGTCACATCATAAGAATGAATTGTTCTTAGATTAGGGATAATGATTAAGTGAAATGTCAAAATTCATTTATATAGCTAATGTTTATACATATCCCTGATTCACTTCAGAGGCAGCATTATCAAGCTCTTAAAAATAATATAAGTACAATACAGGGGACATTTGGTAATTCTATGAATAATGTCCTTAGGCTAACCAATGGTATGGAATTAAAAATATTAGTGAAAGGGAATAAGTATGTATATAGGAAGGCTTATCAGACTTAAACATCCATATGTCTTTTTATTTTCATCATTTTAATTTTCTCTGGAGGGGAAGAGGCCAATGATTGCACCTTATATGGTTGCTCATGAGTTTTTAAGATCCCCATTGAGGCTCATCAGGTAGGATGTGTGAACCATTGGCTCTGTGAACTGTGTTAGGCCAATAGAATTTGGTGTCCCTTAGACTATGGTCTTGATCCCCCAGGCCTGCAACTCCAGCCCTCCAGGAGTTTGGTTATGTCTAAAAATAATCAATAACTTTGCCTCCTATAGTTCCACCACATTTATGGATATATTTACAGCAAAGATAAATATACTGACCTTTGCTTTCCTCCTGTATCATGTCCTTGATGTCATCCTACATCTTGTCTTGTCTTCCATTATTAGTATTCAATGCATCAAGCTGATTTTTGAGATGGGATATATTCAAGGTGGCTATTTGGCTCTTGTGGACTTCTTTTGGTTTTCTTCAGCTTTAACTTGAATTTGCCTATGAGTTATTGATGGTTGGCCCCTGACCTGGTTCTGGCTGATGCTCCTGAGCTGCTCCATCATGTCTTCCCCCAGATGTGGTTGAGTTGGTTCCTGTGCATTCAATTTAGGGAGGTCGACAGAGAGAGTCACCATTTATGCTGTTGAAAAAGGCATTTGGGATGAATAAGTTGCTGATCTTGCAAAGTTTTATCATGTGATCTCTGTAGCCATGTCTGTCATCCAGGCTCTATTTCCCCACTACTGCTCCTTCTTTGTTTCCACCTTTCACATCCCAACCACCAATAATTAGCATGCGTCATGACTACATGTTTGATCAATTTTAGAGTGTGGAAGTTACCAAAAATCTTCAGTTTCTTTATATTTGTGACTAGTGGTTGGTTTGTGAATTGATTGTATTGATTAGTCTTCCTTGTGGGGACATGGAAATTATCCTATCATTGACTCATTGTATTTCGATCTCAATCTTGAAATGCTCTTTTTGAGGAGGGGTAAAATACCACTCCTCTTCAATCTGGCATTCATTGTATAGTGGACCCTGTGATTGTAGGATTCAAAATGGCCCAAACTGGTCTATTTCAGCTCAGTAATGCCTACTATATTAATGTTTGTGGATTCTCTTTCATTTTTGACAATTTCCAGTTCTCCTGCATGTATGCCTTCTGCACTACACATTCCAATTAGTTGATGTTGCATTTCTTCTCATCTTCATTTGGGACCCATCAGGAAATGATTAGTGTCAACTCGACTTTGAGAAGCAGCTCTTCCCTAGTTGTCTTTTGAGCGTTTCCCTCCTTCTGGCACTGTATTAGACCATTTTATGGCCTATTCTTAGGGTTATCACTGGCCTTTTTTTCCCCCAGAAGTGGATCTCCTAGGTTTTCCTTCTATTTTAGTTTCTTCGCTCCAGCATCATAGACGTACGCAGGGCACCCCAGTAGGACAATGTGACAGATGAGTAATAGAGTTATAGGTCTAAGGGCCAGGTTTTAACAGATATTTTGGAGGACACAACCCATAACCCAGTGTATAGCACAGATATTTTCTTCTTGTAATGTTCTACGACTGCTTGTCAAGTAGTTTCCTGGAATCCTGCGTGTGGATGGTCTCTAGTGGCAGAGCACTTCTTTTGTAATGACTGCATCTTTTACAGCAGCTTTCCGTCCTGGTAATGTCTTTATAAGCTTCATCACTTGGTACGAAGCTCGCTAAGTGTGAGGGTCTTTATTTGCTTCCCTGGTGAGTAATAAAAACTTGACTAGTCATTTCCTTGTCCTCCAGGTCTTGCTGTTGAAATGGCTTTCTTTATCGTCCTTTAGAGATTGTTCCTCAGTGATATACGTTTCTCAGGGAATACTTCTTCAGGGAAACTTATGGAAGGGCTTATCATTGCCTATCAGTAGCAAGATAACCCCAACTCCTCTTTCTTCTTGGATTTCTTCCCTTTGACTCAAGAGTGAACCAGTATTGTTCCTCTTGATGGCTTCTCCTGAGAATAGTCTAGAATATATATATGTATATATAAATAATTTGACATTGCTAATATATATATATTTGACTATTTGACATGACATATATATATAAATATAATTAGCAATGTTAAACTGTAGATTTCTAAGGAGCTTGGCAATAGCATCAGATTTGTCTATTTTTGTCCTATCTGCCAAAGGGCATCTATACAATAAAATAATACAAATAAAAGAACTCAAAGTGAATATCCAAATTAAACTGTAGTATCTATTTTCATAAAGAGTGAGTCTCAGAAACTCACTGGGGCAGTTCTACCTTGTCCTATAGGGTCACTATAAGTCAGCCTTGATTTAATGGTAGGAAATTAGGTTTTGTGGTATGTGGTATGAAGGTAAAATTTGTTTGTGTACCATCTTCAATCGGGATGATTCAAACAGTTTGATAGATGAAGGTTGATTCTCTTTTTAAACTAAATTGCCCATTCCTTTTGATTTTCCATGCCATAGTTATAAGAATCAATGCTATTTTCCAATAGAATGCAAACCGTTAATGCACTTAGCTGGTAACTGAAAGAGCAAAGATTCAGGTTTACCCAGAGACTCCTCCGGAGAAAGGCCTGGGTGTTTACTTCCAAACAAGCAGCCACTGCAGACTCTTTGGACCATAGTTCTGCTCTGATTAGTTTCTTATTTTCCAATGTGGAGACTTTCGTCATATAGGGAAGTAATTTATTTCTACTGTGCATTCAGCTTTTTGATGCCTATTAGATTTGGATTTGAATAAACTCTATATTCCAGGTATAATGAAGTTATTGGATAATAAAATTGTGAATTGTTGTGAACATTTTTATGATATGTGTTTTGTCAACGATTTTCTCCCATATCTGTGTATTCTCTTTTCACTCTTACAGTGAAGTCCTTGGCTACACATAAAATGCATTATTTTTAGTAGGTCCAGTCACCTATTTTGCCTTCTACTGTGTGTGTTTCCTTCATTAGATTTGATACTGGCTTCTTTTTCCTTACCAATGATCTTTATAGTTCTGGGATTTGCATCTAGGTCTTTGATCTATCTTGAGTTTATTTTGTACATGGGGTGCTGTTTCATTCTTCTACAGGTGGAGATCCAAGTTTTCCAGCACCATTTGTTGAAGAGACTATGTCTGTCCCTTTAATGTTTTTGTTGGTTTTCTCTTTTGTTGTGGATCTGTTGAGGTTTACTACAACATTCTGTGTTAATTTGGGTAGATAGTGTGTTTCTGCAGAGCCTTTATAGCCTCATAGATTACACCTGGCGTTATTAATTGCAAGGTCAGCAGTTCAAAACCTTCAGCTGCTCTGTAGAAGAAAGATTAGGCTTTTTACTCATACAAAGAGTTATAGTCTCAGAAGGCCAGGGGAACAGGTCTACTAAATCCTGTTGGGTTTCTCTGAGTCAGAATCGACTTGATGGCTGTGATTTTGGGGTAGAGTGAGTTTCCAAAACTATGCCTCATTTCACCCATATATCCATTGAATTTATTGGCGTATGATCTTTCATAGTAGTGTGTTATTGTTTATTTTTGTTTCCTTTGGATCTGTTACTTTTCATTCCTTAGTCTCGATATTATTGCATCTTCTCCATCTTTTCCTTTCTTTAAAAAAACCCCAACATTTTATCAAGGGCTCTTTCAAAACATTATCTTTCTACTTTGGCTCTTTGATATCAGCTCCTCTTTCCCCGTTTCTCCCCCATCCATCTTTTCCTTTCTTAAGTTTGTCAGTGGTTTGTGGATTTCTTAATTCATTGATTTTTTTCCTATTATTTTTCTGTTTTCTGGCTCATTCATTTCTGCTCTAATTTTTATGGTTTCTTTTCTCCTGGTGGTTAAAGGTTTATTTTGTTGCTCTTGTTCTAGTTGTTGAAGATGGTTGGTTTCAGCCTTAAACTTTAAGGTATTGATTTTGGTTCTCTCTTCTTTTTTAATGGGAGAAAGATGAGGCTTTCTACTCCTGTAAAGAGTTACAGTCCCAGAAACCCACCTACAGGGACCGTTTTACCTTGCCTGATAGCGTCGACAAGAGTCAGAATTGACTGGCGGACAGTGAGTATGGGGTTTTCTTTTTTAATGTTGTAGTTTATTGCCATAAGTTGCCATCTGCGTGCTACTCTTGCTGTGCCCCAATGGTTTGGGTATGTTGTTTCCTTCTCATTTGTTTCCAGGAATTTAAAAAATGTAATCACTTATTTCATCAATTGCCTAGTAGTTTTTAAGCAGTGTCCTGTTCAATTTCCATGTATTTAACGTTTGCACTTAGTTCTTCCTCTTATTGATTTCTAATTTTAAAGACGTGTCTGAGAACATAGATAGTAAGTCTGAATATTTTGAAATTCATTACGACTTCCTTGACATATTGTCTGTTCTAGAGAATACTCCATGTGCACTGGAAAATCATGTATACTCTGCTGTTGTTAGAAGCCCTGGTAGCATAGTGGTTATGTATTGGGCTGCTGACCACAGCAGTTCAAAACCAATAGCTGCTCCACCGGAGACAGACAGGACTTTCTCCTCCCGTAAGAATTACAGTCTCAGAACCCACAGGACAGTGCTGCTTGTCCCACAGCTTCGTTAGGAGTAGGCGCCGACTCGTGACAGTGAGTTAGTGAGTGAATGCTGCTGTTGGGTGGAGTGCTCTGTATATGTCTGGGAGATAAAGTTGGTTAATTGTATTTCCTTCTTCTGTGCTTATTGAGTTTCTCTCCTGATGACATGTCCTTCCTTCAGAGTGGTTTGTTGAAGTCCCCTATTATTAGTGTCCATTTCTCTCCTCAGTTCTATAAGTTTGATGAACATATTTTGAGGGTCTCATGGGGTATGTGTATGTTTGTTATGGCTATGTCTTCTAGTTTTATTCTCTGTTTAATTACTGTGTAGTATCTTTCTTCGTCTCCCATGATGGATTTTGCTTTGAAGTCTATTTTATCTGAGATTAATATTGCCACTCCCGATTTTTTTGGGTTGCCATTAGCTTGATATACTTTTTCTATCCTTAGATTTTTAGTATATTTTTGTCTGTGTGTCTAAGGTGTAAGCAGCAAATTGATGGGTTTTGTTTTCTTATCCATTCTTCTGCTCTTTGATTCTTGACTGGTCCATTAGATTCAGTAACATTCAGTATCAGTATTGATACGTGCGGGTTTGTTGTTGTCATTTTGATGTGTGTGTGTGTGTTATTGGTTTCTCTTTACTTCCTCTATGTCTATGCTATCTTGAATACTGTTTTAGGCATGTTGACTTGTGGTGGTGGTGTCTCATGTTGATCTCAAGTTTATTTACTGCTATTGTTGGTTATCTGTCCAGAATACTCTCTAATATGTTTTGTACTGCTATTCTTGTTTTTATAAATTTCTTTAATTTATATTTGTCTGGAAATACCCTTATTTCTTCCTTATATTTAAGGGATAATTTTGCTGGATATTTTACACCTGGTTTGCATTTTTTCTTTTAGTGTCTTATATATGCCACGTCATTGTCTTCTTGCCTGCCTGGCTTCTACGGAGAAATCAAAGCTTATTCTTGTGTGTTTTCCTTTATAGTTGACTTTTGTTTCTTTTTTCCTAGCTGCTCTCTGGAGTCTCTATGTTACTATGTTTTTCTTTACGAGTCTATCTTGTTTGGGGTTATCTGAGCTCTCTTTTATGCTGTTTGGGAAGTTTTCTTCTGGGATTTTTCATACTTTTTTTTTTGTTTATCTCAATGAGACATAAATTGTTTCTCTTTATAATGTCCCACATAGTCCTTAGACTTTCCTCAGACTCCTTTGCTCTTTTTGTGATTGTTCTTCTTGTCTGTTGGAGTTGAGATACTTGTCTTCAGCCTCATTAACTAAGTTTTCAATTTCTTCAATTCTGTTATTTTATTATTCATCATCTGGATTTCTAATTGGTGTAAGGTTTCTCATTTTCCTATCATTTCTCAAAACCTTTCTCCAGTTACTGAAAATAGCTGAACATTATTCTTCTAATTCTTTTTCTTGTAGTTGCAGGCCCCCTTTTTTTTCTCATTAAAATATTCTTTTGGACCTGGTTTTTTACTACTTCTTTGTGTCTCTTTTTCTTTCTTTCTTTTTTTCCCATGTGGATCTAGATTGCTGTCTCCATGGCCTTTGGTTGCCACGTGGATGATTGTGGGGCTGCTGGGTCATGGTAGGCTAGTTGACGCTGTCGAATGGTGCTGGAAAGGAATAATAGAGACTGTAGAATGGAATGAGGAAGGAGGGAGAATGAAGATGAAAGAGAGAAAAGAGAAGAAAAAGAGAAAGAAAGAAAGTAGTTTAAAAGAAACCATGAAAAAGAAGGGAAACTGGCAGTTCATGAGAAGAGAAAATAAAAAAAAAGGTAAGAGAAGAAAGAGGGAAAGAGGGAATAGCATTGTTTATACGAACAAGGAAAAGAAAAGAAAAAAGTTAAGGAAAAATAGGAAAGGTTCTGTTTGGGGGCTGCTTGCATTGATAGCATGCATGGGGCCACCCGAGTCCTCCCTGAATTGGCAGTGTCGTGGGCCTGCAAGCACCTGCTTCCCTTGGTGGTGCTCTGGACCTCCCCAGGCCCACCTGTCCTGGTGGTGCATGTGGGGCTGCCTGAGGCCTGTCTGCCTTGGCAGAGTGTGTGTGTGTGGTTTCCTGACGTCTACCTGCCTCGCTGGGGTGATGGCCTGTGTGGAGCCCTGCCAAGACAAAGAGTGGGGCTGGCTTGCTGGAGTGGCTTTGTCCAGAGTTCAAGAGTGAGTGTTGGGAACTGAAGGGAGAGTACTGGACACCTCATGACTGGGCCTGTCTCCTCTTCCCTGCTCTTTGCTTGTTCCCAACATCTCTGGGATGTGAAGGTTTCCGTTTACTTAGCTTTGGGGCCATCCTCTGAGATCTCAGGCTACTTGGTTGTTTTTTGGTGCTGGAGTTTCTTTTGGTTTTTGTATCATGATGGAGTCAGACCTCTGGAACTGGAGAAGCCACGTGGAGACCCCTGCCAGGATGGAGGTGCTTACAACACCACTGGAACTACACGATTTCCCACTGATTGACCTGTGATCTTCTTGCATTCGATGTCGTTGCATATGTTTTGTGAGTCTGAAGAGGACTTTATAGATTGGTATCAGACATATGGGCTAATATTGGACTTATAGACTTGATCTGGACTGGGCTGGAATGTTTTCTCAATATTCAACTACTGTTGTACATAAAGCTCTTTCTCATACACACATGAGTGTCTCTGGATTTGTTTCTCTAGTCCATCCAGACTGACACCTATAGGAATCTACCCGTGTGAGTGTTTAGTTGCTTATTTTGCCCCGGAGTAGGTCTATATCCTCCTGAAGGGGGTTTTCCATTTCTCTAAACCTTCCCCCCCACCACCAATTTTGTGTTCTTATATTTATACCACATCAAAACGGCAGTATTGGCATCCTGGTGGGATTCAAATTAAGTTCCTTTCAATGTTCCTTGAGTTTGAGCAACAAAAAGAGGTAGGAAGGAACATGGTCAGGGTAGCAGTGTGGGTAAGGCAAGGTTTCCCAATAAAGTTTTTGTAGAACAGCCCTTTCACCCTTGTAGAATGAGCAAGTGGGTTGTCATGATGGAAAAAGAAAACCTTTCCAGCTTACCTTTCCTGGCCTTTTTCTCACCAATGCGGTTTTCCATTTTCTTCATCTGTCTTCCTAATAAGCTCCCGTGATCATCCTGCCTCCATGATTAACCCTTGGTAGTCCCCATAAACAACCCCATAACCCTCTGACCTGACTTGTCCTTCTTGAACTGAACTGGTCCCGCAGATCTCTGCAACAACTGCTTTGATTGAACCTTATTGTGGATGGCAAGACAAAAACACACGCATTATTGGGAGAAATGGCCTGCAGCCAGCACTCACTGCAGAGACATGTTTAACACATCATATCTGGAATGGACCCATACATGTATGAGCTGGAGTCCTAGCAGAGATGGTTTATGACCTACTACCATCCCAGGATCACAGAATCTGGAGGAAAAAGTACAAGGAAGAGCACAGCGAGTAATTGTCCTGATTTTGCTCATCAGAGAGCTCTGGTACTGGGGACTTTTGTTGTGTGTGTGGTTGATTTTCTCTCTTTCCTTACCTTTCTAGCCCTGGACCCTCCAGTCCCCAAACCCAAAGTTGCTATTCTTTGCAGGCAATTGTTCAGGAGGAATCTCCAGCAATTGTTCAAACTGAAGAACAAGCGACTATCAACTCTAGTAAGTGTCCCCGAGGCCCAAGGACTGGCAAACCTGCTTTGTACAGGGCCGGGCAGAGAATATTCTGAGTTCTGTGAGTCCCATGGGCTCTGTTGCAACTACTGGTCTCCCGAGGGCTGTAGTTTGCTGACTCTTGTTGCATGTGATCCCAGTGTCTCATAAGCCTCTGGGTAAGTGCTCATTGTGGTTATTTCAAAGGCCCAGAGGAAGAAATCTCTTAACTCTAGACCTTCAGACAAAACCAACTCAGAGGAGAGATTTGGGGCTTAGGGGGTGGGTTTGTGGTCTAGCTGGCTTTGTGAATCAAGCCTGAAGCCAAAGTGGGTTTTTTTATTTTAAACTTCTTTTTAGGCAGTGTCAAATAAAGTGATAAGAAGAATGCCCCCATCCAAGAAGAAAGAAAAGCTCAAAAGAACCACTAATTCTACTCACAACTCCCAAAGCAAATCTTTACTTATTTGATAACCTATCTTTGGGGAAATACTCCCAGAAACGAGGCAGGCTTCCACCACTGCAATGTCTCTGCAGAAAGAGTGGGCTGGTGGATTCCAGAGATCAGCAGGTCAGACGGGGCTAAGTCATGAAGCGCTACCTGGTCCTTCCAGCACACGAATGACCTGAACTGCAGTGTGAAATTCATGACCCTTTTGGGGACAACATTTGCTGTGCACCCCTAGCAACTCAGTGCATTCCTAAAGTCACATTTGCCAAAATATATGCAAGGCAAATCCTTTTGTCCCTGGCTTGTATTTTTAAATCAGTAGTTTAGACTTTTGGATGATGTTCGTTTTTTTTTGTGAATTTGCCTAAATTTCATTAAAAAATTGTTGAAGAAAAAAGCCTCCTTTCCCCCAAAGCAATGTTCTCCTGGTCGTGCATTGCCTTTGTCACCCAACACGGCTGAGAGTACAAGAGGTCGCTTCTTTCTTGGCTTTCAGTTGTAATTGTGTGTGTGTGTATTTACATTTTAGTGATGGTGGTGTTTGAAGACCTTTAAGAGAAAGGTCTTACCTACAATGCTTTGCTTTTAAAATCCTTTCGGAATACAAGGAAACCCCAGCCATCACTATTGAATATCATATTTGTTTCTGTAACGTCCACTGAAACACTGCCTTGTTGACTTTCCCCTAGCAACTCGGAAGCCCAGAGTGGAATTAAGTGTCCAGACAAGACCATCCTGGTTATGTTGTAATGATCTCTCAGTAAGTCATAATTTTTTCTTGTTCACTCATTTCTAAAGGGGAGCCAACAGGAAACATTCATATGTGTGCAGGTGTACACAAACAAGCTTAGAGTGGATCTGCTCATTCCTTTTGGAAATCTTCAACCATCAAATTTTATATTTGATTTGTGTTATTTATCTGTGTTCACTCTCTCCACCTAAAAAGACCAAAAATGATCAATTATTGCACACGAGTCAGTTTTCAGCAAGTTAATTCTATTTCATGATGGTCCTGTGCGATAGGTTTATTGTGCTAACCTGGCCAATAGGAACATGCGGGGTTAATCAGGTCACAGTTTGATTAGAGGGCAAAGAGATAAATGGCTCTGCAAGGCTTGCCCGACCTCTCTCTTGCTGTCTGGTGATGGTGTGCTGCTGCATTAATTAGTTCTCTGCCTCCACCTGTGAGCGACACTACCTGTGGGCCAAGCCAACCTGTGGATGGTGTGCTTAGAGCTGGAGGCTCCTTACAGACCTGCTTTGCCACACAGCTGGTGTGCACATTGCTTGAGCTTGAGTCTGGTGGATCCTGCCACTTTGCATTGCTTACGTTTAGTATCCCATCGGCGTGCTTCACTAAGCTCCTGAGCTACTGACTGTTGCTGACCCACCCTGCTGTCTGCTGCCTGTGGGCAGACTCTGCTTGTCTTGCCTGAGGGAGGACTCCACTATCTGCCTCCTTGACCTTGGACCCAGCAGCCCACATGAGTTGAAGGATTTCCAGCATGTTAACTGTTCTACAGAAGTGAGTTGAACTGAACCCTCTGTACTGCTTGTGGACTAATTAGCTGCTATATTCCTTCTTGCTGTATAAACCTATCTATATCTACATCTATATCTAATCATAAGTGTCTTGTTTCTCTAGAGAACCCAGTCTGACACACCCTGCATGTGTCAGAGTACAACTGTGCACCATAGAGTCTTCAATGACTAACATTTAAGAAGTAGGTCGCCCCTGATGCCAGGGGTTTAAGTGGAGAGCAGGTGTTTTGAAAATGATGAGGGCAAAGAATATACAGATGTCCTTTATACAATTGATGTATGTATAGATTGTGATAAGAATTGTATGAGTCCCAATAAAATGTTAAAAAAAAGAAAGCATTGAAAAGCAAGGGTGTCACTCTGAGGACTAAGGTACACCTGATCCAAGCTGTGGAATTTCTACTCACCTCACCTCCTATTCGTGTGAAAGTGAAACAATGAATTAAAAAGACTGAAGAAGGAGAGAGAAAAAAAGTAGGTCACCAAGACTTTCTTTCAAGGCACCTCTCCAAACTCCAAATTCCAAATTCACTGCCATCGAACCCTCTGTGGGTTTGCGAGACCATAGCTGTTTATGGGAGTGGAAAGCCCTGCCTTTCGCCCATGCAGCTGCTAATGGTTTCAAACTGCTGACCATGCGGATCACAGGCCAACACATAGCCACTACACCACCATGGCATCTCTGGGTGAATGCCTACTTCCAACTTTGTGGTCTATAGCCAAGCATATTCACCATTTATACCACCCAGGGATGCTCACAGCAAGGAAGGTATGTGGACAGGGTTGTAGGGGTTGGTTGGCTTTAATGCAAAGGGAAAGAGTTAGTAAGCCATTCTGAGAGGGAGCAAGATGAGGCTTTCTGATCCCCTAGAGAGATGCAGTCTAGAAACCCACTGGTGAAGTTCTACCCTGTCCTATAGGGTCGCTATGAGTTGGCAGTAAGTTGGGTTTGGTTCTTGTTGTCAGAAACGCTTATCCTCGCCAGTGTCACCAGCAGAGGAGCGTGCCTGATCTATGAGTCCTACACTCACTAACCAAGGAAGTCAGCAGTTTAAACCTACCCCCCGGCTCCCTGGGACGAAGGTGTAACTGGCTGCTTCTATAGAAATTACAGCTTTGGAAACCCGCTCTACAGGCTTCCCGCCTTTCTAATACGAACACTTACTGCTCTCCCCCATACTTACAAACTTCATTGGAATTCACGGAGTCTTAGTTTTGCTTTTAGGTTTTTCTTCGTTTTATAGTGAATGTGAACATTTGTATATAGTTAGAAGCAAGTTTTACTTCATCTTTCGGAATGATCCGTTTTATATTTGCCTATTTGAAAAAAACAGGAGCACTTCTACTTCCTAATTGGTGCGCCGTGGGTAGTTACTGAAGGTTTCAAACACCCCTTTCGAACCAGTTGCGTATGTGTTGATGCCGCATCACCCACGGCGCTCTCAAAAGAGAGGTGTGGACAGCGGTTCCCTCAACTACAGCCTTGGCGATTTCAGGTTTCTGCACGCTTTCACCTCTGGCACACCATGCAGAAGTGTGAGCGTGGCTCTCCCAGCAGCCTGCCCTGCTTGCTTTCCCTGGAGTGGCCTTGGTGCCGCCCCCCTGGCAGGAGGATGCCGCTGGCAGACAGATGCCCATGGGCACACTCATGTTACAGCAAGCACGAGGAGGCCCATCTATGCACCAATTGTTCTTTTCTCTCCTCCTTCCTTCCTTTCTTGCTAGGTTTTGTAATTGTCAAGTGGCTCGATTTGATGTACGTTATTGGTGCGCACATCTTCTCCGGGAGCCTCTGTTTTGTACACTCCCACTGGTGCTCACAGAACACAGGCATCTGAAGAACGACCTTTTCCAGGTCCGCTCCTAAGACGCTCAAGGAGGATTCAGCACAGAAACGTCAGACTTTTGCTGTTCTTTTTAAAAATAAGCTTTAACAACTGCCTGCGATGGATGCTAGCATTAACCTTGAATTTTCAGGTGAAACTTAAATAAGTTAAGCAACTGGTTTGATTTCTTTTAAGGGGATCCTTTGTGTTAGAACTGATGACCAGGCCCACTGGGCCAGATGCTGCTGCTGGCAGCATGGGCGTGGGCTCCTGGCAAAGCAAGAATGAGAAGACCCAAAGGGCCCAGTTGTAGGCCTTCCCAGGTATCAAAATTTCCCCTTTTTGAGAGAGGGACCAGGCCTCAATCTGGTGCACAAAGACTTGAATGCAACATACTGGAATGAAGCAGTGAACTAACAGAGAGGTCTGCGGGGACGGCACCAATCTCAGCTACATGGATCCCTCCCCAGAAGAATGAACTACAGAGGAAAGCTCAGGAGAGGGGCAAGTCTGCTCAGAACACATGGGAGCAAACTAAGAGGGAAGGAGAGAAAAAGAGAGTGGAACGCAACCTGGCCCACCAAGCCCCAAGAAGGACATTCCTGCTCGGAGCAGCCAATGCAAAGAGGACTGTAGGACCAGCCCCACCACGAGACATGACATCCTTCACTGACCCATAGTGCTACAGGGTACAACACTGGAGACACAGAGTGGGAATTGTGCCCGATCTGACCCCACCACACCAGGCAAAATACTAAGGGCGTGCAACAGAGCAACAAGGGGAGCAAAACAATGAAGCTCCTGAGGAATCCCTCAAATAGATTTTAGGGGCAGGGAGTGACACCTCATCAGACTCGATGACAGGGAAGCACTTTGTAAAGGCCAACAGGCAGACCTGGAACTATTTATAGGCTTTTATTCTTTTTTGTTGTTGTTTTCATCTAGATTAGATAGGCAGGATAAACAATCCCACAGAGAAAACAATGGGACAGACAGTTCTGTGGGGACATGGGAGAAGGGGAGATGGGGAGGGAGGGAAGGATAGGGGGAGCCAACAAACCCAGGCACAGGGGAACAACAAGTGATCTAAAATCAATAGTGAGGAGGGCGTAGGATGCCTGGTCAGGCTTGATCAAGTGAAATGAAGCCAAGAAGAATTAATGAGAACCGAATAAAGTTCAAACATGATAGTTGGACAAGAGGAAAGTAAAATGAAAGAGATGAAAGAACTAGTAGGCAAGGGACATTTATAGAGGTCTAAATACAGGCATGCACATACTTTAATATGTTTATATATAAGGATAGGGAAATAGATCTATGTACATATATTTATACGTTATGTATTAAGGTAGCGGACAGACATTGGGCCTCTACTGAAGTCTTCCCTCAATGTAAGAACCCTGTTCTAATAACCTTCCTGACAAGATTGCTGAAGACAAAATGGGTGTACAAGCAAATGTGGTGAAGAAAGCTGATGGTGCCCGGTTATAAAAAGATACAGTGTCTGGGGTCCAAATATCCTAAAGATAAGTAAACAATCATCTAGCTGTGAAGCAACAAAGCCTACAACCTGTGTGATCATGAGGTATGGATGGGATCAGGTATCAGGCATCAGAAGACCCATAACAAGCAATCATATCGATGCTAATGATGGAGGGTTAGCATGGAGTGGAGACCTAAAGCTCATCTGTGGACAATTGGACATCCTGTCATCGAAGGGTCACAAGGAAGAGACGAGCCAATCAGGGTGCAGTATAGCACTGAGGAAGCATACAACTTTCCTCTAGTTCTTTAATGCTTCTTCCCGCTCCCCCAATCATGACCCCAATTCTACCTTACAAAACAGGCTAGACCAGAGCATGTCCACAGGTACAGATAAGAGCTCTAAACATAGGGAACCCAGGACATATAACTCCCTCAGAAACAATAATTGGAGTAGCGATACCAGGAGGTGAAGGGGAAGGTGGGTGGAGAAGGGGGAACCAATCACAATGATCAACGTAAGGGGGATGGACAACAGAAATGTAGGTGAAGGGAGACAGCAGTTGGTGTAAGATGTAAAAATAATGATAACTTATAAATGATCAAGCATGCATGAGGGAGGGAAGAAGAAAAATGAGCTGATGTCAAGGGCTCAAGTATAAAGGAAATGTTTTGAAGTGGATGATGGCAACATATGTACAAACGTGCTTGACCCAATGGCTATATGGATTGTTATAAGAGTTCTAAGATCCTCCAATAAAATGATTAAATAATTTTTTTAATTCCCCTTTTTCTTCTAGCTCAAGGTCAATAGCCAGTAAATCGATGGTTCTCAAACTTGGGCTCAGGTCCCTTGATGCCCAGGCGCACGCTGCAGTCCGTTTCACTGGCAGTCTGCTTACAGCCCGTAGGCACGTGTGATCAGACAGCCTGCAGCAGGCCCAGGAGGCAGGCCCTGTTGGAGACAGGCCAGCATGGTGGGTCATTTGAACTACAGGGCTGGGGCATCCAGCAAACACACAGACAAGAGAGACTCATTCATGGAAACCAGGGTGGCCATGTTCCTGGATGGGAAAGGGAATATTGGCAGAGAACAGGGGTGGGAAATGTCCGGTCTGAGGCTTGTAGAAGCACCAAAAAAAATCACCACACACCTAACCAAAAGAAGCAATTCCAGCCATCACCTTAGGGGTGAAAGAATAAACTATTTGGCCAAATCCAGCAGGCTAATTTTGAAGTCGATAATTTTGCATGGTCCGAGAAGGATGCTAGGAATATCCAGATGGCCCTTGGCAGAAAAAAGGTTCTGCAGCCCTGGCACAGAATGAGAAAGAAGCTGGTAAGTCGGGGCTTCCTTTCCTGCCACCACGCTACCTGCAGGGCTCCTCGGTTCAGCGTGATTGTGAAAGACTGTGGGGTCTCTTGGACTGCAGCAGCGTGCCAGTGGACCCAGTGGTGGCCTGGTGCTGTGAGACACCCTCCCAAGATGATGAGTTCTGGGCCCAGGGCTCAGGAAGAGAAGCAAACTCATGTCCACCAAGAGAAGAGTGGGTGAGCCAGATGTGGTCTCGTTACCCAAAGGTCAGAAAAAGAAGCGAAGGGCCGCATGTGGTACTGCATACACGCAATTCCAAGTGACCAACGTCCGCCACAGAAGGATAACTACGTCATTCTCCCGCTCACAGGAGCCATCCAGAAATGGCAGTAGATTGGGAGTCCCAGGGGCTGAGGGGCAGGGAGCTGGTTAGCACCCCTGGGTACAGTTCACTTGGAGAGATGACACAGTATTGGGACCAGAGCGGGATGATGGCTGCCCAGCCCCACACTGGATGTCATCCTTGTCCCTGAACAGATGCTTGTCCCAAAAATGATGCTTCGGAAGGTACATAGGTGGGGGGGAGGGGGACGCGCAGCACAGAAGAGGCCCCGAAGGAGCTCGATCCACACAGGGGCTGCGCCAATGGGCTCAAACCGAGCACGATGGTGGGGATGCTGCTGGACCAGGCAGTGTTTCATTCTGCTGTGTAGAGTGTCGCAATGGGTGGACCTGCCGCCCCTAACAACCACCACCACTAACCACACCACCTCACGAGAGTGAGTTGAAAAGTATTCTTGGGTTCCAAGTCATACAGACACGCGTTTATTCGAAAACTCCTTTGTTCCATCTCTGTGATCAGCGGGTGGCTGAAGATGCGTGTTCTCAGGAATGCATCCCGCCTGGCCTCCTGGCCGCCGGTGGTGGTAGGTGCAGTCGGGTCAGTTCCAACTCGGAGTGACCCTACGTCCCACAGAACAAAACACAACCTGGTCCCGCACCATTCTCCCAAGTGTGCTTCTGTTGGAGGCCATTGGTGCAGCCACTGTGTCAATCCATCTCATTGACGGCCTTCCTCTATTCCACTGCCTCTCTGCTTCCCCAAGCACGGTGTCCTTCTCCAGGGACTGGTCTCCCCTGACGATGTGCCCAAAGTACTTGGGACAAAGTCCCACCACCCTTGCCTCCAAGGAGCATTCTGGCCGTACTTCTTCCAAGACAAATTTGTTTGTCCTTTCGGCAGTCCATGGTACTTTGCATATCCATCACCGGCACCACAATTCAAGTGTATCAATTCTTCATTAGCCTTCCTTATTAAATGGGCAACTTTCACGCGCATATGAAATGATTGAAAAGAGCATGGCTTGGGTCAGGCGAAGCTTAGTCTCCAAAGCAACAGCCTTGCTGTTTGAAACTGTGAAGGGGCCTGGGCAGTAGAATTACCCAATGCAATGTGGCATTTGGTCTCCTGACTACTGCTTCTATGAGCTTCCTTAGGATGCTGAAAATAGAAAAGCCTACTGAAATAGTGGCTTCTCAGGGGAATCTGCTGAGCCTGTGAAATTCAAAGCAGAGAGGTCAGCTCAGACTGCTATGGTGACTCATTTTGGGGGCCCCAAAGAGTTAATCTTGGTAGATTTTTTTGAAGGACAGAGGGCAATTATCGGGGCTCATGAGGAAGACACTTTTTAAAATTGAAAACTATTCATAAAAAAATGCCAGGAAAGTTGAGCTGAGGAAACACCCCCCCCCCTTTCATGACAATACACTGGCTCATTCTTCCAGGGTATTAGGTATTGTCCTATGGGAATTTTGAGGAAAATCTTGTCCCACTTGACCCTACAGCCATGATCTTGCCTTTTCAGATGTCTTTTTGTTTCCCAAACTCAAAGGCCATTGAAAAGGAACATGATTTGAGTCCTTCCAGGGGACCACAACTGCCCTTGGCTGTGGCGTAAGTCGACGGGCGCAGCCTTCCTTGGGGAAGAGTGAAGAGAGGCAGACACACAGCTTCCTGCTGGAACAGACTGTCACAGGAAGAGTGTGAGGCACCAACAGTTAGCTCCAATAGAACGCTCTCCAGAGTGCCCCGCAGACTGGCCTGGCAATCAGCCTCCACAGGGCCCCAGCTCTGAAACCCTGCAGAGGAGCTCTGCTCTGTGCACGTGGGCTCCTCGTGGGCTGGAGTCGACTCCACAGCACCTGATAACACAGTTTGTGAAAATTCATTTAGCTGTAAATGAATGAACTGGGGCGCATGCTATGTGCATCAATAAAAATCATATTAAAAGGAAAACAGAGAGAGAGAGAGAGAGAGAGAGAGAGAGAGAGAGAGAGAGAGAGAGATGGAATCACCCCCTTCAGAAATGTCTAGATTTAGATAGAGGATATCATGAGAAACAATATTGGTATTTTTGTGCAATAACAGTTTCTATTTTTTTATTAATCATTTTATTGGGGGCTCGTACAACTCTTATCATAATCCATACATCCATCCATGTGTCAAGCACATTTGTGCATTTGTTGCCATCATCCTTCTCAAAACACTTGCTTTCTACTTGAGCCCTTGGTATCAGTTCCTCATTCCAACCACCCCCCCAGCCATGTATGTTTTTATTTACCTTGTTGTGTTTAGTCTGAGGGGCAAGTGTCCTGTGTGATGGGAGTGAATGGGGGAAGATATAGCAACAGACTCACGGGGGGTGGGGGGAATAATGGAAGAGCCTTGGTCTCACGTGCTGCCCACCCACTCCCAGGAGGACTCTGTGAATTGTTTATGTTCTTGAAGTTTCCCAGCATAATGGATAATGGCACAAGGATGAGTGGAAACAGTGCTTTCTGATTTGGGGGCATAGATTCACAAAGGTGCCGGGTGCCATACTCTCTTGGATTATGACCGATGGCAAAGAATACTTTTCTGTCACAAGCCTGTGGTATCATTTCATGAAAAAATACTTATCCTTAGAGTACATGATCCCTCCTGGCAGTGGTTCCCCTTCTCTTTCATGTAAGCAGAAGTGCTGGCACCTCCCACTGGAATGATTTCACATCCATAACATTCAGTATGCCATGCTAGGTGGGAGAAATCCCTGCTCCTGGTGCACCAGCAATCAGCCAGCAGTGGATGCCCACAAAAGGCATCAATGGGGCTCTTGGCAGCCACAACCAAGAGCATGAAAGTAACATGTAGACTTTTTATCCCAGTGATGAGATGCAATTAGACGTGTAAATCTGGGTTAGCCTCTGTCCTTCAACCTGCAGATAATAAGTGGTACATGCGTTTCCTATTCACCTGCTCATCTGAAGGCTGGTGGTTCATATCCACCCAAGGATGCTACTGAAGAAGGCCTGGCCATCTGCTTCCATAAAGATTACAGCCAAGAAGGCCCTCTGGAGCAGCTCTACTCTGTGGGTCACATGGTGAGGTAGTTAGTTTATTGTGCCAACCTGGCCGATAAACACATGTGAGATTAATTGAAGGGTGGAGACATAAATGGATCAGCGAGCCTTGCCTTTCTTGTCTCTTGCTCTTTGATCATCGGACCAGTGTGCACTGCCTTGCTTGTTCTTTGCCTCTTTTTGCAAGCTACATTACCTGTGGGACACCTAACCTGTGGACTATGTCACTATAATTTGAGGTTCCTTCAAGACCTGCTTTGCTACACCATTGGAATTTACATCTCTTGAGCTGGGGACAGTTGGACCCTGTCATCTGGCTGATTGTTGGTGACCTGCCTTGCTGTTTTCTGCTTGTTCCCGGATAGCCTGAATTTCTCTACAGAGGACTACCTGGCGGCCCTTAAGACTTGAAGGACTGCCAGTGTCTCACAACTGTCTCATGGGAGTGAGTTCCCCTGAGCCATTTATACTGCTTTATAATTTAATTAACTGTTTATTTCTTATGCTATACATCTCTCTCTCTCTGTATATATATAATTATTAGCATTCTGATTTTGTTTCTCTAGAGAACCCTAACACACATGGGCTTGCCCCAAGTTGATGGCCAGGGACAGGGTTTGGGTGGTGGAGGTAGGAGTAAGTGCAGGAGTGTCCTGCCATCCCTCAAAGCTTCCCAGGACCCCTTGCCTGTGCACGCAAAGAGAACCAACCTTTTCTTGTTTGGGCCCCCGCTCCTTCCTGTGTGACTGAATTTGCGGGGAACTGTTTGCTTTGGGTCGCACATCCAGCTTCCTAATCAGGATGCTGCTGTCACCACAAAGCTGCTCCCACCCTTGCCTGAAATAGCTGAAAGGGGAAGCGGGGTTCCTCCCCTGTCCAGCCTAATTTATAGGGTGCTGGCAATACATCAAAAGTCAATTCAGTCACTTACAGTAAAATCAAGGAGGGCAGAACAATGAATATAAAGTGAGGTTAAAACACCTCGTTAAAGGACCGGATTGCTCAGCTGACACTGGACTAGTGATCCCTGCACATTTGTTAGGCACAGTCCCGTGGCCTCCTGCCCTGTGGGAGCACCCATTCCAAGATCAGACTTCAGAGTGGGGAGTTTAAAGGGATTTGTGTTGGGTCTTGGTTTGGAGGCTATGATAAGGAAAGATGGGATTGCTTTAATCTTTGACTTCTGTAACCTTTTGGCATCTAGAAATCACTACAGGCAGTCATAGGATTGTAAAAAGAGAAGTCCAGTCTGAATAAAAAACCAAACCAAATTCACTGCCATCAAGTCGATGCCAACTCATAGCGAAAGGGTAAAACTGCCCCTGTGGGTTCCTGAGATGGTTTATGGGAGTCAAGTGCCCTGTCTGAACAGAGAGGGTTAATCTTGGCCCAGCCAGATCTGATTCTGCATTTAGCCAGCCTTGCTGGTCGTCTGGAGATGTGGGGGAGTTGGCAGGAAACTGAGGAAAAACTACTCCCAGGAATTGTTGGAATTTTGAGGGGATGTAGTGTTGGGAGGTGAGGACTGAGCACCATGAAATGGGTCATTGGCTTTCTCTGGGGGAGAGCATGGAAAAGACAGCTTTTGTCTACAATGCACAAAGTTGTGCAGTGGGTGTGTGTCCCTGCAAAGGATGCCACAGGCCAAGCCGGTTGCCCACTGAGGTCTCTCCCTTCCTTGAACCAGACGTTCTTTCTTGGTCCCCAGCAAGGTCAGGGAAACCACCGAGACATGCTAGAGAGAACAGACTGCGATGCTTTGCTAAATTCTCTTTGGAGAACAGTGTTATTTGCAATCTTTCCCCGCTATCATTTGTGGCTCTGTTCATGCTCCTCTTTCCATTTTCTCCACGATTGTTTATGAGATTAAATTTTTTCTTAGTAAAAGACATGGGATCACTGTGAATATTCTTGAGTCGTATAATGGTCTAGTTATGAATAGGAATGTCATAAGCCTGTTTAAGAATTGTTCAAGTAGAAGCCATCTGGATCTTCATGGCTGTAGTCTTTCAACTTTTCTGTATACTTGAATTTCTTCAAGATGATGCTAGAGCTAGGGGAAGGTGGGAGAAGAATATTCTAGAAGGAGAGGTTCTTGGTCAGTGTTTCGTTGACATCTAGAAGGGGTCAGGGTGGGAATTCAGGGAACAGGAAGCTACTAAAAGGGACATAAATCTTGCAAGGTGTGTTTCTTGCTGCTCAGGGAGGTAAGGTCCATTGTTTATAGCACGTCTCAGATTCTCAAAGGAATGAAATGACCCTTCCTCCCCAAGGTTAGACTGTGGTGTGAAACTCACACTCAGGGGCTGCTGGGTAGATTCAAACTTTTGGTTTGCAGAGAAATGATTGGCACAATGTAGGAAAAACTTCTGGTCAATAGCCTGCAAGTGGTCGAGCAAAAACTGGCTGTATAGCAGATCGGTGAAGGAGCCCGTGCTGTCAAGGCTCAGAGATGGAATGGGGGCTGATGGAGATGACATCCCAGATCCAGGAGCTGTGACCTCAAGGGCTGGCTGTGCAGGGCTTCGGCCATGCCTTCTCTGATGCGCACTCAGCAGCATGCCTGGAGCCACCTCCGTGGGGAAATGTCTGTTAGGACTGTTGTGCTGGATCTTTCTCCGTCACAGTCAGCCCCTGGGGTGCTGTAAGGTTCGGTTTCCTGCTGGATTTGCTGGGAGAAGAGGATGGCCTCATTGGTCACACTGGGTTCTGACTTGTCATCTTTTTCATGTTTCCTGTTCCTTAAGTTCTCCTTATTGCTCTCAGCATCATGATGTGTGTGACTTTGTTCATAACAATTATCTTCCGCCCTAGGAAACATGTAGGATGCTTTAAGAATATTTTGATAGCATCAGGGGCCATGCATTTAAAAAAATCATTTTATTGGGGGTTCATACAACTCTTATCACAATCTATCTGTCCATCCATCCATCCATCCATCCATCCATCCATCCATCCATTGTGTCAAGCACATTTGTACATTTCTTGCCATCATCCTTCTCAAAACATTTGCTTTTTGCTTGAGCCCTTGGTATCAGCCCCTCATTTTCCCCCTCCTCCCCTGCTCCCCCTCCCTCATGAACCCTTGATAATTTATAAATTATTATTATTATTTTACACTCTCCGACATCTCCCTTCACCCACTTTTCTGTTGTCCATCCCCCAGGGAGGAGGTTATATGTAGATCCTTGCCATCGGTTCCCCCTTTCCACCATACCCTCCCTCCACCATGGCCATGGTTATGGCTGGACACTATGCAGGCTACTTCAACAACACAGGCTTGCTTATTCAGCTTGACATCTGAGTGCAGCTCTCCCACTCCGTCCCCGCCCTCTGCGCTTGAGCTGAGTTTTGCTTACTTTAGTCCTGGCTTTTTACCCATGCCCTATATTTTCTCCTGATTAGAAATCCCTACTCTCTGAGGCCAAGGTGCCTATCCACCTCCGTGTTTGCACCTGCTTCCTGGGGGACTCGTGGAGGCCATGGGTGTTTGGGGATGGGAGTACAGCGCAGCTGAGTTCTTTGTAAATGATGACTTTATCCCTAGATTCTCTCCGACCACCTCTCTTAGTTGAAAAGGTCCGGTCCATTTCGTAATCATTTGGACTGTTCTTTACTTGAGCAACGATACCTCTCGGGTGCGCCTTATTTCAAAGGCAAATCTGGTTCCTGTGGGAAACTGTATCACTGTTTACTGTGAGACCACAGAGAGCCATTCCTTGATTGAGCATAAACTGGGCATTAACGATGTGACAGGCTGGGAGGACAGGGGCTTGCAGTTGACAGCTTCCTGATTGCCTGGGCTCAGGATCTAGTCGAGCAGGCAAACACCAAGGCATGGTGAGTGCTCGACTGCATGATAGGGACCTCAGAGGATGAAGGCTTGAGTTCTTCTTGGATGGAGATGGGGTGGAGATGGTGGTGAAGTCTTTCAGCTAAAAAGATGAGATCTTGAGATCTTAACACTAGTAAGACTTTGCTCGGGCGACGAGTGTATGATGGGTAAAGGGAACCATGTTAGGATGTGTGGGGTCATGGGAAGAGTGACATGTTTAGAGAAGAAAAGGTAGCAGGGATAAATCGGTGTGTTGGGAGGAGAAGAGCAGTGATGGGGTGTCATTGTGGAGCTCTCTCCTGAAGCACTTCTATGTGGTATCCATTTCCTAACCAAGTGCCCTCCACTTGCTGGCGTAAGCAGGAGAAATGCATTCTCTCCCAGCCCTGGAGCCTCTAAGCCTGGGGTCCAGGTGTTGGCAGGGCCCTGCTTCCTGTGAAGCTCCCAGGGGAGGCCTCTTCTGGTGGCTTCCAGTGTTCCTTGGCTTGTGGAAGCATTACTCCAACCTGTGCTTTCATCTTCTTCCATATGGCCGTCTTCCCTCTGTGTCTGTCACTTCTCTTCTTCTTAGGAGAGCACCCAAACCCAGTCCTCTTGTCGTCACATCGATTCAGATCATAGGGACCCCACGGGACAGAGTGGAGCTGCCCAGGAGTGTTTCCAACGTCATAATCTCTAGGGAAACAGACGGCCTTGTCTTTCACCTGGGGAGCAGCTGCTGGGTTTAAACCACAGACCTTTTGGGTAGCAACCGAATGCTTAACCGCGGTGCCAGCAGGACTCCTCACATAAGCATACAAGGCATATTGATTTCGGGTCCACCCAATGCATTTCACCTTGATGACATTTGCAAACCCTGTTTCCACGTACGGCCACAAGGAGAAGGTGGAGTGGTGCAGGGGATAGGATTTCAGGCCATCTTTTTTGGAGACTCCATTCAGCCCATGACAGATGCCAGGTGTGGACGTCTGGATTTTGTTCCTGGGACGCCTCTATCTTTTTGTCATTCCCAAAGCCTTTCTGCAGGGCTTGCCGACCCAGAGAAGGCGTCACCACTGCACTGTCAGATCCTCTGAAAGAGCTGGAATACTTTATGTTGGAGAAAACCCCTCTGATTTTGAAGTTGGACACACGAATGGTGGCATTTTACTTTGAGAGATCGATGCCTTCGGGGAGTG
This sequence comes from Tenrec ecaudatus, assembly GCF_050624435.1. Lineage (NCBI taxonomy): Eukaryota > Metazoa > Chordata > Mammalia > Afrosoricida > Tenrecidae > Tenrec > Tenrec ecaudatus. The sequence goes on along the minus strand of NC_134537.1, from coordinate 36,947,795 downwards.
TTGTGATAGTCTCAGGGAGAGCTGTCTCTGCCTCATGGATTGAGTGTCCACCCTGTCCTATTATACTCAGGGACATTTGCTTTCCCTGGTGTCCATGCAGCCTCTGTGGTCATCCTTCACTCCCTTACAAGAACTCCTCCTTGTCTTGTCCAAGTGGGTCAAACTTTATCACGCACCCCCGGAGCACAGCTAAGAAGCAGCCGGCTGAATGAGGGGACACCCCGGCTCCCGTGGAGAAAGTGCTGACGGAGACAGAGTTGCTGTGTCTCAGCTGCTTTGGGGTCATTGTTGCTATTTCCTTAGTAACAAGTGCAATCTGACGAAACTGCCTATATTCCTCTGAACGCAAAGGCCTCCTGCTCATGGCACCGGTGACCTCAGACATGTTCCTTCAGGTCTTTTGGCTGCAACTTAGGAGGTTTCAGCATGACCTCACCCAGCATCTTCAAGTGACATCCCCAGGAGTGCTGGAGTCTCCTGGATGTCTGGCTAACTTCTGTGTCCCAGAGAAGAATGCTTTTAACCCCAATCCTTCCCAGTGGATTTTGCCTCCAAAGATTGAAGCAGCCTTTGCCTGAATGTTCTAGGTGTCCAATAGACAAAAGATCTCATGATAGTCACGTATCTGTGGGGGAAATATAGTAGTTTCATTTCCTCCAGGCCTTCTCCAAGGAGCTTCTGGGTTACTAACCATAAGGTCGGCAGTTCAGAACCACTAGCTTCTCTGGAGCCACAAGGTGAAGCTTCCTGCCCCTGTAAAGCATTATAGCCTCAGAAACCCACAGAGACAGTTCGACTGTCTATAGGATCTCTGTGAGTCACTCAGAATGGACTGCACGGCAGGGCGGGTGTTCCGTTCTGTGTTTTGAGGCCTTCGCTCGTCTTTAGGGAGTTTTGGAGGTGTAGAGGTTATGAGTTAGTTGTAGTGCTAATCACTAATTGCAGTTGGAAACCAGCAGCAGCTGCTCAGGAGAAAGATGGGGCTTTCTACTCCCATCAAGAGTGACAGTCTCGGAAACTCCGAGGGGCAGTTCTCCCCTGTCCTAGAGGGTTGCTATGAGTCGGCATCTACCCCATGGCCAGGAGTTTTGTTTTTCCTCTAAGTTTTTAGCATGCTAGTATGCATTGCAACTCCCCATGAGAGGACAGAAAAAATATATACATATAATTTTATTGGGGGCTCTTACAGCTCTTATGATATTCTATTAATCAGCTCTATCAAGCATATTTGTACATATGTTGCAATCATCATTTCCAAAATATTTTCTACTTGAGCCCTTGATATAAACTCCTCTTCCCCGCCCTGAATCCTAGATCAATTGTATATTGTTATTATTATTTCATATCTTACACTGTCCGCTGTCTCCTTTCACCCACATTTCTTTCTATTTTTTACTATTTTACTGGGGGCTCATACAATTTTTATCACAACCCATACAACCAGCTATTGTGTAAAGCACATTTGTACATTTGTTACCTTCATCATTCTCAAAACATTTGCTCTCCATGTAAGCCCCTGGCATCATCTCCTCATTTTCCCCCTCCTTCCCCACTCCCTCATGAACCCTTGATAATTTATAAATTATTATTTTGTCATACCTTACATTGTCCAATGTCTCCCTTCACCCACTTTTCTGTTGCCTGTTCCCCAGGGAGGAGGTTATATGTAGATCCTGGTAGTCAGTTCCCCCTCTCTATCCCACCTTCCATCCACCCTCCCGGTATTGCCACTCTCAGCACTGGGCCTGAAGGGATCATCCGCGCTGGATTCCCCGTGTTTCCAGTTCCCATCTGTACCAGTGTACATCCTCTGGTCTAGCCAGATTTGTAAGGTAGAATTGGGATTATGATAGTGGGTGGGGAAGAAGCATTTAGGGACTAGAGGAAAGTTGTATGTTTCATCGTTGCTACACTGCACCCTGATTGGCTCTTTTCCTCCCTGTGACCCTTCCATAAAGGGATGTCCAGTTGACTATAGATGGGCTTTGGGTCCCCACTCCACACTCCCCTTCATTCAAATGATATAATCATATAATATTTTGTTTTGATGCCTGATACCTCATCCCCTTAACACCTTGTGACCACACAGGCTTGTGTGCTTCTTCCATGTGGGCCTTTTTGCTTCTGAGCTAGATGGCCCCTTTTTTACCTTCAAGCCTTTAAGATCCCAGATGCTAGATCTTTTGATAGCCAGCCACCATAAACTTTCTTCACCACATTTGCTTATGCACCCGCTTTGTCTTCAGTGATCATGTCGGGAAGGTGAGCATCATGGAATGCCAGTTTAATAGAACAAAGTATTCTTGCATTGAGGGAGTACTTGAGTAGAGGCCCAATGTCCATCTGCTACCTTAATACTAAACCTACAAATGTATGCACATGAATATATTTCACCATCCTTATATATAAATATATTTACATATGTACATGCCTGTATTTAGGCCTCTATAAATGCCCTTTGCCTCCTAGTTCTTTCATCTATTTCCTTTCACTTTCCTCTTGTCCCACTATCATGCTCAGCCTTTATTTGGGGTACAGCAATTCCTCTCGGTTACATTACTCTTGATCATGCCCTACCAGGTCTCCTACACCCTCCTCACCACTGATTTGGATCACTTGTTGTTCCCTTGTCCCTCAGTTTGTTAACACCACTTCCTTTCCCCAACCTCCCCTTCTCTCATGTCCCCCCAGAACAGGACAGAATATATTTAAATGATTTCCCAAACTCATTCCATCATGGAACTTCCTCAGTTTCCTCTTCTTTCTGTTTCTTTTTTTTTTCTTCCTTTCTTTCTGTTTCTTACAGACTAACTTTTGTCCCTCAGAGCTGGTATCTGTGAACGTGACCTTGGGTGGAAATACCAAAAACAGCCCCATGAAGTCCAGTCAACCTGTGAAGACATTATCCGTTTATAAGCGGCCATGCAGGAGCAAGGTGGATCTTAATGTCATCTGAGTGAAGTCCTCCAGGAGAGACAGAAAGATAAACGGAGCCAGAGACCCTGTGAGGGAGGAGGCAGAGAGAGAGATGCTGTAACCATAAGTCAGGGAATGCCAGGGGGAGCACCAGAGCCTGGGGGAGACATGGATCTTTGCCTACAGCCTTCTGAGCTAACGCAGTCTTGCCCACACCCTAAATTCAGACTGACATCCCAAAGCTGTGAGACAATAAATTTA